>NW_016690201.1:6674405-7111268 GCF_001604755.1 Lepidothrix coronata | reverse complement strand
TTTTTCATAGAATTGTTGAATGGTTTGGGTTGGAAGGGACCTTAAAGACCAACCCCCTCGGAAAATTGGAGTCTCATAGCAGCTTGTAGGGACACCATATTGAGGTAGAGGATTTTGCTTTGTTGATATATCCATTTACAGACAGTTCCTCACCATACACACGCATATATTTTTGAGTGTCCATGTATTCCCCCCCTAATCTCCAGATACAACTGCAGACCTGTTGTTAGTATTCTGTCTCTACCAGAGTTCAGTTAATAGTTTTCTCATATTCTAATGAAATTAAAATGAAGAACTTTGTCCCAACTAACACACAACACATGATTTCCTGGCTTATGCAAACTAGTTACAAATGAATTCAAAACATTTCCTGTTTCAATCCACTGATTACTACTGTATTACTACACCTACTTGTAAAAACAAACAATACACAATCTCTGGTGTTCACTTCACCTGCACAAGGCAAGCAAAAGCCAACCTCAAACTCCAGCAGGTCCACACCACCAGGATATTCTAAGCCCCCTCTGGAAATTTAAACACACCATACAGAATCAGCTCCACTTCTCAAAATGTTTAGAATTTCACATGTAAGTACTTTGCATATTTTAAACTTTAAGAAGCACATTCGTATTCTGCTGTGTTAAATCACCTGACAATGATCCTCCAGACACAAAAGCTACTTTGGCAATAGAAGTATTTATGTGTGGCTTAGTCCACTTGGCTTCCCTGAGCATGAATCCTCAAATTCAGCGAGCTGGATGAGCCAGTGCAACAGGTTAAAAATACTGTCCTTTCCAGAGAAAACACCTCCCCCACCTCTTTTAGACTGAAAATCAGCACTCCTGAACTCTCCTGAGAATGTTGCTCTTTCCTTGTTCAAGGAAGGTTGATGACATATAAAAGAGGAAAATTTAAATCTGCATCTTGGCTTTACTTATTCCTTATGCCCACGCTCCTTTTTCTTCTCCCTTTGCTACCACTCTTTCTGTCAGCTTTAGAGAAACAGATCCTATAATCCTTATACATCCCTCCTGAATAAATTCTGGGACAGACACCACAGCTTATCTCCAAATTGCTCTCAAACCAGCAGTTTCTGTGAATTACCTGAACTTACTAGGATGTATAATCACAGGTTAGGCTAAGCTATCATTTTAATTCAGTAAAAGACTAAAAATCTAATACTAAAAAACTCATGATGAAGACCTGATATCTGATAAAAATATAAAAGTTTTATTACACAGTAACTGACTTCCTCATTCAGAAACTCAGCAGTTACTCAATTAAGACAGACCACAGATTAGGCTTCCTGTACAGCAGTATTCTCTGTAAAGGACTAGAAGAGCAGCTTGATTTTTTACCCCCCAATTATATATCATTACAAAGCTAATAAACATAATAAAGGTTACAAACGAACACCCCAGTGTCAGGAAGGTAAAGGCTGAGCCATGTCACAACACTGACCCAGGAAGAAGTCTGTTGAGTCATTATTACAGATGGGGATGGTCTCCAAGTCGCTCACTTCTAATTACTCCCCTTACTGACCCAAGACAATCAACAACATCACCACTGAGACACAAGCAAACCTGCAGAGCTGTTGAACCCACGGATGCCAGAAGACACAAAGACCCACAAGCACTAAACAACACTGTAATTAAGTGCAGCTAAGTAAACTACATTTTTGTAGTGGTTTTTTTCATATAAATTTGTGAAAGACTGCTTCAGAGGGGGTTCAGCCCTGGGCTGGATCAGTTCTGAGCACATGGATTTGTGTATCCAGCTTTAAGCAATCAGATGCTGACATGAAGGGAAACAGAACTGTTCTCATCACTTTTGCTAGAGCACTGGAATATGACGCCCTTCTAAAAAAGGAAATTGGGAAACCTTTATACACAGACTCATGAATCAGAATTATTTAGGTTGGAAAAGACCTTTAGGATCATTGAGTCCAGCTGGAAACCTAACACTGCCTAAGCCCACTGCTTGCCCTTGCATTACACACCTCTAGTGCTCCCTCCTATCCTGACCCACCTCCTAGTGCTGACTGCATGGTCAGGGAAGATGGAAGAGGTGCTATACATTCTCATTAAATCAGACAGCACTTAACACATGGAAGTTAACAGGGTGCTGCAAACAGTGGGAGTGCTCAAGCATCCTGCAAGATGCTGAGCTGTGACTAATAGCCTGCCTGCTCTGCTATTTCCTGCTTCTCCGAGGGAGCAGTTCCACATGGACATCCACACCAAAAATGAGCAAGCCTGTCCTAGCTGCTGCATGAATATCTTTTTAGAATACCCTACTTCGCTTCCTGAATTACTTAACTATATATGTACAGGTTTTAATTGCTTAGATTTTTAAATATGATGTTAAATAAAAAGGCAAGCTATTAGTGACAATGACATTTTTAAGTGTGGGATAACACATCTACAGAGCTGATGCAACGTACAGCTGATTCTGTTCAACGGGAGCTATGTTATAATGCATCTGAACTTCATTAAAACACAAGCAGGAGGTCACTATGAAAACATCCAGCACAGCATTCTGCATTAGTGAATTATCCATCTCATGCTGTACCCGGGGCTGTTAGTTTAAATGCCAAAAGACTGTTAGTTTAGATGTATCAAAATCAGCCTTTGTCACAAGAAAACACAGGAATGCAGAGATATGTCAAAAGTAGGAAAATGTGACCGTAGGTATGGTAAAGAGTGGGCTCATGCAGTAGTTCAGCTAAAAAGTCTTATAATGATTCTTCATAAAGTCACTGACACAGCCTCTGTCACCTTTAAGCCTCCCGTTCCTATAAGCAGTGACAGTACATCTTTTTAAAGTGGCACACAGGAGACAGATTATCAGAAATTGAGGTATTTTGATGTTACAATGATCAAAAATATGTATACTTTTCTTTCACTAAGCAAAATAAAAGATTGGGAATATAGTGGGCCATGTAATTTCAGGGGAGCTTTCATCAACATTCTGTTCAAGTAGTGTCCTTTCAAAATTAACTGAAAATGTAGAAGATTATGTAAAGTAGTCTCCTGCACAGATTAATTCTTTCCTATTTCAAGGCTATTTAAAGGCGAAAAAAAAGAGCTGTTCCCCCTAAAACACATGATAATTTTGTAAAGTCACAGTCATAATAAGTAACTTCAACAAATCCACAGCTTATCTCAAACAACAGAGCACAGGAACCATCCAGCAATTTTTTTAATGTGTTCTGTTTTATCTCTTTCAACACTTTTCAAAGCTTCAGAATGTAGTGGAAGTACCTAATTCTCATTGTGTCAATATGTTTTTAAAGCCTACAGAGAGAAACATCTTCACTCCATACTGAGCACTCCAAACCTAACATTTTAAAGCAGTAAGAAAACTCAGACTGACAGGTTGTGTTAGGTTAGGACAGCTGCTCTTGAGTTTTCACAGAAAGTGCAAATACACAAGCATGTCTCTTCTAAACAAAACCAGAAAGCATTCCAATTATTACTGAAGTATCAAAGTATTGTTCAGATTAAAATACACTGCCTCTTCTAGCAACAAAAATCTACTGTCATCAAGAAATGGGACTAATCACATGATACTGTTGAGATCTTCATATTCAATTGCCCCACACGCACATAAATCACTTTAGGTAGTCACATCCACATACAATTGGCAAAGATCACTCTATGTAACTGGAACCAATTACTTTGTTGCCCCAAAGGCAAGCAAAAAACCCATAAATCCTTATTTGATTTAAAAAAAGGGAAATAGGTAATCTACTGTTCATTCATGCACGAAGAGCAACAAAATGGGTAAATTCTTTAGCAAAACAAGGTTTCAAATTCTAAAAATACTAATCTAAACCCAAAATGGTTTTATATGACTAGTCTTTTAAAACACAGACAAAATTCCTACTTCACAATTTGCAGACTTGAAGAAGCTTTGACAATGAATCCAGTTCTATCATATTACACATATTATTACACATCTTACGAAAGCGAAAGGAAATAATACTCTGAGTACTTCTAATGAAAGTGAAACACTGATCTGCTTCCAAACTATTATGCTTTAAAATTTGCAGCTTAAGCTAGTTTTACAGGTAGACACCCTCTAACTATTGAACAACCCCCCCGAATTAAGGTCGGAAGTTTAACATCTGAGATCTAATACCAGATGATGACACTAACACCCGGGCATTTCAGAGGCTCTGGGAAGGGGTGCTCATCTCCGCATCAGGAGGAGCAGGCGCCAGAGAGCAGGCAGGGCACCCACCTTTTAGAGGAGATGAGCGAGAAAACAAACTAGTTTGGCCAGCAGGAAAACTTTCTACAGGTACGCGTTTTCAGAGCTAAGACTCGACGAGAGCTTTCAGCCGAGCTCCGCCGGCGCTCAGCCCCGCGCCCGGCGCGGTGGCCGGGAATGACACACGGGGACCCCCTGTAACTCCTCACCTTCGATGTTGAGCTCGAAGCAGACGTGGCAGAAGGAGAGCGTCTCCTTCTCGGTGCCCAGCTTGCACACACTGCACACGTTGTCATCGTCCAGGTCGATGCTCACGAACTGCTCCTCGTTCATAGTGCCCTGCGGAGGGGGCGGCAAGGGACGGCATCGTTATCCCGGGAGCTCCCCCCGGGGATCAGCCCCCGCCGGACCCCCCCGGGCGGAGCGAGGGCGGGAGCGTCCCGGGAAAGTTTTCCCTTCGGAGAAACTGAGGCCAGGCCGCACAGCACGGACCGAGACTTCTCCCTCCCTTCCCCCGGGGACTGCCCCGTCCCGTCCCGCTCCCACGCAGCTCCACCATCAGCTCCACCATCGCTGCCCACTTCGTCCCTCCCTCCCGCGGCGCGGACGCCCCGTCACCGCCAGCCCCGCGGCAGCCCTGGCTGTACCCTATCCCCTGTCCCGGGCCCTACCCCCAATCCTACCCCTCTCCCGACCCCCGGCTCCGTGCCCGCTCACCGCCCCCGCCCCGGCCACGCTCCGCTTTGTCCGCCCGCGCCGCCGCCGCCGCCGCTCCGGGCGCCGGGCACCGCCCGCCGCTTCCGGCCACCACCACGGCCCCGGCGGCGCGGGGGGGGCCTCGCAGGTCCCGCGGCCGCGCCCCGCCGCCCCTTGGCGGCCGAGATCGCCCCGGAGCGGGCGGAGCAGGGCGGCGAGGCGGGAGCAGCGAGGGGATCCGGCTTTACAGACCCTCCGGGCGGGCACAGCGACGTAAGGCGGCTGCGCTCCCCCCGCCCGCAGCACTTGGACTCTCCCGCGTGGGCGGGGCGTGTGCGAGGGGAAGGTGGGCGGGCAGGCGGGCGCTGTCGCGGCGCTGCTCCTGTCGCGACAGTGGTTGTCTGGTGCGGGTTCCGTAGCGTATATATACACTTAATTAGCTGGTCGTGTATAAGGCAGACGATCCCTGAGATCCCGAGTGGTTAGGTTTTGTTAGGAGTGCCAAAAAAACCCCAAAACAAAACAACGCAGAGTGACGGAATATCGATTCCATTCGCGAATGGAAAGCCAAACCCAGCCAGGTCTCTGCTTTCGCCTCGCAGATAAAGCCACAGCTGGTCACAGAATCACAGAGTGGGTCTGGCTGCAACGAACCACAGTGGGTCACCTGTCCATCCTCCCTGCTCCAGCAGGGTCATCCCAGAGCACACAGCACAGGGTTGTGTCCAGAGGGTTCTGGAAAATCTCCAGTGAGGGAGACTTCACACCCTATCTGGGCAATCGGTTCCAGTGCATAGTGACTGTACAGTAAAGTTCTTCCTCGTGTTTAGGTGGAACTTCCTGTGTATCAGTTCCTGCCCGTTGCCTTTTGTCCTGTTGGTTGGCACCACTGGGAAGAGACCGATTGTATCGTCTGGAGAATTTCCACAACTGACGGAAATTACGTGCAGCACATTCCTACATGTCAAAGTGGTGTTATTTATGGGAGACCTAAGTAATCTTCCAGAACCTCCTTGGTCAAAACGTGCCTCTGCTGTTTTGATTGTTTCTTTCGTTGTGTTTTCTTGGGGCGTTTTCTTGAATTTTGTCAAAAAGAAAAGGATGGAATGCCATCCAGAGGGACCTGGACAAGCTTGAGAAGTGGGACCATGGGAATCTCATGAGGTTTAAAAAGATCAAGTGCAAGGTGCTGCATCTGGGTCGGAGCAACCCTGGTACCAATCCAGGTGGGGGGGTGAACAGACTGAGAGCAGTCCTGCTGAGAAGGACTTGGGGGTGCTGGTGGGTGAGAGGCTGGACATGACCCAGCCATGTGCACTGGGAACCCAGAAACCCCTCGTGTCCTGGGCTGCATCCAAAGCAGTGTGGGCAGCAGGGGAGGGAGGGGATTCTGCCCCTCTGCTCTGCTCTGGTGAGACCCCACCTGCAGTGCTGCCTCCAGCTCTGGGGTCCCCAGCACAGGAAGGACATGGACCTGTTGGAGCGAGTCCAGAGGACACCACCAAGATGATGAGGGGGCTGGAGCATCTCTGCTATGAGAAAAGGCTGAGAGAATTGGGATTGTTCAGCCTGGAAAAGAGAAGGCTTTGGGGTGACCTAATTGCAGCCTTCCAGAACCTGAAGGGAGCCTAAAGAAAAGGTGAAGAGAGACTATTTACAAGAGCGTGTAGTGACAGGACAGGGGAAAATGGCTTCAAACTGACAGATAGTAGATTTAGATTAGATATTAGGAGGAAATTCTTTACTGTGAGAGTGGTGAGGCACTGGAACAGGTTTCCCAGAGAAGCTGTGGATACCCCGTCCCTGGCAGTGTTCAAGGTCAGGTTGGATGGAGCTCTGAGCAACCTGGTCTAGTGGAAGGTATCCCTGTCCATGGCAGGGGAGTTGGAATGAGATGATTTTTGAGATCCTCTCCAACCCAAACCATTCAACAATTCTATGAAAAAAGAAATCCTAGACTGTGCTAGAGAGCCATCCTTCACAGCTCTTCAGTAGTGAGTCGACTTTAGATTTGCTTTTGTTGGGGATGATGGAGTGTATTTAATCCCAGACCTCCTTGAAATCTTCCTCAAACTGTTTCTACCACAGGGTGAGAATGGGATTTGTCAGAGGGGTTGCATGTCCTTGTCCCCTCATCATCTGCTCTTTTGATATATATGTAGAGTAGCAAAAGAGCAGCACCTTGACTTCATTGCAGATGCAGTATTAAAACGGAAAAAGAGATGTCAACCTGGGGTGGAAGATTTAAAAACATAAAGGAGAGACTGGACAAATGATGGTAGGGATTTATAAAATCTATAATTATTGAAGTATTTTCCCCTCCAGAATCTGATTTCTATTGAGTCTCAAGAGCCTATTGCCAAAGTGCAGCAGCAGATGCTGTGAAATCCAAGGGCAAAAAAGTCATGAATCTTGTTAATAAATTACATGTGGGAGACAGTATGGCTCTCTGTAACTGAGCTTCTTTTCTTGTCAAATATTGCTCTAAAATATAGAAGTCATTGCAGTGAAAATAGTGAAAGAGACCTAATATTTCAGGCTCAAATTTATGAAAAATCCTGGCAAATACTGAGATAAAGATTTTAGAATCTTAACTGCTGCCTATGGTGTAGTTTCTATTTAGACATACATAGACATTTCCTCCCAAGGCCCTTGGTTCATCAGTGCATGTTATTCTAGCTAACAGTTTACTTACACTGGAAAATTATTTTAGTAGCAAACAAATCTGTGTTTCTTTTTCCCTACTGAGTTTGCATTTTTTTTTTATAGGGAGGCTTTGGCAGTGGTCGTGTTTCAGTAATTCACACTGCTTCACCTTCCCCCAGCTGCTTGATCATGTTCCCACGCTGTTTTTTCTGTGTTTCAGTGTTTGTTAGGTGACACAAGGGACTGGATCACTGGTTTAAAGAAAGAGTGTTAATTCTGCCTCAGATCAATTCACACTACTTCACACTGCAGCCCTATAGGCACTGGTGGGAAGGCAAGTGAAGGGGTAATGCATAGAGGAAAATGAGTACTCTGCACCCTGTATCATAAAATCATGGCTGGAGCTTCATCAGGATCTTCACTCCAAATAACTACATGTTAGAAATGAAAGCTTATGGGCATACTTAGTTCCAGTTTCCTGAGGAAAACATTTAGGAGTTTTAAAGGTAAAAGGCATTTTTTACTGACAAATACAGTGTTAAACAGGAGTGCAGGGAGAGGTGGGGTTTCTTGGGCATTTTCAAAAATACTGCAGTGGAGATCCCCAGTGGAGATCACAAATAGTATTGACGCTGCTGAAATCTGTGTAGGTTTTTCATGCATATGTTAAAGGAAACCCAGGAAATGAGAGAAGTTTGTAAAAATTTTGAATTTGAAACTCAGTCTAGGTGAAGTAGGTCTGCCACCATGAAAACATCTAAAAGGTGATATATTGAAGCCTGGCTTCTTTCTCTTCCCTCTCTACTCTCTTCCTCTTGCTCTCTCCTGGGCTTGGGGATATTTTTCCCCTTGGTAGGTCAGACGACTGGGGCTTTTCTTGGCAGTCTGGCAGATCTTCATGTTCCTCTGTCTGCAGCCAATAAACACGTGTATTTTCTCCAACTCTTCTGTGTTTTTTTTTGTATTATGATGGTTTCTTTCCTAGTTTCTTTTACTTGTTGCTGTCTTTCTTTTTTAAACAGATTTTTTGCTCCTGCATTCTCTAACCTTTCCTGGTTTATTTTGTCTTTCACCCCTGAAAGACAGGTATAGACAGGAATAATTTGCTGTATCCCCTATCCTATACTCCCTCCTCTATTTTGTGACCTGTTATCTCTTCTTACTCTCCCAGTTGTCTTTCAGCTTCACTCAGTAGGCAGCATTTGCTGTAATGTACTGTTTGAAATCTTTATTGAGTAGTCTTAGTGCCCTTAGCATGTGGTATAAAACCTAATTGAAAAGAAGTAGTTACACTTCCTCTCTCCCTGCCATTTCCTTTCTGTTGGATCTGGTGATCCTATGGCTGCTGCAAGGTGAAATGAGTCACTGAGGTGATACAAAAGAAAAGAAAAGAAAACAAAATTAAAAAGAAAAATTGAAACTTTTCTTAATCAACTTGTTGAAATGTCTGTATGTTCAGCTACATCATTGTTAGATTTGGTGCAAGGGTTTTTGGGATGAGAGTGACCTTCCAGCAGTCTGAAATTGCATCAAACTTCATGTACCCACCAGTTTTATCTCTTGCTCCTGGTCCTGTTCCTTTATCCAGTCCCTTTGCTGTATCTTCCCTCCAGGCTCTGATCCAATGATTCTCTTTTTGGCAGTGGTGCCAACTGAGTATTCCCTGCTTCTATCCATTTTCCACCTTCCTTTTTTAATTTATTTTTGTTGGACTATGTGCTGAAAAGTAACCAGCATCAGTCAGGTTTCTGTCCAGTTCACTGCATGATTGCCCACACCTTCAAGAGAGCAGTGTCAAGAACCAGTTTAAGCCAACTGCATGAATACATGGGTAAAGACAGCCCTAGTCTTTCCTCTCCTGCCACCTTCTGTTTTTCTCTTCTTCCTCTTGTGACTGTTTTTCTCCTGTATGTCCCTCCTGTTATGCCATATGAAACCACACAGTTTCTCCACTGCACCTTTCTGAGCAGTCCTGTCTGTGCTTTGGCACACCACCAGACTTTAGCTCTTCTACTTTCTTTTTCTTCTCACACTCACTGAATTGTATGCCTTCATTAAACTGAGATCTTCTTCTGTGGAAGTTTAGTTTTGTTCATTTTTCAGTGACAGGAGGTGTAGGGCTGTTCCTCACACTCAGTAAACTCAGCACCAGACTTGAACAGACACTGCTAAGGAAAATTCTAAAAGCTAACCACTGGTCTAATTCACAGATGTAATTTCAGTAAAGCAGCTAGAAAAGGATGGGTTACTCATTGTTTTTTGGCTTCACGATTGGCCCCTGAAATTAAATACTGAGCTAGTGTGAAAAAATATTCTTTGCAAAGTCACGTTGTATATTTTTTCAGGTTAGAAAAACAAATCTAATAGGCCACAAAATGAAGGAAGCTGAGCCAACCTAAAATTACTCCTGAATCACAGCACACAAGGGTGGAGCATCAACGATTTGTGTCTTATAAACAAAGGCTTATAGCAGGTTGCTGGCTACAGTGGATCAGAGACGTGATAGATCAGAATGTGGGTGTTCAAACAAGTCATGAATGGGAGACAGAGGAAGGCAGTGACTTCTCTGCCTTCATATTCTGGTGAAAGACTTTCTAGTAAGTGGTTTATCCTGATTTTCTATTCAGAAGAATGCACACAAGATTTCCTAATCCAAAACACACATAAGATTTCTTAATCCTACCAAGATCTCATTGATTAATTGTAATGATGAAATAATACTTAATTTCTAAGCAGTGTTTATGCATTCCTTTTTCATTCATAGATTTAAATATTCTTTACAATGCCTCTTGCTCCTTTAATGATCAACAATGCTCTTTAAAGCTCTTTACACTTCTTCTTTCAAGGCTAACGGAATGTGTTGTCTGCTGCCACAGCCTTGTTTCTGGCACAGCCTCATTTTCTTTCTTGATCATCACAGCAAACTACAAAGTTGTGGATGTCTCCATGTCACACAAAGTGCTGTCTCAAGCTGAGCATGCCTTCCTCCTGCCCAAATTTTAGCCCTCCTAATCCACCTTAATCTCCCTTGACTTCTTCGTGTCGTCTGACAGTGCAAGTCATTCCATCATTTCCAAAATCAGGATTTCAAACTGGCTTTTGTGTTTTGTCCAACATGCCTTCTAATTCTTGGCTATATTTCTTAAAGCAGCTGATTCTTGTTAATCAGCTTTTAATCAGGATCTGTAATAAGTCCCCCAAAGTCTTCATAGCTGTGAGCCTTGTCTCTAGTTCTCTTATCCATGTGCTTGGCGTTGACTCATATCTTATTCTGGTGATTCACAACTCTCCATCTCTATTGCTGGCCTGTCTTTTAACACCCAGTTAAAATCAGTACCTTTTCCCCACCTCCCTGAGGGCAGCTACCACAGCTTATACTTGGCACAGCCCATTCAGGTCCTGTTTTTTTCTGTCACAATCCTCTCTTTCTCCCTTTTTTTTCCTGTAAATGCCACACTGCCCCTCCAGTCACTTAGGTCTTTAAATTGAATACTTCTTGCAGTCTCTCTGGAGTTACATATGAAGAATGTGCCTATAGTATCTTGTTTCTTCCTACATGTCAATTGAAAAATCCAGCCTCGTTGTCTGTGTCAGCGCCCCTGTCACTTCACACTTCAGCTACTACCAACTTCTCTCTGCGTCTCCTGCGACTTCCACGGTGTTCTCCAAAAGCTCATTTAGAACTGCACTGTGAGGATTATCTTCCTTGCTGACACAATGTCTATGCCTCCCTTCTGGCTTTCCGGTTCATCAGCATGAAAGGCAAACTCATTGTCCTCTTCAAAGGTTCTGATCAATTGGCTCTGCACTGACTCAGCTTTATTGTTGCGTTGGGCACCAGCCCCCACGTACTCTGTCGGTAACATTGGTCTTCACTGTCTCATTAGTGTATTTCTCACACAATCACCTTTGGCCTTTTTACAAAGTGCCTCCTCCTTTGCTGGAAGTTCCTCACAAACTTTAAAAGAATTAGTTTGTGCTGTTAACTCGCTGTACTGTTAAGACTTATTTCTGCATTGTTGCCTGGAGCTGTTGCTCAGAGCCGAACATGTAAAGTGCAGTCATTGTGCTCTGTACCCTCCATTCTCTTCACCAACACTGTTTATCCAGTTGTTCTACTCCTTGTATTTTTGCAGCCTAAAAACTCCAGTCTTCCTTTTATTACAAATAGTTATGCAGTTGTTAACAACGCTTATGGCTGCCAAACTGTATTCTTCTGTAAACCATCTCAAGGAGTTTGCAGTCTCATGTTGCTTGAGTAAAAGTTTTGTGAAAATTTTGGCCAATTGGTATATAATATTACGTGAGAAATTTTGGGAAGAGCTGCAGTGCTGCTGGCTCCTCAGATGTGAGGGCCATTGAGTGCCACAGAAAGTCCTGATTTTTGATAAGGAGAATCTTTGTGATAATATGTTGTAACAACATCAACACAGCATTATGAAACCTGCAGCATTAAGAAAGTTCTATGATCTTTATTGGCTTTCTACATGTTGACATATCAACCTGAATAGTACACAATGAGGTAGTTATCTGTCTGAGAGAGCAGAGAGATACATATCACTATCTACTTTATAGATTAAGGTGTACTTCTGAAGTATGTTTGTATTTCAATATCTTAGCAAATGCTCTGTACTTACCTAGAGAACCAATAGCATCAGTTGTGCTATCAGAATACAGAGTACACTGTTCTAGTACTACAGTCTTCTGTAGCAGCAAATGCAAGGACAGCAGCATGCTCATACTATTGTCTACCCAATTTTTTTAATTCTAAACTGTTCTTTAACACAGAAGGGGGCTGATCCATTAAGTGGTCCCTTTCCCCATTTATTACCTAGAGTAAAAATTCAATAGATTAAAAAAAAAAAGTAAAAATCAACTGCCTGTGTAAAATTACACAAGCTAAAATCCTTTAGTGAAGTTTGTCAAAAATGAGTATCACCTTCTCCTTTGAATGACATTGTTTGAATTATGTCTTCTCTACCCTACTCTGTATTTGAATGACAATAATTCTCCAAGTGGTAGGATTCCTCTGTGATGGTAATGCTCGCCTCAAGAAACACATACCTGCTTGAAGTGCCTGAATAGTGCACTGCAACACTAATTCCAATTATTGCTGCAGCAGAATCATCCCCTTTGGAAACTCATCTATCCAGTAACACTGCTGCTACTTATGCCTTTTGTTGCTGTCACTGTTTATGTGTTTATACACACACACATATTTAAAAGTGCTTCAATGAAAAAAATAGAGCATCAGAGGGAATGCCCTTGCAAAAACAAGCAGCACTGTGCAGCAGTATGAAGGCTTTTTGTCTATTTATATAAGAGACAGTTTTACTGCAGCATGGCTGTCAGGATCCCTTTGTCCAGGTTGTTGGCTTAGCCCTGCCTTCTAGCTTTGATGGGTATGTTTTAGTGTATTTGCACTAACTGCATCCAGAAACTGCCTACATCAGCAGGGAGAAGAGTTAGTGCCATACCTCGGTGTTAGAAAAGACCCTTACTAATTCAGCCTGGATGCCTGAACGTTGGAGCAAATGGAAAATGAGGGACCAAAACCCCATTGTAGGATGTGGGCTGTCAATTTTAGAATCATCTGGGCATGGCACACTCTGCAACAGTTGTAATCACACACAGAGTCAGGGACTAGCCAAGTCAGGAAGTTACCTCAGGAGATCGCCTGGTCTAAAACCTGCCCAGAGCAGGTCAGCCAGTTGGTTCCATTATTGTACTGGTGCATGGGGTGATTCCTCCTGGGGTGCAGGACTTTGCACTTCTCAGTTGAACTTTGTGAGGTTCCCATCAGCTGGTTTCTCCAGCCTGTCAAGGGCCATCTGAAGGGCAGTACACCCCTCCCAGTTTTGTGCCAACAGCAAACTGGCTGAAGATACACTGTGCCATCATCCAGCTGGCTACTGAAGATGTTAAATGGTCTTGGCTCTGCATCAGCCCCCCCTGGGGTGCACCATTAGGGATTGGTTTCCAGATGAACAGCTGCTGATCACAATTTTTTGAGCTCAGTTCCATCAGTTTTCAGTCCACCTCACATACTTTTGTCTGGTCCATATTTCATTAGTTTCCCTATGGGGATGTTTTCAGAGACAGTGTTGAAAACCTTGTTGAAGTCAACATAAAGAACATCTCTGCCTGTCCCTCATCCACTGAACTAGTTATTTTATTGAAGAAGGCTTGATTTTTTCCTTCATAAATCCTCGCTGGACCTAGTCACCTTCTTGTCCTTCATGTGTTTGGAAATGATTTCCAGGATCATTTACGCCATCATCTTCCCAGGGATCAAGGTGAGATTGACCAGCCTTTAGTTCTCTTCATGCTTCTTGTGGCCCTTCTTGAAGATAGGAGTGACATTTGCTGTCTTCCAGTTCTCAGAAGACCCTCCTGATTGTCACAGTCTTTCAAAGATGATTGAGAGTGGTCTCACAGTGATGTTATCCAGCTCCATCAGCAGTCATGGATGGATCCCAGCAGGTTACAGGCCCTTGGGTATGTCCAGGTGGATCCTATCAGGTTATAGGGCTTTGGGTATGTCCAGGTTGTTTATATGCTCCCTAACTTGACGCTCTCCTCCATGGAGGGTTAAGCCCTCCTTGCTCCAAACTTTCCCACTAGTCTCCTGAGCCTGGGCTTCCTGTAGACTGGTTTTTCTGGTGATCAAAGGCATTGCATACCACGGCCTTTTCCATGTCCTGGGGCACCAGATCCCTTTCCTCATTAAGTAATGGACCCACATTTTCCCTGGTCTTCTTTTTGCTGATGATGTACCTGTAGGAGCTCTGCTTGTTGCCTTTCACATCCCTCACCATACTCAATTCCAGATGGTTGTTTGGTTTCCAAAATCCATCCCTGAACATGCTAGATTTCTGACTGTCTTATAGATTCTATTTATCAGCCTCTGAAAAATACAGGTGGTGCCCCATGCAGCTGCCCAAAATACGTGTTGTCTCTAGTAAACTTAAAGGAAAGCAAGGGCTGTGTTTAGTTGTGTCTTTTTACTTAATTAAAATTAAAATGGCACATCACTGTATGTGCAGTCTGACCCTTAATCTACAAAGAGTGTCAGCTAGTATTAGGCTCATTATTGACAGTGGCCTAGTTTCCATTGTTGGAGTCATTAAAAGTTTTAGTCCACGAAGTCAGGAAAAAGTAGTGGCTGATAGTCCTGAACTGAGATGAGGGGAAAAGAAAAAAAGCTCAAACCCAACCTGTTTTGTTAATCCATCCATGTACATGAAAACAGCACAGCAGGATTGGGGAACTAATCCCATTTCAAATCAGATGCCTGCTGGTTCCATTTAATGAGCATTATGTCTGTTTCTTTTTTAACCCTAAAATATCTTCATACATGTAACAGCATTCTTTTTTTAAAAAAAAAATATTATATTTTTTACCTATTCTGATAAGGTACTTGCTTCTATAACAGGACCAAAAATGGATTGCTAACTACCATTTTTGCTGCCAAACCACATGCTGAACTTCATTAATATGGAAATATCCAGGAAATGGAATTAGCAGAGTTTTTGAGCATTGCTACTAATGAAATTTCCTACAGATTTGTACCTTGTGAGTAAACTCTGGTGTGTAGGAAGTAATAAAGTAATGGAAGATTGTCTTAGGGCTGAGACATTAAAAATATCTCTCTTCTTACACATTTCTAGTACTTAATAAATATTTTATACTTTCACATTGCACTTTTTTTCCTGTGTAGAGGCACTGTCAAGGTGTCTTCACCCTAAATGCCCACTTTCATTAAATTTGCAAAAAAAATGTTGGGACTTCTGTCTCCTGCCAAATAAGGCTGAAATTGGAGAAAGGTCTAAAAACTATTGACAGAGGTTGAGGAGGGGCATTTTTCATTACTCTCTGCCAAAGGCCATGTCAGCAGAATGAGTGAGTGTGTCATGTACCATTTTAATTTAGTAATGTTTACGTCCCTTGATATCAATACTCTCACAGAGTCCAGGATAATGAAGAATTTGTTATCCAATTGTATTGATTATTGATATAGCTTGACACTGGTCTGGTAGCTATATAATAATATTAGGGGAAATAAAAATATATTTATGTAAATTGTATTATTCTATGTGGACACCAGGTATCATCCTAGTACTGCTCTATTCTCTCAGCATCTACTATATTGTTATTAGTTTTCTGTCTGCTTCATAATTCCTGGGGAAAAAATATCCTCATTCTCCAAAATGTCTTTATCTTAGATGATGTCTAGAAATACGTTAAAATAAAATAGAATATGTTAAAATGGATAGAGAATTAATTAAAAAATTGTTACCTACTTATACAGTTGTCTATGTAAGGCAGTAATAATTTGTTCAACTTCCTCTTCAGCCCTAGACATCCTCATCATCCTCGCTTGGTTTATTTGTTTAGATTTCAAGCCAGGGCAGCCTGTTCATGTTTACAAGCAGTCAAAAGTGTCCCCTCAATAGCAAAATATTTGCAGTAGCATATTTGCAAAATACATGATGTCCTAATAAGACCTGATGTCATGAATAGGAAACTTGTGACAGTAAATATCAGTTAAATAAGGCTGGTGCATTCAGCTGCTTCACCACATAATTGTCAGCAGACCCATTCTTACATTTTTTATGCATTTAAAACTTTGCATCTCGGGATCGGTGGCTTGCATAAAGATATTTATCATCATCCCAAATCCTTACTAGTTTTCCATGTAGTTTGATTCTTCCTTCTTCCATGCAACAGCTTAAAAGGCAAAGTGTTTCAGATGGAGGAATCAGAAACATAACAATCCCCCTTGTCACTATGATATACATTATAGCATTGAGAAAAGACTAAAAGTTTGCAAATGCTGTGTTGTGATTATCAGAAGACTTAAAGGTGGCTGGAACTGTGGGAGATTTCTACCTGTACATATATGTCACACATAAAGTTGTATTTCAGTAAACAAAAGCTATGCTCCACGGAGCAGAGCAGCGCAGTAGTGCTGACCTACTTGAGCAAGCTGTGCAGTGACTGGCATGCAGCTCTGGCTCTATTTCAGTATGTGACCTCCCAGATCAGAATGCAATTTAAAACATTAAATGACCAGGCATATCTTTTGGCAATGCAGTTATTAACTTCTGACTTTATCTGCAGCCCACAAGGCCACCTCTTACATCACAGTGATGCAATGCCTACTAATTGAAAGTCAATTTTGCGCCAGCCAAGGGCACTGGCTGCAAAAATCAGACACAAATGTGTGCAGAGGGGAAGATATTTTCATTATTTTTTCCTCTGACTCCCTGACTCTACCTGCCATTTCTCTTTGCTATTCTTTATCTCTCCCACCAGCCCACACAGAAAAAACCCTTAAGGCATAGCTTTATTGGGAAGTTAAAAAAAAAAAGTGGAATGATATATTCTGGCCAAAAGGAATGGTCTTACTTTTAGAAGCTATTTGAAGTTTATTCCTTAGGATGTTTCTTGGCAAAGTAAACTAGTGGTGTGTCAAATAGCACTGCTATTCGTTTTTTGAAGGGAGAGGTAATAACTGTCTTGATGAAATCTTGAGGACCGTGAAAAAAGTCTGAATGAAACTTCCCTTTCAGTGCAGGTTTACTTAGATCCTGTTTATATTCACAAGATATATAGGATTCAGATCTAACATTTCAGAAGTCTGCCAGATGCTCTGTCAGCTTTTAATATTTCTGGTTAGTGCTTTTTAAAAAAAAATCTATTTCACTCATTCAACGATATATTTATCTAGGGCACATTTTTGTACCGGCTATAAAAATCCTAGCAGAAAAAGATTGTTGACCTTGAGATTTTCTGGATCTTAAGCATTTAGAAATCTATTTCATAAGTAGAATTAAATTATTGCTGAGCGTAGGAGAGGCCAAGGTAGCATGTTTTGCACGTAACAGGATCCTGAACGCAGCTATTCCTGACTGCTCACACTGGGAAAAGCACCCAAGAGAAAATAATGACAAAATTTAGGGGGAACTACCTGACTGAATGGAGGTAGGAGGAACCAAAATTATTAGAAATTAGTTGGAAGGACTAGTAAGATATAGCTGGAAGAAAGTGAAAATCACAGTCCACTACTGGGAATTGACTTCTATCATGAATATCCCAAATTTTGGTGCTACCATATAGTCATACATCCCACTCACATAAAACTTCATTAATTCAGAGGGAAGATTCCTATTAATTTCAATGGGGTTTGACCCGAAGGATAGCAGTCCATTTGATTGTTACCTATCTCAGTTTTCTGTATGCTCTCTCGCATGTGTGGAAACTTCCTGTTTCCTGCTGCAAATCATCTGGCTGCTCAACCAGTGTGTTAATGCTCACCTGGCTGCTCAACCAGAAAATTGGAACAAATCCAGAAAACTGAGATGGTTTATCGTGCAAAATGCAATGAATAGTGGTATCCAAAGCTGCTTTATAGCTGTAGCAGACACAACACTGATTCATATGTCATCTAAGCTATGGAGAGCTCCAGATCTTCCACATCTCAGTAGTGTGACTTTGGCTTATCTTTACGTTTCAGAGCATGAGTGAGGCTTGTGAGTATTTTATTTTTTGTCACTTTCTCATCTCATAACTATGCTTTACCTCTTTACTTTCTTTAGGCTTGTTACAGAACTTGTCACCTGAGGATGAAGTTCAGCAAGGGAAGTGTTAACATCAAGGGTATCCTGCCTGACTAGCATGCTGATGTTAATGAAGTTGTGAATCGTGTCATATTAGCCTCATTTGCTTCCCATATGCTTACTCTCATTTCCCCCTCAGAAGCTGCAACTCCACTTTTCATCTTCATTTGTATGCCCAAAATGCAGCCAGCTTAATTACCAATTATAACCATACTCATTTAAAAGCTAAATCAACTGGAAACAATGCTAGAAAGTGTCTCCCTTGAGGAGAACTAAAGACTTTGTGTTAATTTTCTTCACATATTTTGATTAGTATAAAGCACTGTGTAACTTACAAGTTAATCTCCCCAAATGATGTTAATTTTAAATCGAGATGACACATGGATACTCATGGGATGACAGTCAGAGCAACCTGTCTTCTCTTCCTCCTTCAACTCTGACCTGCTGTGCAAAATTATCTCTCCCTGGGAAACTGTCAATGAAGCACTATAGCACCCAGCTCTGCCAGCAGCATTTTATTTATGGCCACCTTTTCCTGCTTTATTTCTTAACTGTCTGACTTGTGCTATTTCCTCGAGTTTGTAAGTCCCTTGTGGTTTTCTTCATAATGCATTTTCTTCCATTCTAGGAAATGAGAACTCCATAAACTTCCAGGTAGGTTTCATGGGGCTCATGGAAGGCATAATAGCTGTTTGGCTTGATATACTAGTGATTGCCACAGAACATGCCTCCAATCGATACTGCAAAACTCTCAGACACTCTTTAGCTCCTGAGTGAATTTACAGTTCCTAGTGACAATCTCCATTACTGCAATAAAGGCCAGAGGAACTGTAAGAAGTGAAAACTAGATTTGGAAAGCTGTCATTGTTATTTATGGAATATTTGCATGCCATAATTTACTATTTGGAATGTGCCAATCTCTGCATGTGGGAGACTCGAGACATGTTTCCCAGCTGTTCTTTTTTTGCAAATCAAAAAGTACAAGGTGCTGAAAATTCTGTGCTTTTTAAATAAAAATAACAGAAAATACAGCAAATTTGCTCATACAGTGATGAATTTGGTGCATTTTACATTGTGTGAGCAGAACTTAAGACTGAAGTGGTTGTTGTGCGCCCCACACATGCACAGAATTCTCCATACAGTGCCACCTGTACCCATCCTTCATCTTCTTTTAAGAATAAAAGGTCCCAATCTTGCTTCCATCATGGGAAAAAACTAACAGAAAGTATTCACAGCTCCCTCATCTCGTATGGTTCATAAAAGTTTTAGACTCTAACTTAGCAGAGAAGTCCTGGTTCCACTTCCCATTTCATACACCTAGAAATGACTAAACACAACTTCACAATAAGGTTAACATGTTACTCTGCATTTAACAATCCTTCTGGTTTGTCCCTCTTTGATTATTTGACCTGTAAGTGTTTTATGGACCTCCCGTCTGGCTGTGATGGATAAATAAACAATAGTTTTGCAATTATTCCAGGCAGAACTAGGATTTTTCCCTTTATGTCTCTCTTCCTATTAATTATGCCGTCCTTTCTCTGAAAGTATGAAGGCAAGTTTTTGTTCTGTTCAGGTTGCAGTAGCAAGGCCTGAGGGGATATGATTGCCCATTTTTAGTACACTGAACAGATGAATGCAAGGGAAAAACATCAAACACTGAAGAACGGTGGCAATGTAAAAACAAACGTCTATAAAACTAGCACAGTACATTTCAGGTTGAAACCTAGTATAAAGTTCTAATAATCAGAAAAAAAAAAGTTACTTAAAGCAGTGTGATGAGAAACCTAGACAGCTTTCAGATGAGAGTTTCTCAAGTTTATGGAAGACATGATGTAAATGCCTGTTAGAGCAGAGTGTTGGATTCAGTGACTGAAGTTTTCCATTCTTGTCTTATTTTTGAGGTCGTTTGTCCTTAACGTCACCATGGAAGGATATAAATCTATTGCAGTGAGTTCAAAGGAGGGCCACCAAGTTGATTTGAGGGATGGAGCACCTCTCCTGTGAGGAAAGGCTGAGAGAATTGGGATTGTTCAGCCTGGAAAAGAGAAGGCTTTGGGGTGACCTAATTGTGGCCTTTCCATACCTGAAAGGAACCTACAGGAAAGAGGGAGAGAGACTTTTTACAAGAGCATGTGGTGACAGGACGAGGGGGAATGGCTTCAAACTGAAAGAGGGCAGGTTTAGATTTGATATTAGGAAAAAATTCTTCCCTGTGAGGGTGGTGAGGCCCTGGCACAGGTTGCCTGGAGAAGTTGTGGATTTCCCACCCCTGGCAGTGTTCAAGGCCAGGCTGGATGGGGCTTTGAGCAACGTGGTCTAGTGAAAGGTGTCCCTGCCTGTGGCAGGAGGGTTGGAATGAGATGGTCTCTCAGATCCCTTCCCAACCCAGGCCGTTCTGTGATTCTATGATCTATGATCTATCATACATGCATAAAACACACAAATGGAGATGAAGCTACAGTGCAGGCAATACGTTTCCCTTTCACCAATTTTGCATTTTCACATTTCAGCCTCACTTTTCTCACACCACCTGACATTTTTATTTAATTCTCAGTTCCTGGGATGTATGTGACATTGATTTTTCTTTTAGCCAAAGGGCAGACTCACAAAATCCTAATGAAGGGCATGAGTGCACTTCACTAGTTGGAAAACTGACAGGCAGTAAAAAAAAAAACAACTTTTGACTGTACCTAGATGGGGATTTTTCTCTGAAGATCTACATAGTGGCTTAAAATATTGGTTTTGGGGGAATTTCTGCTCTGGCAGTTACCAAAAGGAGCTTACTCTGGGGAAGGGCTGGTGCTTTTGGAAACACTACGTGAGAAATTCACATTTATGCACCTCTCCCATTGCACTGGAGGTAGTGGTGTGGTTCACTAGTCATCTTCTGGTCTTCTATTTTTTAGCATGGAGAAGGAAGCACTGTAATCCATGAATGGAGTTCGGCACACAGTGTTTCAGTATGATTTGAAATAAAAAAATTTACAGGGCTTTTGCAGCAACACTGGCATTACCCTCACCCATTCCTCACCCTGCAACGGGGTTTGGATCATCTTACTGCTTAGTGATTTCTATAAGCTTTCTGCTTCACGGTACTCAGCACCTTGTATGAGGATTAAATTCTGAGAGCACAGCAGGTGTGTCCCTAAGTTTAGCTGCTCTATTTATAGTGTTTTCCTGTGAGCATAACACTGCAATTGTCACTCACACTGTCTTCCTCCAATTATGCATGACACCAGGATGGGGGCATAATAAACATCCTTTTATGAGTATGGCCTTCTGGGTGAAATGAAAATTAATTGCCTAAACAGCATCACACGGAATTAAACAAACAAACAAACAAAAGCTTATTGTGAAGGAAAGTTAAAGTTAATGATTATGGCATCAGGAAACTTTCAGACGGATTTTAATATAACATTACATTTTATTTATTAATTTTTTTATTATTCTGTTTTAAAGTGATAAATTTACATCAAATTGCATGAGAAAGTGATGTAAAAATTCAGCAAGGCAGATTTTCTACATGATAGAGTGAATGAAATTAAGAACACAGAAGCGATTGTTGCATTTCAAAATTGGTCATTAACTTCCAGTTAACTGTCCAGTTAATTGGTAGTGTAAGTTACAAGAGTAGATAGACCAGCACAACTGTATTTTTTTCTGAAGCTGGTGAAGTGCAGACTGTGGTAAATGATTTTGGGGCAAAGGATTGCAGCAGGAGACAAGAACCTGCAAATCTTTTTTCAATTAATGTTTTGTGTACAGGAAACGTTAACACTGATGTGGTTGGTGATACCTATTTGCAAAAGAAATTCTTGTGGACCCCTTGGAAGCAGCTTTGTCGTTGTACAACGTACTTTAGTTCTGCATCAGGTGATGGAGGGAAAGGCAGCAGAAAACAGTTAGCAGAGCTCAAAACAGGAAATCTTCTGTGCACGGGCCATGTCCTTGCCCTCTGAGGAACCTTTACACCACCTCAGCAGTGTGAAAAAAAGTCAGTAAAACTGAAAATCTAATCTGCTTTTTCAAATTGTATTTGCTGCTTAAGAGGAGTGATATTCTATTGGTTTAGACCAAGGTGACATTTTGACAACTTTCTTCACAGCAGAGGTGCAGAAACCTAATCTGTTTTAGATAAAAGCTTAGATTTTTGAGCACCCCTTTGTAAGAGGGAATTAAGTCTGCAGCTAATTTTACTGCAGCTAAATTAAAGAAAATGAGAGGCTCTGTCTTTTAAAACAGAGGTTCACTCAATTTTTTTTTCCCTGTAGTGGTGACATAACATTTACATTTCCACAGATAATGAAGTAGATCTTGCCATCAGACCAGCCCCACAGGGGGCTCATTCCCAAAGCTGAAGTATTATTTTTCTTTCCATCTGCTCCACACCGAGCTTGAGGTGACCTATTCTTAATGTCTTACAGGGATCACCATTTCTTGAAATCAAATGTGCTTTTAATTTCCTTTTTTAAACAGGAAAGATCTTATTACTACCTGTCATGGCTTCTTTGCTGCAGCTGCCATTACTGCTTTTAATTGGTAATTCACTAGTTTTGGAGATGAAGTTTTAGAGACCATAAAACCGCAGGGAGCTCACTCTTAGTCTAAATGGACCTTCTGAGGATATGGGAAGACTCAACATGTTACTCACATCTCACAAAAGGCCATGAAAAGAAGTGTCTATTACTTTTAAACAGTTTCACAGTCAACTGCTCCTTCCCATAATTATGTTTATTTCCTCTTAGTCCTTAAGTACATTCCAGGTAGAAAATTAAATTCCAAGGAAACATTCAGCTTTTTATTGCCAGGGATCTCTCCCAGACCAGTTCCTTTGCCCTCGTCTTCCTAAAGTGTTTGTACAGCTGCCTTAGTCTCTGCAAAGGATTAGCATAAAAATCCGTATTAAGGGACAACAGATCTGTCTTTCAATTATGGAAATGGGATCAGTAGGATGCAGTTGCAATGCCCTCCTGATTCAGAGGTCTCTTGAAGGGCGGAGCCTTTGGTGAGCTTTTTGCTTATGGCTCTTCCCCAGGAGGCTGATGCTTGGTGGTGCCTCCCTTTGGAATACCCACCTGGCAGTACCCGAGGTGCTGTGCCATGACATGGAAAAGGACTTTTTACAACGTCATGTAGAGACAGGACAAGGGGGAATGGCTTCAAACTGAAAGAGAGTGTTAGATTAGATACTAGGGAAAAATTCTTTACTGTGGGAATGGTGAGGCACTGGAATAGCTTGCCCAGAGAAGTTGTGGATGTCCCATCCCCAGAAGTATTCAAGGCCAGGTTGGATGGAGTCCTGAGCAACCTGGTCTAGTGGAGGGTGTTCCTTTTACATGGCAGTGGGGTTGTAACTAGTTGAGCTTTAATGTGCCTTCCAACCCAGGCCATTCTAGGATTCTGTGTGTCAAAGGGAAGATCCCACTGCCTGATACGGAGCAGCAAACAGCCAGTGAGTGCAGTGGGTCAGCCATAGAACTGCTAAAAGCAGCTCAGGCAATGGGAGGTTGAGATTATGGGAGGTGTGCCTTAGGTGTCTGGGTGTGAAAAAAAGACAGGCTTGCTGGCTGGGCTGACACAGAGGAGGTTACTGGTACAGGAGCACTGGGAGAGGAAGATCAGTTGCTTTTTATATTGACTCCTTAGAGTGTGATCATATAGGATACACAAGCTCTTATATACTGAAATACTTCCCTGTGGTTCAAAACACCTCTGGCCACACCTGAGCCTCCAGAGCCTTTTCTGGGCTGCAGTAGTCTACCCACAGTCCTAAAGCAGTCCGGGGACAGCTCAAGGCTTTTCTTGCTGTTTCTTACCTTTGTACTTTAGGCTCTTAGTCAGGCTCAGACCTGACCTATGTGGTCTGGGATATAACCAAACATGTGAAAAACCAGAACCATGGAATCACAGAATATCCTGAGTTGGAAGGGACCCACAAGGGTCACTGAGTCCAACTCTCAGCCCTGCACAGGACCATCCCCAAGAGTCACCAGTGCCTGAGAGCGTTGTCCAAAGGCTTCTTGAACTCTGTCAGGCTTGGTGCTGTGATCACTTCCCTGGGGAGCCTGTTCCAGCAGCCAAACACCCTCTGGGTGAAGAACATCTTTCTGATATCCTACCTGAACCTCTCCTGACACAGCTTCAGGCCATTCCCTTGGGTTCTGTCACTGGTCACCAGAGAAAGAGATTGGTACCTGCCCTTCCACTTCCCTTCATGAGAAAGTTGTAACTGTGATGAGGTCTCCCCTCAGTCTCTGCTGGACTGAAGAGACCAAGTGCCCTCAGCTGCTCCTCCTGTGTATCTAGGAAGTCAGTCTGAGTGAAGTGAGTGCAGGTGGTCCAGTAAGTTCTGCAGTTCCCAGAGGAAATCTCTGATGTTGTGTGGCACCTCTGTGAAACCAGGGAGCAGCACCTGCAGGTGAAACAGAAGAGTGTGGCTGACTGGGAACCTGCAAACACTAAATGTAAGGAAATGTGAGGAGAAGGGCTGCAGTGACTTTTCTTGCTGTTCTATGTCTCATTTCCATGCCTCTGAGACTTCTGTTAGACTTTGCTTTCTGTTTGAAACTCAGGCTGGCTTCCTAATTGTGCCAGCCTTTTAAATGCCTTTTTTTTCCCCCCACAGAAATTCACTTACAGGCAACTCACAAAGGAAATGAAATTCTCTTTCTCCATGTTACCTTGTGTTCTAAAGACAAAAGATTTCAGTGACTGTAACCCAGTGCAGTAGCTTTGTAAAAACACTGTTACTAGTAACTGGCTGCAGCAACAGGATTTGTACTGATTTTGCAAGACTCAGGATGAAAGTTTGTCAGATTTTGATTAAACTTGTCTTGACCTGCCTGGAACTTTGTCTTTACGTGTTTTAAATGTAGCAGCAATCTTTCTCATGACCAGGCAGCTATGCCCATGCTTTTTGTCCTTGGTTATATTTGTATGATTTGACTGTAATTTTACTTAGATGGTAGTCAAAAGAAGTTATTCTGCACAAAACAAGGTATTTAAGACTAACACAAAGAAGTGATAGAACAGCAGAGGCCTTGAGAAGTGGAGAAGAGGACACTGCTTGAAGCTGCACAAGCATGGGATGGTCAGAGTTGTGGCACAGGGTGGCCATGGAGACCCCAAGACTATGCACGTCTCACCCAGCAGACCTGCAGGTAAACTAAACTGGTTTTAAGACAGTGATAAGCACAAAGGAAAAACTATGTAAAGCACAGCATATACAGTAAATTGAAATGTGTCATGAGCTGCAGATCAATGAAGAAAAATCAAGTTTGAAAGTGTTACCAAACATATAAAAATGACCCTCAGCTGATCCTAAGGGGAAGAAAAAGACACCATCAACATCAAACTCTTCCTGAGAAAGGAGTCAGAATACTGATGGCTCACTATACCCCTCTACTCAGACTGAAACCACTGACTTTGTGAATCAGAGGAGCAGTGGCAGGGGAGAATAACACTGGGGAAAAAAAAAAAAAAAGGTAGATTTTAAAAGTGTGTTTATAGCATTTTTAACTGTATTACATTATTATTATCATCATCAAGTAACTA
This sequence comes from Lepidothrix coronata, assembly GCF_001604755.1. Lineage (NCBI taxonomy): Eukaryota > Metazoa > Chordata > Aves > Passeriformes > Pipridae > Lepidothrix > Lepidothrix coronata. The sequence continues at coordinate 7,085,535 of NW_016690201.1, read as the reverse complement.
CTAACTGAGACTAAAATGAAGAACAGTGCTGAAGTCTCAGATACATGATGCTTGGTGAAAACCAGTGCTCAAGCAGAAGGGAGACCTTAATTCTCCCACTGAGGAAAATATAAGAGAACAGAGGTGTTATCTGTTTCTTTTGACAGCAATCAGTGCACTGCTGCAGCACACGTGGACTGGCACAGGGAACTGGAAAGAAATGGGAGAGGCATCGGGGCTGTAATAGTAAGGAGAGATTATCTAAAGAAAAAAGACATATTTCCGTAGGAAACTTGGCTTGGAAGTTCTCTTGGTCATGGAAGCACTATTTTCATGAAACTTTTGGATATTACATCACATTAAGTTATTTAACTTGAAAAAAATTTCCTGTAATTTCAGTGAAATTTCAGTTCAGGCCCTGGATTTGAAGGAAGCTCAAAGATACTTTAATTTACAACATCAACTATATGGATTTTATTTTATGTAACCCCTTGCTGTTTTTTTCTTAAGATGAAGAACTTCTGAATATAACAGTCATTGACTTGTATCCTTTGATTTCAGTGACTTCATACTCATGCCATAATATTGTTTAGGATTCATTTTTTAAGAAGACTAATAATGGGAGGAGGGCATTTCCTTAGGAAACCTGAAAGTACATTTCAGCAAGGATGCTAAAAAAAAAGAATATCCTTTGAAGTGTAGCTGAATGCCCCAATTACTGTAATTTTTGTAATTACTTTTTTTCTCTTTTGAAATTGAAGTAGATTAATTGCAATTTCTCCTCACTGAAACAGTGGGAAGAGAAAAAAAATTTCATTTTGAGGATAAACTCTCTTCACACAGCCACAGCATGATCCCATAACCTGAAAGTCTGAGGGCAGGATTTTGCTCTGGCATTGGAAATACCATTAGAAGTGTTTGCAATATTATGCCTGTGCAGAAATGAAAGTCACTTATCAGGAGTTTAGGTCTTAGTGCCAATGAGAAGCCTTCTGCAGGACTGTAGGAGTAGTCCTTAATCTCCTACAAGGACAGGATAATGAGCCCTAAGTTCAACAGCAGCAGGCCTAGGCCCAGAGTCCCTTGGCAGAGAGAGATACTAAATTGATTTCTGTGCCTATGTCAAATAGCCTCATTTGATTCCAGTGGGGATAATTTTTCATTCAAGCAAAGATCTTGGCTTGAATGCAAATGTTCCTTCGTAGGCATTCGATGAATGAAGGCACAGCGATGCACACACGGCCTTCGTTAGTTTATTACTAATCATCTAGCAGAAGATACGTGAATCTGTTCTGACTTGTTCTCATGCAAGGATGTCACCATAGCAAAAATGATGCAAATGCAAGCAGAGCTTGATCCAAACTATCCATAGAATTGTTTTGGACTGTGCAGTACATTTGGAGCATTACCGCTCTTGGGGTTGAACATTGCTCACTTGCTGTTGACATAACTAAATTACATTTTGGCCATTCAGGTACATTATTTCTGCACTGTGAGTTACCTTCCAGTATATTGCAGCTGTGATTAGTCTGGAGAGAAATGCAAGACCTCTGTAAAAAGGATTAACTGTGGTATACCTGACAGCAAAAGCAAAGTGCTCTTTCCCCAGTATCATACCTCATAAGAGGGAATATGTTACAGCATCCAGGAATGGCCAAGAGCTGTGATAAAGCTACATGCTAAGGGAGAACCTGTCTGTGCCCAATTTGCTTAAAAAAGAATGATAAATCTCTTTTTTAGATCCATTTGAAATATCCTGGTGAGAATGCACTATTCCAAGAGTATATTGGGCAAGATTTATAAGGAGAAGGAATACATTAGACTTGGAGAGCTTATAGGTGTGGGATTTAGGCCTTTTTTTTCCCCTAGCCATATCAGTACGTCTAATAAAACATGGCTTCTTCTTTGTGTCATTATTATTATTATTATTGTTATTATTATTATTATTATTGTTATTATTACTTCAAAGAAGTTAAAAAGTAGAAACATAAAAGGGCATCTGATTGTACAACATGTAGTAGCACAACATGTAACCTTGAGAGCACCTAGTCTCTCCCAGAAAAATCACAATCCAGGGCTGGGATCTTAGGCTTCCTCTGTGATGCATGAGAAGAATTAGATACACAAGATGATACTATTGTGTGCAGAGCAGGAAATGGACACAGAAAACACTGGAAAATAAGCGGGTCTGCTCTTGTCTTGGCCTTAAACCACTTATTCTGTGTTTCATGGGTCTGATTCTTCCTCTTTAAGCTCTCTCTAAGGTCTCTATGAAGAAGAGACTATTATATAAAGTGCATGTAAGGAGATCGATACAGTTAAGTTTCTTTTATTTAGTAGCTCAATATTTAAAGTTTTCACCAAGTTAACAAAAAAATAGAATAATTTTCTTCCTCTGCCTGAGAGGATGTAGATTTGTAACTTTCACCTCTTGCAAACCATTTAACAATCAGATCAGTTTAGAATAGAGGACCCTTCCTGCCTCTCCTTGAAAAGGCTTCAATTTGCAGGAAAATAGAACAAATGTAGGAAATTATAACAAATGTATTTATCCCAATAGAAGGGGACAGTTTCAGAACACTTTCCTGCATGCAAGAAAATATCTGAATTTCTGTCCTGCAATATTCTGTGTGGTACCTCTTTGATATAAATCAAATTTATTAAATATAAATTGTAAATGAACCGTGCCTGCAGCTGATGTGATCTGTATGCTGTGAGATCATCACTTTACATTTGGCAACTGAGGGGAGGAGTGGAAAACCACATCATAGAATCACAGAATTGTCAGGGTTGGGAGGGACCTCTGGAGATCATCCAGTCCAACCCCTTTGCCAAGGCAGGGTCACCTGGAGCAGGTGTCACAGGAATTGTCCAGGTGGGTTTGGAATGTCTCCAAAGAGGGAGACTCCACGCCCTCCCTGGGCAGTTCCAGGGCTCTGCCACCCTCAATGTAAAGAAGTTCTTCCTCATGTTGAGGAGGAACTTCTTGTATTTTGGTTTATGGACATTACTCCTCATCCTGTCACTGGGCACCACTGAAAACAGTCTGACACCACTCTCTTGGTACCCATCTTTGAGATATTTATGTGCATTACTGAGATTCCCTCTCAGTTTTCTTTTCTTGAGACTAAACAGGCCCAGCTCCTGCAGTCTCTGCTCATAAGAGAAATGCTCCAGACCCCTCATCATCTTTGTGGCCCTCAGCTGGTATGGTTTAGGCACCTTTGGAATCGAGTACCCTGGTGCTTCAAAAGGCTATTCAGCAGAGAATGTAAATTTTATTTATATGTAATATTTCTCTTAGGTGTCAACATACCTGCTTGAGCCACAATTGATGTTCAACTTTCTTCAGCATCCTCAGCTGAAGTGTCAAATACTGGCTCTGCTGAATTGCAAAATTTCCTTGGTTTTAATAGGGCTGAGAATTTATCTGTAAAGCAGAAAGAATGAGGACTAGAGAGTAAGAAAGAATGGCAATCAATTTGAGGAACAAGAATAAGAGCAGCAGTTAAGACAGACTAGGCCTTTTCTTCTTTCAGAACAGCTAAATTATAAAATTTATCTCCATCTACAGGTTAGCTCTATGTATAGATCCATGGGCTTTATAATTTCTGCTAAAGCCATCCCAAGTAGTCTTCTGACTTCTAGTTGCATTTTCAAAATCCAAAATCCAAAGAAAAAGAGCAAATGAAACATTCAAAATAAAAAATAAAGAGAATTACAGCAAGCTTGATCAAGACGCTTCATTACTTTTTTTCAGGGAGAGAATGATTAGGTCAGATGGTTTACACTGTACACCAAATGTGAGGAGGCTGGACAAAGGCATAATGTATAGTAAAGAATGGCATATAGGATATACAAAGGATATAGAAGCTTCCTGTCCCCTAAAATAAAACATAATAGTTTAAAATTAGCAGGCTGATTACACTCACACGGTATTTTTCATATGGAACTTTTTGCCAAAAGGTATAGTAGTGTGCAGGCGTTTATACAACTTATTTAAAAATAAGAGAAAGATAGCAAAACATAGAGATCCATGAGTTGGATTAAAGGAGATTAAAAGAATAAGCAAAACTCAAACTCCTTATGTGCCTGGGACATATGGACTCATACACAAATAGTCACTCATGCACAAGTGGTCACTGACTGCCTGATGGTCAGAACAAGCCCTTACTGGAGAGGTTACTGATGACTGAGGTTACAGAGACTCCTCTGAGGCCTCCAGTGCCAGGTAGTGCCAGGGACAGGCTGTTGGACCAGATGGACCCCATGTTTGATGTGTTATGGCAGCTCCTGCACACTTGGAGCTAAGCACTGACACTATGATATGAAAGGCCCATGGGGACATTAGTTGGCTGTTTTGACAAAAGTCCCAGTTTTTGGATGTGTCAGAGTGTGTGCTTGGGAACTGGACAAACAATGTTTGACATCCTTGAGGGCTCATTAAAAGGGCTCAGTGCTTTTCAAGTTAAGCTTTTTGTATTTCCCACTGACAGTGCAGCTCCAAGTGCTGCTGTCTAAACTGAGAAATATCAATCCAAGCATGGCAAATATGTGCTCTCTTGTTTCTTGGCAGTGATTTGGGGATCCAGGCTAAATCACTACCAATCAGAAAAAAAATTACAGTTTAACATGTGTATTGCTGCTTTTCTTCTAGTTTACAGGCAAACTTCTTAAAGGTCATCTTATGTATTTGTTTGGTTTAGAAGTAGAGAAAAGAGAAATCTAACACTACAGGGTGAGGGAACCCAGAGGTGAGTAATGTAGTTGTTCAGATGTAAAACATCTTGCAGTGCTTGTCAGAGTGATATTTCTGTGCCAGCATCTGCAAAATTAATTCGAGCAATGTTCATGTTCCTAAGAAATAAACTGTGCCCCTTCAGTGCCTCTATGTCAATTTGGTAAAAATAACAAGGGAGGTAATCACAGAATCACAGAATGAGTTATGTTGGAAAAGACCTCTGAGATCATTGAGTCCAATCTTTGACTGATCGCCACCCTGTCAAGTAGACCACAGCACTGAGTGCCATGTCCAGTCATTTCTTGAACATCTCCAGGGATGGGGACTCCACCACCTCCCTGTGCAGCCCGTTCTAATGCTTAACCACTTTTTCCATGAAGAAATTCTTCCTGATGTCCAGCCTGAACCTCCCCTGGCACAGCTTTAGGTCAAATCTCGTCCTGTAACTTGTTACCTGGGAGAAGAGGCCAACCCCCACCTGGCTACAAACTCCTTTCAGGTAGTTGTAGAAAGCGAAAAGGTCTCCCCTGAGCCTCCTTTTGTCCAGGCTAAGCACTCCCAGCTCCCTTTGCTGCTCCTCATGACATGCTTTCCAGACCCTTCACCAGCTCTGTTGCCCCTCTCTGGACATGCTCCAGCACCTCAATGTCCTTCTTGAAGTGATGCTGCTACACACCACAGCTTTTATTCTGATGGGTTCCCAAAGCCAAATCTTATCATTGAGTTTTTTAACTTTGATCCCAAATGCTAGAAGATGTTTTTCCTTCAAAGGGAGATGTGCAATGAAGCAGATGAGCAACTGGCATATTACTTCAGTGAAAACAAAACACATGGCCACTGTATTGTCCTGTAGGATGGCCTCGGACACCACATGTTAAGCAATTCACAGTGACAAACTAACTCCTATACAGTGTCATTTTATTTCAGAACCCTTCTACCAAGTCTGTGCTGTCAGCCCAAGCTGAAGGCCAAATCACAGCTTTCTACTGTGAACAGAGAAGCTCATGAATAGATGGAAATGTTTTCCATATATCTTAGTAGAGCTGATGGGAGGCAGTTCAAAGTGTAGCTGAAATATTAAGAGACTAGACTCATATGAACACACTTGGACATGTAATATTTTGGAATACATGCTCAGGTCTCTACTATGTTGATCACATTCCAGAAGAGAACTGGTGAGGGCTTTAAGACACGTTATATGAAAGAAAGACCCATAAGAAACAAAAAAAGTCCCTCCTGTTCAAGCAGATGAATCAATAGAGTTTGTGATTTTTCTGAAGCTTGGCAACCAAACAGAAAAGCAGATTTTTAAAGAGGTATAGCAAATGCAGCTCAGTTTCTATCACCCTTCTTTGAGAAGTGATCTCATTTCCATTGCAATTCACAGAGTATTTGTTTGCATAATATGGAAGACTATATAAGCCATAGCCCTTTCTAACTCGTGTACTTATTGACTGAATAAGTGATTTGATAGCACTCTGAAATATTTATGATGTGTATTTCAGTTCTGAAATCAGTGTTGCTTTAAGTTTAAGTTACTTTGCCTCAACTTACTGACAAAAATGAGAAACACCAGTTGTAAGAAGCTGAGCTAGACTGAGCGATGTCTTGACTGAACTATAGCAAGATCTATAATTTCTGATTTACCAGAAGCAGTAAAGCAAATATTCTTTCATTAAAATACCACATAAACCCAAAGTAATTAGATGCAAATAAAAATTGTAGTCTAAGCTATTTGCAGAATCCCCTGTCAGTTTAATTTTCCTTAAAAAGCATGTATGTATAACTGAGGATGTTTTATAATCCTGAGTGGATTAAACCTTTTATCTCAGTGTGCCATAATGTCTCAATTTCGTACTTTACATTAGTACAACAGTATGAATAGGAATTTTTAGTGCACATGTATTAAAATAAACCTATACATTGGTGGTTGTGGTATCTCACAGCCTTTGCAAAGTGGAGTTAACTGAATTCTGGTGAAAATCATCTATATTGAATATTTTTAGGAATTTAATATAATTTTATTTTTCAATGGACAGGGGACTTTCACTGATTGAAACCTTCTTTAAGGAACATTTTAATTTTTCTTCCATTTTTAAACTGGCTCTCCAGAAAGTATTTAATGATGGATTGGAGCAGATTGAACTAAGGTATTTTTAATTCTTGGAGAGTTTTAAATGATCCATTCTGTGCTACCTGATGAAATGCCATGTGAAAGGTAGGCCTGGGCTCCTGTGCTTCTGTTGGCCTTTTTGGTCTAGGTGTGGGATGGTCTTAATTGCAATCTGTTTACATCTCTTTTCTTCTTAAAACACCATGGAAGAAAAACTCAGAATACCTATTCTGTATGGAAGGCTGACTCCAAGCATTTACACTGTGATGTGCTTGAGGAGAAACTGTTGGACCAAGGTGGAATGAAACATTTCAACATTTTAAAATTCAGTTTTCTCAAAAACATTATCATTTCAGGAAAAAGAAGAGTGATGCTTTGATTCCTTCCTTGTGATGTTTTGGGATGAAAAGAAGACTTTTTAGTGGAATTTTCCTTGTAATGTATAATGAAAATATGACTAGCTCCCTGCAATAGCACAAGTATATAAAATATGGGATTTTAAATTTCTTGCTGCCCTCCTGTGGGTGAAATGAACAATTACTTCAGCAACAACGTGGAAAAAACGTATCAGGGAAATAACGGGCTTAGTGGAAGGTAAATTCGACATAAATTAATAAGATTGTTTGTCTTGGGTCCCAAATGTGGATTCCCCTCCTCAAGAAAACTATTGCAATCGGGCAAATCATGTTTAATCCCTGCCACACTTTTCTGTTTAATGTCAGCAACTGTTGGCTCTGAAGAAAAAACTGATAAAGTGTATTAAAATCCTTAGAAGAAAGCCAGAGAGAAGTGCAAAACACTTTTATGGAGCGCATCGATGCTTGTGGTCAACCAACATGTTCCAGGATGACAGAAAACATGGGGCTTAAACTAAACAGCCCCTAAAACTGCTGCCATACAGAGTAGGGCTGCCATACAGGATGTTGAATAATTTCCTGTTCTCCTTTTCTGTCACCATAAAGGAGGATGGATGGGTCGATTAGAAAGCCATCTTGAACCTTAGATCCAGGGAATTCCTGGGTTTAGAGCTCCTGACAGATTGCTTTGTCACAAGTAGATGAAGAGAAATTACTTAAGAAGTTGTATGTCGAATTAACAACAGAGAAAAAAAAAAAGAAAGAAGCAAAACCAAACCAGAAAGATGATTTTTACCACAGGCAACTAACCTGTCTGTGAAAAATAGCAGCTATTTCTCTTTCTAACCGTCAACCACTTAAATCCCCTTTCCTAAGACAGCTTTAGTTCTACATTTGTTTTTTCCAGTCCAAAAAATCTTGAGAGGCAGCATTGCTCATAATGCCAGTGAGTAAAAAGACAGGACTTTGCACGATGGTAGGAGCTGCCAGAGCATCTCACATTGTAATTCTAGACAGCACCTATGAAACAGAGTAAAGTTCTTCAAAATGGACTTGACTCAGGGAAATTAGTTTAATTTATTGCCAAATCCAAGGTCAAAGTAGGATATTGAGAAACAATTAAAAAAACCCAACAACCCAAACTTAAAAATCCCCTTCCTTTCACCCCTCCTTTCTTTCCAGGTTTAACTTCACTCCAGATTTCCCTACCTCCTCTGCTTGAGTGGTGCAGGGGCATGGGGAGTGGGGGTTGCAGTCACCTCATCCCAGTCTCTGCCACTCCTTCCTCCTCAAGTTCTTCCCCTGCTCCAGTGTGGGCTCCCTCCCACGGGATACAGTTCTCCACAAGCTTCTCCAGCATTTGTCCTTCCCATGGGCTGCAGTTCTTCATGAACTGCCCCAGCGTGGGTCCCTTCCATGGGGTGCAGTCCTTCGGAAACAGACTGCTCCAGCTGGGTCCCCTGTGGGGTCATAAGTCCTGCCAGAAAAAAAAACCCTAATCAAAATTAACTCAGCAATTAAATAGTCAGTTGAGCTTAATTAATCCACTGAATAGCATCTAATCTGATCAATGCTTCTTCAACCAAATCAATATTGTTTCCTCCTTCATTTAATGAATTTTGATCCCTTTAAAACATATGAAGGGTATGTTCATTCAGTTCTGAATTATAATAAGATTGTGATTTTATTAAAAATGACAATGTTGAAAGCAAAAGAAAAAACCAAGTATAACTTTATTCCACAATAATAACTCCTGAATCCTGCAATATTCAAGTAATTTTGTTGATTCTTAGTCCTCTTCTGTGCTTTGCAAGATGTGCTCTGCCCTCTGCTGATTATAGGGATAAGAAGACTAGTTACTTATTTCATTCCAGTAAGAGAATAGATTGCATTTAAGTAGTTCTTTGGCACTATAGCAACTCACTTCTGCTAATTTAAATTAATGTAAAAGGTTCACTCAGTTTACTCAGTGAACAGAATAATTTAAGAAATACTTATCATTATATATTAATGACCAATGAAATTTAATACTACTCATTATTTCTTCCTTAGTAGTACTCAGGAGCACTGTGTCCCAAGCAGGACATATTCCTGCTCCCAGCTTGAGCAGTTTACACAGAAGGAATGCATTTCTTGCAAATTCACACTGTTGGTACCTATGTAAGTGACCTTAATTATGGTGAAAATTTCACGCTCTCTAATATCCTTTATATTGCAATATCCCTGTGAACTGAGGAAACCTTATTGTTTCACACCCAGTGGAATGGATCAATTTTGTCATACATGTGCCTCCTAAAAGTGAGACTGTTGGCTAATCCTCCAATCATTGCACAGCTTTCTTTTTAGTCCAATTTGGACTGATTAAATCTGCTCTGTTTGCAGATTCTTTGGTCCTTCTGCTTTTCTCAAGTGGCTCACTTCCTCAAGGCATCCCAGCTGTAAAATGCCAGGTGGGTTCTCAAATATATGAATATACGTGGAGCTCCTGTATCTGGTTCATCAAGAGTCTGGCGCTGGTTTATTTGCATGAAGTTAAAAATCAAGGTGGGCTTGGAACAAACTGGTTGCTTATCCAGACAACTTTGGCCTAGAAACAACTCAAATCCAAGATTTTCTTACTTTGTTTCCAGTGAAACTGTATGTTGGCCAGGCCAGGGAAAGCTTCCCATGCTATTCCACGTCTGGTATTTCTCCAGAACAAGAAATGCAAGTATGTAAGAAAACTGAAGGAAAACAAAAGAAAACTTTTTTGAGTTTCCGCAAATGTTGTGATATGATTCTTACCTTAGCTGAAGTAGTTCAACTATTAGAGGTATAAAAGAGTAGAAGTTCCCAGAGTTAAAATCAGATTAAATATTTTGGGATGAGATGTCTGCACTACAATCTGTTTCTGGCATCTTTACAGGTCAGGTGCCTATGGAAAATCTGGGCATTTCTGCTCCTTTGAACAAAATTTGCATAAAGATGCAACATCGGGCTGGATCAATGGGCCAAGGCTGTTGAATGAGGTTCAACAAGGCCAAGTGCTGGGTCCTGCACTAGGGTCAAAACAACCCCCTGCACACTACAGGCTGAGGGCAGAGTGGCTGGAAAGCTGCCCAGGGGAAAAGGACCTGGGGGTGCTGGTCAACAGCAGCTGAACATGAACCTTCCAACCCTAACAGAGACTGTCCCCCTGCAATGGGCACTGGTGAGGCCACATGTCGAGTGCTGTGTCCAGGCCTGGGTCCCTCACTCCAAAGAAAGACACTGAGGAGCTGGAGTGTGTCCAGAGAAGGACAATAGAGCTGGGGAAGGGTCTGGAGCACAAGTCTGATGAGGAGCTGCTGGGGGAGCTGGGGGTGTTTAGCCTGGAGAAAAGGAGGATTGGGGGGACCTTCTCACTCTCTACAGCTGCCTGCCATGAGGTTGTAACCAGGTAGGGGTTGGCCTCTTTTTCCAGGCAACAAGTGACAGGACAAGAGGAAATGGCCTCAAGTTGCACCAAGGAATGTTCAGATTGGATATTAAGAATGTTTTCTTCAACCAAAGGGTTGTCAAGCACTGGAACAGGCTGCCCAGGGCAGTGGTGGAGTCATCATTCCTGGAGGTACTTAAAAGACATGTAGACCTCCCTCCTCCCCCCTTGCCTCTCCTGTCTTTCTTATAAAAAGTGAGAGACTGAAGTTCATTGTAGTTTGAAGAAGTTCATGCTCAGGTAGATGTGGCACTCAGGGACACGGTTTAGTGGTGAACTTGCCAGTGTTAATGTTAATGACTGAACCTGATGATCTTCAGTGTCTTTTCCAACCAAAATAACTCTACCTTACTAGGATTTTATAATTTAAAAGGTGCTGTTCAGCTACTAAGAGGTGTGAAAGCAAAATGCGTAGCTTTTTGTTATCAATAAAAGAAGCGATCTTGAACGTTTCTGAGATAGGGAAACAGTTGAAACACGTTTGTTTGTTTGTTTGTTGTTTGTTTGTCATAACGAAGTCATTTGTTATACACAGATGTTGCCGTGCACAGCGCAGCCACAGCAGAGCATAGAGCGCTTCCCAATATTGGATATATACTACTTAGAAAGCTTCCATACGAAAATCTGCCTTCCTGCACGGTTTTTCCGGGGCGCTAAATCATGGACCCATCCCTCTCCATCCCGTCCCTTCCCGTCCCGCCGCCGGCAGTAGGAGGCTCGTCCCGCAGGAGGGCAGCAGGACACCGCGTTTGGCTGCGGCTCCGGCACCCGCCTCCCGGGAGGAAAAGGTTCCCTGCTCCCATGTATTTGGAAGATCTTGCGGTTTGGGGGGGCTTTCCAGGCCCTTTTATAAGTTCTGCTGGGTGTAACAGCTTTTGTGTGCGGATCGGAAGCACAGCGTGTGCGCGTAATAGTCCTGGTTGGTGATGGAATCAATGGACGTGGGTTGATTTAGCTCGATTTGCATCCACAATTTGGGTATGTTTGGATATGGGGTTTCTTACACGTAAAGCCAACACATTTCTGCAAAATCTGCTGTTTGGGTGCCTTTAAAGGAACTTCGAGGGAAACTCTTCCCGTGTTGCAGTATATTGTAATTGCAACTGTAATATTGAATAACAAATTCAAAAGCCTGCTAAACCTCGTGCTTCAGCAATCAAACTAATATTGAATCAGCAGAAACTGTGATGATATACATATGAGGTGACGATATGCATATCAGGTCATGAGAACTGACCTACATGTGATTCTTGCTTTCCTCCAAAATGACTGATTCTGGTGACTGTCAGGAATTGCATTCTTGATCAGACAGATGTGCGATCTGATTCACTGGGGCAAATTCAGCACTCCTGTTCCCACAGCCATTTTATAAACCGATTTAAGATGTTCCTGTAGCTTACAGAAGTGAGACAGTCCATAGGAATCAGACTGAGTCAGCCCGGAGTTTCTAGATGGTGTTATACCTGTGCCAGTTAAAGGAAGGACATTCCTAGAGTATGGGTCATATTCCAGGGTGCTGAGATTGTTTCTGGCTGGACAGGAGTGACCACATGGAGAGTGGCTGTGGGGCTTTTCTTCTTCTGTTCACATTCACTTCCTCCATTTTGAACTCCCAGGTCATTCTTGCAGGAATTGTAGTAATTTCCAGCAGTAAAACACTGAGCTTTGAAACAAAAATCATATTTGAAAAATGATCCACAATTCCTCCTTCCACCTCTTTTTTTTTTTTTTTAAGTGCATATACACTGGACTATATTTCATGTTATTGCCACATTTAATGTGTTTACCAGGAAAAAAAATCCTGAGCTTTTCCAGCAAGTACATTGCACATAGTGTTCCCGGCTGCTCCCGCTTCAGTCTCTGACGCTGGAAATCAGCTACAGATCCTGACTTTAGCCCTTCAGATGAACTTCTCAATAGTATTAACATATCTTCCAAAAAAAACCCCACAAAACTTTATTTCCACAATGTTACCAAATAGGAATTAAGTCCCTAAATGCCTTTCAGGATCTAGCTTCTAAGGTATATCTGCACAGAATTTAAGAGCTGTGCACAGATCATCAAACTGGTAATGATCAAGCTAATCTCGAAACAGGAAACAATCTAGCTGAGTTCATTAGACTTAATACTTGCCCTAATGGTTGCAATTAAATAGCTTGTAAGCCAGCCTGATACATCTATCCAGCTTTGTGTGGGGCACACCCTGTGGAAGTACTGTTGCAGATAAATGGCACCTCTGTAGAGGTCAAGGACACCTTTCTGTGCTCCATTATGTGTATCCATTGTATTATGTAGATGGCTCCTTGATTCCGAGTTTGAGGATCCTGATTTTAGCCTTATTGCTTTACAGTTCAATTCCCACTTGTGATAAAAACTTCTGTCATTACAGCATTGTTCTCTTTCTTTCATTATGAACCAGCCTTTCTAGGTAGGTAATTGGAAATCATCTAATGGAATCAATCAGTCAGGTGAGGTGCAGCTGAAAGGGAGAAGAGCTGCTTTCTCATCCCAAGTCCCTGCCCTCCTTCAGGCTCCATGCTCCTTTCTTTTGTCAGACGTTTTCCTTCAGTGTGCAGAGGGTGGGTTACATCTTCCCAGTGTCCTGCCTGAACCTCCCCTGGTGCAGCTTTAGGCTGTGTCTTCTTGTCCTGTCACTTGTTACCTGGGAGAAGAGGCTGACCCCCACCTGGCTACACTCTCCTTCCAGGTAGCTGTAGAACTACTACAGGTAGTTGTGAAGCCTCATGGCTTACACAAATATTTTTAATAAACTGGCATAATCAGAATGAGTTTATATGGGATCAGAGTTTCATATCATGTTATTGAGGTGTTTTTGATGCAGAATAAAGGATTTTTAAGTGGGAGATATTGTATTCTTGCTGCTGCTTTACCCATGCAGGGTAGCTTATCATGATGGAAGAATCTGCAAAAGCCTTGGTTAGAGAACTGATAGCACATTGTAACAGACACCTTTGAGATCAGTGTTCTTAGTTAAAGTAGGAATGGCCAAAGTTCTGTTCGTCTACCCAGAACTTACATTTTACTCTGTTTTCATATAGGTACTGTATGTATTGTTTGATTATTAAGTGGACAGACACCTGACTCCCAGCTCTCTAAACCAGATTTGTTTATGCTTATCCATATTATTAGTTCATCCTTAAAACTGATCTATTAAAATTAGTGGTTTTTTGAGCTTTGTTGATCAGGCAACATGAAAAAGAATGAAAATGGGAGGAACCATGTAAGGAAGAGACATTTCATACACGACACTGAGGCAAAGTTGATACTACAATGAGTTATGATTAGGAGTTTTGTTAAGTGAAATTGTATTTGAGAATGACAACCCTGAAAAATAAATGGTTTTGAACTGCCATTTATTAGTTTTCTTCATCCTTTCTCTATTTTGGTTTTAATAGCAAAGGCCAGTTTTCTGCACTTGTTGCCAAATTCTTATTCCCTTATGATCAGAAAAGTAATATCTTAAAAGCCAATTCGTGTCTGGGTTAATGCAAGTTTAAGAAACTGCATATAAAGCTATATAACCCTGTTTGTGCTTTTACATAAATGGATGGCACTCCTAAAAAAATAGTAGGGGGGTCCTTCAAAATCAGTCACACATTGCAAAGGATTCCTGGGAAGGAAATGCCAGAAAATGTTCTGCTAGGCCTGTGCAAGTCGAGTTCTGAAGAGTAACTGAGCAGTCAGACAAAAGGAACTGCAAATGAAGCACGAAACCGCTCCCTACCCGCCCACCTGCCAGGGGCTGGGTGCTGTGCTGAGGTGCTAATTGCCTGTGAGCCTCCTGCCTGACATGCCGGCACCAGAAAGGGGGAGATGTACTACACAGATGTGTTTTGGGTTTCATTCAGCCATCTTATTATTTTATGAGTTACGAGGGAGCATCGTCATTTTTAATCTAAGGGAAAAATCCTCTCACATCTGCTAGGCATTTGTCATACGAATGAGAAAAGACAAATCTTTTCTTAGCAATAGCATGAAATCGCTTCCCCAGATTCCCTCTAGCTTTAAAAATAGCTTTGTGCTACGAACACCATCACATCAGACTTGGCATCAGAAAAATTCTATGAGAAAAGAAGGAATATTTGGTCAAAAAAGGGTCACTTTTACCCCAAAGCATAATTTTCTTCGTATTCTTTCTACTTTGAGCAGAAAATAGGGAAAGGATAATCTTTTTCTGTGAGATAAAGATAAATAAAGACACCTCAGCCTACTCAGAACTGTAAAAAGAACAGTAGGATATTTAAAAAATGAAAATCCTTTTAATATTCAATATTCATCAAGTGAACACTGTGATACCTTTAAATATGTTCATATTGCTCATGCTAGATTATAGAAACACTTGTCCTTCAGAACAGTGCACAGATGTTTCAAAAGATTCAGTTGTCAGCTAATTAAATGATTCTCCAAAAACGTAAACCCCGGGAAAAAAAATTGCCACTGTGAGGCATGATGAGTAACATTCTACATGTTATTTTTGTCTGGGACCAGTGTACCTCTACGCAATTCATGTTTTCACCTCAAATTTGATAATTTTTTGACAAATATTGGTAAGTACTATGCTCTTATTGCAGCAGGATTATTTTTATCATTGCTTTGCAGCATGATTTTCACAATGTAATTAAGATACATGATTTATCTGAAAACATTTTTGAGATTTTGGGTTAGACTTTCAAATAACAGAATCATAGAACTGCCCAGGTTGGAAGAGACCCTAAAAATTCCTCTGGTACAACCTTTCATGGGAAAAGAAGCCTACATGAGATTATTGTCACATCTTTAAAACCTGCAGTAATGGGGATGTTACCATGTCCCCGGGGAGGTTGTTCCAGTGGCTGACTGTTCTCAATGTATAAAAAATTCTCGTATCAAAATGAAACCTCTCCCTGTGTTCCTTTGTCCCCTCCCTGTGGGTCCTCGTGAGGAGGAAGCCTCCATCCTCTGTGTAGCCACCCTTTAAGTACTGGAATTCTGTGATGAGCTCCTCTAATGCCTTCAGTCCTTCCTCACGGGGCAGCCTTTCATCATCTTCACTCCTTTGAACCCACTCCAGTCTGTTCTTGTCTTTTTTGAATTATGGGGATTGGAACTGGACACAGAGCTCCAGGTGTGACCCCACAAGTGTTGAGTAGAGTGGGATGATCCCATCTTTGTCTCTCTCAGTAATGCCCTTGTGGATGCAGCCCAGGATATGATTCCTCTGTGTTGCAGTGGTGCACTGCTGACTGACCTTCAGCTTGTCAGCTTGTTGTGCACTGACCCCCAGGGCCCTTTCAGCAAAGCTACTCCCTGGCCACAGAGATCCTGACATAATGTGGGGCCCATTCACACACACTGACTCTCAAAGACAGACCACCAGGCCCACAAAGACTCATTTTTCTGTCACTTTGGTTTTTACAGTAGAGGCACATTGATAAATAGTAATCATTCAGCCAGCCCTTGCCAAGTGATGTTAATTACATTTAAGATTAAGTATCATGAACCATTCCCTTATTTTAATTATAACTTTAATGGAAAAATCGTGCTGGTGATTTTATTGCCTTTATTATTTACTTTAAGTCACTCACTTTGATATACATTACAGCCATCTGTTTCATTTATTAATTTCCCCATGCTCCTTTTTATTATGCCTTTTTTTTTTTTTTTTTTAGTTTTGATTATCAGTTTTACTTGCTCACTGTTACTATAATCAAAGAGAGTAAGTACCACAAGAAGATTTTAGGGTTGTTATGCTTGGTGTTACAACATCTTGCTGTTCTGATGCCCTCAAAAAAATCCATGGCCGTGAGACAAAATTTGATTAATCTTTAAAAGGCCTGGGAAGATTAACCTGCCCTGGTTGGGGATGTTCAGATAAGTGAGCCTTTCTCTTTGTTTTAACCTACCTGTCTAACTCTGGATGAACAGGCATGCCTCCAGTTGCAATCTACAGTCCTGAACTCTTGCCTTTGGCAGGCCTCTTTTTCTGTCCCCCCAAAACACAGGGAGAAAAATTTCTTTAAAGTATGCCTGGGTAGTTGGAATCCTGTTTTATACAACACCCTCCTGTGTACAGCACTGTCACAACTTGATTTCATTTCCAACATCATTCCACCTCCCAAGGTCCCTATCCACCTGATATCTACTGCACCTGGGGGATCACATAAATGCCCGAGGTTTTGGTGGCCTCATTACCTCCAAAAGGCTCGACGAGAATTCAGTTCAGGTGTGGATCATGACTGGCAAAGTGGGGGAAATCTCAGCTGACCAGTTAGAAAAGCTGAGGGCTGGTATGTGTCACCAGCATTTGTGCACAAAAATGAAACTGTAAACTTGGCATTTGGCAGGATGCCTGCTTAGAGGACAGGTATCTGAACTTCCACAAAGACCACAAGTCTCTTTTGCACAGAACTGGCCTCATAATTTCCTGCACTGCTATTGCTCATTTTCATCCTTTGGAAAAAATTTTTATTTTATTAAATTTTAAATATTTTTTAATTTGTTGGCAGCCTTCCTTTGAAAGGATCAGAATTTTGGAGCTATGTCATATTTACTTTAAAATTTTGACCTCTTTTTGAGATCTGAGTTTGCTTTGTGTTTTTTTTTTTTTTTAACTAAAGAGTAGAAAAGGCATAATTGAGATAATTAATCCAAATCTTTGTCAATATTTACTAACTATATATAGAATTAATTTTAAATTGCAGGTAACTTGACTGCAGCAGGTTTGTAAGTCATAAATTATCTGACTCTCATGAGTACGTGACTATAATTATGGACTGTATGGAAGCATAATGCTGATCTTTTATTTATGATTACAATATAAAAGGCAATTTTTCAGCTCACTTTAATTTTTAGTTCAGCAATTTTACGTATGTATGTATATATATATATTTATATACACTTTAGCCTAAAAATACTTCTGTTGGAATGGATATTAGAAAAGGAGGCAGTTTCTTGCTGAGAAGCAAGAGTTATCTAACAGTTTCATTTCATCACATGTGTCTGGAGAAATATACATTATCTTCATACTCTTTTCAATTATATTGAATAGATAAAAATTATAACCAGGTGGGAATTTCTGTCCTGCTTCCATCTGGAAAGCATAAGATATGATTTAATTTAAGAAACTTACTGTTATTACTTTTATTCTTTGCTTCCTTCCTACCAGTCTAGATATACTGACTTTTACAATGCAACATTTTATTGAGCTTGGATTTAAAATTATAGTTGTAGCTTACAAATTCCCTACAATAAAAATTAAGATCTGAGATAATACTTAGGAACCTATTAAAAGCGTGCCGTTTGTATGGCACAAAACGAGCAGCACTGTTCTTGGTGTCCAGGCTTTCCATTAATAATTTCATGTAAGAACAGAGATAGGTAACGTGATGTCTTCTGTTTTTCAGCTAAGGCATGTGCTGAATAAAGCCATTTACTTGCCTTTATAGCTTTGCCTGACCAGTGGAAGACATCTGAAAAATATTTCCATGTAAGAGAAATGGTGTGGTGGGCTGGAACATTGACCACTGTTCCAGAGATGGTAGAGAGACAGAGTCTTCACTTTCAGACGTATGAGGTTAAAAAATGTCAGAGGCTGCTGGATCCTTTCCTGTAAGAAGACTCTTACATTGCTTGTGTAAATATGTAAGTGAGCACTGCAATCTTTTTTTGGACCTCACACTCTTCAATTAGGTTAACAACGAGAGAGCAAATGATTGTATAAATATTAAAGTTGGGAACGTCAGCTTGGTATTAATACAAATTAAAGATGAAACTAAGGGGATTGAACTCAGATGTATTATATTGAAGTCATTGTATAACTGCTTAATGAATGGGCTTGAGGAAGTAAGATTTCTGCTAAAGCAGACCCCTTGACTACAGAATAATGTAGTACAGAATACAGTTTTTTCAGTCTGAAGTGTCTGGAATAAGAAGAGGGCTGTGTTGTCGCATGATGCTAATAAAATTTGTTTGCCCTGGGATAAAACATAAGGGCAAGCAAAGGGTGCAAAGCCTAATGGGGTCATCTTGGAGGATTTTAGTGGAAGGAGGGACCCCAAATCAGGTAGACCTGATGCTTTGTATTGGAAATAGCCCTTGGGGTGTGTGTTTCCCAACATATCCCCCCGCCCTGTCTGGAAGTGTGTTGGCTGATGCAGGAAAAGGCTGGGCTGGGGAGCACACAGACAGTGAGCAGTCTGGATAATCGCAGGCCAGAGCTTCAACCTGGGCCTGTGTCTTTATTTACTAGTACAGACATAGCCTAAGGGCCTGATTAGCTCAAAATAAGCCTCTCTGGTGTGTCCAATTTTCTAGGTGAAGGAGACCAGATGACTTTAAGAAATGCTGTGCTATCGCAGAAATGGAAGTGAGATCTTGTGTGTCTTCTGATCTCCTCCTGTGTATTCAGTTGTTCATAAGTTTTGCTGACTTGTTCTGTTATGTTTTAGTTTAGATCCTCAAGGATGCTGCAAAATATGATAT
The DNA here is from genome assembly GCF_001604755.1 of Lepidothrix coronata. Taxonomy (NCBI): domain Eukaryota; kingdom Metazoa; phylum Chordata; class Aves; order Passeriformes; family Pipridae; genus Lepidothrix; species Lepidothrix coronata. Next base: position 7,066,408 of record NW_016690201.1, on the reverse strand, counting down.
GAGGTATGTGTGAAGGAGGTGCTCTTGTGGCCTGACTGTGTTATGTTGTGTTGTGATGGAAGGGGGATTTGATAGTGCGAATGGCTTTTCCAGTCTCCTGTCTCTAAAGCCTCACACTATCTGATCCAGAGCAGGTCCTTCAACCCCCATCCTAATTTACTTTTCTTGCCATTTGGCTATTTGGCACATGCATATGTGCATGGCAGAAAATCGTCACTTTTGTATTGAGTCTGATTCATGACAATTTCTTACAAACCTGGAAACTCTGATGCTGCTTCTTTTCTTGGGAGAGGGTGTGAGGGAGCAATTTGAGAAAGCATCAGGCAAGAGATATGTTTGAAACAAACTAATTCTGGGTGAAAAAAAGATTAGAGGGAACGATCTGAATGATTTTCAGACTGATGATTACATGAAACTGCCCTTCTCTGTCTCAGCCATTTCGCTTCAATTTTATGGGAATAGAAGTGACAATAGAAGGAGTGAAAATTGCAAGAACCAATTTTTCTTAATACTTTTAAAAGTGAACAGAAATGTCTGCAGTAATTCTTATTGCAGTGAGGAAAAGAAAACTAAAAAGTGTGTCCATAAAAGTTTGTAAAAATTGTCCACATTACGGGTGAATGTATCAAATTAGCATCACAGTCTAATTTTCATTCCCTTGAAAGTAATTAACCTGTTAATTACCCTCTTATTGTGGTTATAGAGACAAAAGGAGCTAAGACTTTTAAACACATCTCATTCTTAATGCCTTTTATTTTATTTTTGTCCCCGCCTTTTGATTTTCTCTGCAAAGCACTTCAAAGCTTATCTGCAAAGCATTTAAGTGCTTCTGTTTCAAAGGCTTAAGTAGCCTTTCACTGACTCTATGTTGAGACTGAATTCATTTGCTGTTGGTACCAGACCCAGAGATGTGTTGAACTCCTTGATGCTGAGGAAACTCACTGCCTGCAAGAAAAATCAAAAAGGAAAACCCCTCCACTCCCAACATTCGTGGTAAGAGAAGACCTTGCCTGTGAAAAACCACAGTACCTTGCTATCTAAACACCATTCATTATTTTTAGTGAGTCTGCCTCTGATGATTTGAGGCAATCTGCCTACAGAGCTTATGAACTTCTTGTGAGAACATGAACTATGTATAACATGACCAAACTGACAGCTGCATTTTGGATACACAGCCTTTTACCTTCTCTGTTGTCTTATCATCTCACATCAACTGAAATTCCAAAGGGGCAATAAATAAATTTGGTAATTCAAATGCAAGGATCCTAAGCAATAAGGAAGATGATCTGGAAAAGGAGCAGTCACTGAGATACACCTGCCACTGACAGGGACCTGTGACCTCCCTGGGAGGGACCGAAAACTGTGACGGGAGAGCACTCAGCCCCTTCTCAGCTTTAACCCGGGCAATGAATACGCCAAAGGCCCCAAAAAGGAGGATATGCTGGGGGAACCTAAATTTTCTGAGCATGGTCTTTCATTTGCATGTCCTTTAGCACAATTCATGACAAAAAAAAGTGTTTGGAACTTGCAGACAATGGACCTGGAAGTCACTGCCTGGTGCCCAGGCCTCTGTGAGCACTGAGCAGATGGGAGGAATGTTTGATCACTGCGTGCTTTTGCTCTGGCAGTAATGCTGAAAAGGACAAATCCTATTTGCTCTGACTTATCATTACAGTCAGTGTCTCTGACTCTGACTGACTCTAATCTATTAATTTTAATGGAAAAGTAAAAATTGATTTAGTAGGACAATAGTATTGATTATAGACAAGAAAGTCTTGTTCTTCATCATTTCATGAAAAAAAATAATCTCTCCAAGCAGCCTTCCCAACTCCTGCATCACTAGGATTCAATTTTATGTCCTAACAGTATTTCTCTGTTGTAATGAAGGCATATTGTTTCTGGTAGTTGTCTTGCTCTAAGAGCCAGGGAGCTGCAGCTTTCAAACAGGACAAACTGGGCTGGGTCTCGGAAAGTTTCTGACTTTGCAGGAATTTAGTCACTAAATTAGCGTTAAGACCACTAAATCTAAATGTGGTATGAAATAGGATTCAGGCACCCTAGAAACACACTGAAAACATGCTCTTTTACCTTTCAAATAATGGGAATTTTCTACTTGGTCAGGTAAGAATTTTGCCATGAACCCTCTATAAAGGTTATGTTTTTTACATTTATTTTATATTACATTATAAATGAAAAAAGGTCTGTATTTGTGTTTGTATGTTTCATAAATTAAATGTGAAGTCTTGAGTCTCGTGTTCCTTTTTCACAATCCTTTCTTAACAGGTCCTTTCAATGAGGCCCTTGTTTTTCTATGTTGTTCAAGTGCTCATTTGCTCTGTGTTTTATTTTACCTCCATCCATATTAAGACTAAGGAGAAATGGGAATTACTGCTAAACAGCATACTCAAAGTTTGATTGTCTGTAACTTTTACTCCTTGTCTTCTGGGTATAATAGAATTATATGTACCTTTTTGCTGATGCCTGCTGTTACCACACACATCTAATATATCTGCCAAAAATTATGCATTTATGCATAAGAAAATTCTTTGTTCTGGTGTTATAGGGCAGTGGAACTGACATCAGAGCCATGATATATGGCAAAAGAAAACAAACCAGTTCTCGGCTAATTTGACTATCATAAAAAAATCCAGCTACATTTAGGGGATCTTGTGGCATACAATATTCAGCTGAATGGGATTACCATCAGAGGCAGCTGGAGGCCCTGTCACAGATCCCTTTCAGCATAAAGGTACAATACATATGTCCTTTGGGCCTCTGTGCTGTCTTCCTTGTACCAGTACCATTAATCTAAGTGGGTAAATATATAACATGCACATCAAATGAAGTCACCAGGGACAGTGGCCAGACTGGGTCTTACTGAATAAATTCTCATCCTCCTCTGACTAGAAATACAGCAAAATAAACTGCAAAGGCTACTTAGGGCTTTCAGATGGGATTCATCAAACTTACTTTAGCTTGTCCAAAAGTTAAACACCTGGTTGTAGATAGTTTTTCAGCCTGTTCAGGGCTAAAATGAATCACTGTCAAGAGGTACATGTACCTCCAGCAGGTGATTCATCCCTTGCCAAGGTAAGTATGTGATACAGATGTGATGAAGTGCTGCTGAGAGGTTCCTGACTTTCCACAGGCTCTCAAGGGAACCCAGAAAACTAATGTTCTCTCATTTTCAGTGCACCTTTAGATGTCTAAAGTTAGTGAGATGAATCTCTGCCAAATTGACTTAAGAAAAGAACAGTAATGATATTAAATTACACAGGCTAACTCTTTGCTTATGAAACCCAGAGGTAACAAGAAAATGTGTTGTTCATGAAGGTTTGTCTTTCGCAAGGACACTGGGCCCTGCAGGAAGCTGTTAAGCACCTCCAGTCTCAGGGTTTCCAGGATCAAACCCTGATGAGCCAGAAATAAGCACAGCCTCAAACCTGAAATTAATCATCTGTGCAATGTTCACAATTCACAGTGGGGCTAATGTGAAATTTTTCTGATCACTGAAATGAGAAATCTATGTCTGTGTATTCCAGCCTCATTTGTTCATCATTCACAATCCTTTAAAGCACTGTTATTCTACTATTCCGTGCTCAGCTGCCAAACAGAATGTGAAGGCATGTTCCTATGCACAAAATTTACTGAAATTAGGTTAAGGGTATGATTTTCTACAGTTCATCAGAACCAGGAAACGTGGAGTTAAGATTGAAGCCACACACTTGATGCACTATGTTCTGCTCAGGTACTGAGACTCTCTGGAGGATGGTTTCCTGATTGACCACAATGGCTGTACAGAGAGAGAAACAGTGAAAATGAGCAACCAGTTACACATATGTGGTCCTCATTTGACTTTCAGATACCTGTTTTCTGTCCCAAGCCCTTACAATTATTTTAGCATGCTGTAAGTTTCGGTACATATCCTTTAAAAAAATCTTCCTACCTTCAGAGGAATTCCCAAGCCCAGTCTACATGGAAGTCCAGATAATTTTAAACAAATATCGTTTATGCAACCAACCAAGATTTATTGTACCTAGGAAGTTGAAAAGACCTGCTGTGTTCTCCTGTGCTCTGTGGTGTCAAGCGTGATTTGGGAGAGGTCAGACTTGTACAGCATTCTGCTGTCAAACATGTAGTCCAGCAGTATGATACAGAAGGTGATGGTTTTGTCACTGGAACAGAACCAAAATCTCTGTTTCTTTACCTGTGCAGAGAGGACTGTGGTTGAATTTCTGTGAAAGACAATAGTTGCTTCTTGTGGTATTTGGGTGAAACAGCCAGTTGACATTTTTTGAAATAACATTTTAATTTTGGAAAATGATGTTTTATCGAGATTTGTTAACCATCCTTTGTTAAAATGCATCTTTTGAGAGGGAAAACTCGTTTTTTGACTCAGCATATTTTCTCTAAGTATTTTGGTTTAGTTTTGAATTTTGTTTTTTACAAAACTGAAAAGATGGGTTGTCATTATAATCTGTATCAGTGCTGTCATACCAGTTTGAGTGACTGCTAACACATATCTCCTCCTTTTTCTTTCTTTTCATTCTTTTCACTCTAGCCTTTGGATTTCATGGCATTAATTCTTAAAGGGAAAGGTTCTCTCACCTCTACACTTGTTGGACAAAGGGACCCAGTCTTCTGGTGAGTGAATCTTCTCCTGGGCAGCGGGAGAGAAGCATCCAGATAGTTTGCCTGCTGAGTGGTGCTCAGCTTCATTCTTCACTACATCAGTTTGCTGCACCCCAGTGTACCTTGCTAACAGAACTACTTACAAGTCAAACCATAAAATAATTCAAACCATAAAACCACGTTGTCTGAGTGCTTGTTTTTCAAGTGTAAAATCTCCTCATTCTTCTGTATGTTTTTAAAACAAAGTTGATGGGGAGAAATGTACTTTAGAACAATGTTTTCCCATCTTTCAGTTCCCTGTAGAGATTTCTTACCATTACAATCTATTTACAATCTCTTCATGCTGGTTCTTGCCAACTGACAGTTGCTTGAAACTGTTTTCTGTGCTCTTACTTGAAATGAAAGCGACACATCCGTGACACATCCATGATCTGACCAACTGGCTGCCACAGGACTCAGGCTGACAGCTCTTGTTTCCATTGCACCTCACTGCAACACCGAGCTGATCACACTTGGTGGGGACAGAAAATCCTGTTGCCCAAGTGCTTTGGGAGGGAGGACTGCAGCCTACAGCTTCCCATCCTTCTTCACTCCCTGGATGCACACGTGGCCTTGGCTGGGGACACAAACAGTGCAGCTGCAAGCTGTGGATCTCACTACAGTGGATTTTCTCTTAAACACCTCAACCTTTCTAAAAAGGAAAAAAAAAAAGGGTAATGTTGGCCATCTCATTTCTTTTTTAACTGTTGCTTATCTAATTGTATCTAAAGTGAGGTGAAATGGTGCCTTTTGATGTATACTATTGCTTACAGACTATCAGTGTGTATTAATTTTCTCATTCTTTGTTGAACCCACACAGAATTTTTTTAGACAGCGAGAGTGGGAAATGTTAAGGAAAAAAAGCACCCAAGCAGACACAGCCACTGTTTTGGTGAAAAAAGAAGTAATGTTCTTTAGTTTTTTCATAGCTAAAAGAATCATACTTGTGTTTCACTAGAGAGTTTTAGTTCCAGAAGGGTTATCCATTTATTCAAACATTCACCATCACCCTTTAATGTTTTTTTGTATTTTATTTCCAATCCGATCTTAAGATTTGAGTCATAAAGATTGTGTAAAAGGTAGAAATGACAAAGTTGATTAATGTCAAAGTACATTTATAAAAGGATGTACTTCCATGAGAGGAACAAGACACCCATTATTTTGTGGATTTGTCCAGTTTATTTGATTTGGATATCTGATAGCAATAAATTAATTTTTGTTACTTTTTTTTTTCCCATACAAGCAGACCAGAAATGCTACAATAACCTTTCCTCAAGTATATCCAGGCTTCTGTTCACAAGCAATTCTGAAAGCAGGATTTCAGAGGCTACAGCAATATGGATTCATTGTGTGACACCAATGCTGAAGGATTTTTCCTCGGTCTAATTGCAGTCAACATCCTTCATACAGAAGAGATTCTGAAATCATGTGACTAGGTGAGTTTTCTGTTTCCTTTTTTTTTTTTTAATACATCTTCTAACCTTAATGACTATCAAGGACAGCTTGACTGAAGTGAACCTCAAAAATATGAGTAGCAGTAGACAAAGACACTCCATGATAAATCTTTTAAAAATCATGTGGTTTTGTTTTTAAAAGCCAATTTTATGTTCTGTGGCCTGATTTCTGATATTTGGTTGCTAAAGATGAGCAAGAAGGGAAGGTAACCGAAGGCCAACTATAACATCATCTAATCAAAACTAATCTCCCAGACCTGGCACAGTCTGGATTTGGGCCAGGACACAAAAAGAAAAATGCTTTACTGGCAGTGATAGATGACCTCAGCTGTCAGTGGGCAGAGGGTAGACATTTCCTCTCATCATTCTTGATTTCTTGAAACATTTCTTTCTGATGGCCATTAGATAATGCTGTTTTACCTGAAAGGAGTAGCAGGGCCCCTGACTACAGCACAAAATGGATGAAAACCTACTGACAATGTAACATTTAAGAAGCAGTGAAGGGAAATCAAGTCCACACCACTGAGCTTTTGCTACTTGAGTCTCAGAAAGAGATTGTTTTTCATTGTTTGGATGAGAACGGCGCATGGATGAAGGGAAGTCCATCACCATGATTGAGATGATGCTGGCTGGGGGAAGGGGAGCGCTCAGAATGGTTTCAAACAGTGTTGAAATCTGTTTTTTTAGGAAAGCCACTCCATTTTCACACTTGGTACTAGGATCCCCATAGTATTATCTTTGAGTAATGCCTTCTTTAGTCTTTAATCATTTCAGAAATTCAGTACGATTCTGAAAGAGTTAATCTAGACTAAATCTTTTCATTTACTATTTATTTATTTGGTTAGTGTGGCCTAGAGCTATGAAAAATACATACGCAAGAAGTCTCCAATACTTCATGAAACTGTGACCAGTGTGGTTTGTTTTGTTGTTTCTTTTCAACACCTTGTATTGCTTCCCACAAATACAACATGCAAACCTGCCAAAATTTGAGGATCTGTTTGTGACATGACAGGTTACTCTCAGAAGAGCATGTCCTACAGAGTAAGAATCCACCTTTTCTGGGTGCAAAAGTCTTCTGGAGGGCCAGATCAGGTCTGTGGACTGAACTTCTTCAGGGCCATAAGCATCCTCATAATCTGCAGCAAAGGGCAATTCCTTGACTTATGCATTTTGTAGCCTCCTTCCCTTGGAGAATAAGAGAGACTGACAAAGATGTCACAAGAAAGGATTCCAGAAATAAATGCTGTACTGAAAATACATACAGACATAATGTTGTGGGTTTGCTGGTTCACCAGTTTTTAACTTCCCAATGGATATTTAACCAAGCTCCTAGATGGCTATTCACTTCTATCACAGTGTCCTATTCCTTCCTTTTAAAATAAGTGCTAGGAAGATGAGAGATTTTTTTTTTTCAACCCACAGTTAAAATCACTGCAGAGTATTTGAACTGAAGTACAAAATGTTGGCTGAGCTAGAAAAGCTATTAATTTATTTGGCACGCTGACTGAAGAAGCTGTTGATGAAGGCTGTGAACTGACATCTGAGGTGAATTTGGACATTTCTTTTTAGGAAAGCACTTTTTTGTGCAAAGTAATTGGTGCTTTCAAATCTGACCAGGACTTAATAGCAGATACTTAAGGTCTTGGCAGTGAATTGGTATTGTTTTCATACTAAGAGATTTTGTGAAATGGTTGAACTCATTCAGGAGGGCATTTCCCAGCCCTGAGCAACAATTGCAATCATGAACCCATAAAGAATAAAAATATTATTACTGCATTAAAGATGTGTTAAAGTACAGGGCCAATTAAAAATGTTTGAATAGGGGCAACTACATCTTGAAGCAGAAGTTTGGCATTTTAGAGTTTAGAAGGTTAAGATTTATACATTTAACTTGGATTGTCTTTAATATTGAATTTTATAACTGTAGCCTCAAAGCTTTGCCTTTTATGTTAATGAATGTAAAGAAAAGACTGTTTTATATTTTTATGATGTAACTATTTAAATGAGCCTGGAGAAGAGAAGGCTCTGGGGAGACCTAATTGCAGCCTTCCAGTACTTGATGGGAGCCTACAGGAAAAATGGAGACAGATTGTTTACAAGGGCTTATAGTGACAGGACAAGGAGGAATGGCTTCAAATGGAAAGAGATTAGATTTAGATATAGGTATTACAAATAATTTCTTTACTGTGAGGGTGCTGAGGCTCTGGCACAGGTTGCCCAGAGAAGTTGTGAATGCCTCATCCCTGGAAGTGTTCAAGGCCAGGCTGGATGGGGCTTTGAGCAACCTGGTCTGTGGAAGTTGTCCTTTTCCACAGCAGAGGGGTTAGAACGAGATGATCTTTGTGGTCCCTTCCAACTCAAACTGTTCTATGATTCTGTCTCATTGAGAGGAGACATGTGATTCATGGAGTCAGAATTCCATATTCCATAACTATTGAATCAAAGTAGAAGACATATATGTATGTGTATATATATATATATATATGAAAAGAGCCTGAACTTGGTTGCATATAAGCAATTTTTAATTAGACCTCATGGACAGGATATGTTGTCCAAAGATATTTGCCTTGGCTATGCCCTCATTGTCGGTGAAATCCAGTTTAGTATGAACTCTGTTCTGTACCCTGGTGATTGACGGCTGGAACTATGGGAAACAGTCTTCAAATAATTCTTAAAATCACTGCAAATTTTCAGTTCAGGAAAAAATCCTATTTGGGTGAAAACATATGTTGGCATTTCTTACAATATTGAAATTTCCTTCTTTTTTTTTTTCTTTTCTATTTTTTCTTAGCTGTACTGCGTCAATGCAGCCTGAGAAGTTATCCTATTAATTTTCCGGAGATGTTTTAATGAAAATGTAAAGTCGAATTTAGGATGGTATGAAAAAAAATATTAGTTATTTCAGTGGAATATTCTGAATGCAAGAAGAATATCATATGTGGAAAAGCGTGTTTTGATAAGATGACCATGTTCTTAGGTAATTACAATTATTGACTTCGAATTTTTGCAAAAAATTAATTTTTATTTCCCCATACTCTTTTGATCAGTCCTAGGAAGCACTTTTAGTTTTTGCTACATGTATTTAAAGGAAGTATTGCATGGGAAATATTAGAGTATAACAAATTTTTGAAAATTGAAATGACAAGCATTAAAATTTTATCAGAGCTGTAACAAAAGGTAGGGGTAACCCCTAGCCAGTGGTCAGGCAAGAAGTGTAATCAAAACTGAAGTGTATTTAATCTCTGTTGCTGATCACTGCACAGCTTTAGCCTGCTTTCATCAAACTAATTGATGGCAAATGGAGCAGATGCATGATGAGATTATATCCCCAATTTATGGCACGGTTATAAGAAAATATGTCTTTTTTTTTTTTCCATTACAAGTATTGGAAATTTAGAAAATGCACTGGATTGGAATTGAAGCAATCTCTCCTGCTTGTCTAATGCACTGCAGATTTTTATTATTACTATTCTAAGCACTTAATTTATCACAATCCATTTAAAAAAAATTCAAATAGTTTAATGTTTGATGTATTTTATAATTAAATTCTTGGCATTGACACTTATGTTTGTTTTTAGGCTATGATTTAGCATATTTGAGGTACTATAAGTGGAAGAAACAGCAGATCCAGAATATTGCACACACTGGAAAAGGAAAATTATGCAAAGAAGAACTATCCAGAGTTGTTATAGCATCCAATGTATTTAATCTTTCATTATAATATTAATTTTTGCATACCCCTGTTTTGTCATCTGAAATAATGACAATACCTCTTTCATATTTTAATTTCTCATGAAAAGGAGTTATTTTCAGGCAACACGCCTTCAGCTTTCTGAGGCTTGTGAAGGAAATGTGTTTGTAGCGTGTTTATGGCAACCAGCTCCAAACAAAACGCTGAAAGGGGGCAAAATTTTACTCCTGTAACAGCAGGGGATGGATTTGTGAACAATTGTAGCCTGAAGCACGTTTTCCCTGTGTGGCAGCCCAGCGGAGGTGGTGAGTGTTACATCAGGAGTGCCTGGGATGGAAACTTGTGAAGGATCAGGGCTGCCTGCAGAGGGAAGTACCTGAGCAGGAACAGACAACACAATTCCAGCAAAAGGAGCTCCTGTCACGAATGGTCTAGCCTGGGGAAGAAGGAGACATGACCAGGCACAAGAAGCTGTCCAGAGAGAGAGTTTTTGGTAGGGATGAGAGAGAAAGGGGAATAGGAGGAGTTCTGCTGGGTGCTTGGATATAGGAGAAGGATCCAGGAGGGATGCTGCATAAGGAGCTAAGTGGATAAGCAAGAATGTGCAGTGACACATTTGGGAAAGGAGCATAGGCTGAACTGGCTGAGCTGAACGTGCCTGAAATTAGGATTTGGGGCATGACCTGGGCAGAGAGACTGAGGCTACAGTGAAAAAATTTAGTATTAGGGACTAGAAAGGGGAAGCCAAATAGCTTTGAAACACACAGTTAGGTGAGGAACAGAATTGAGAGAGTGATGCTCTGGAACGAAAAATAAAGAAGTGATAAAGTCCAGGAAGGCAGAAACATGGAAAAGCAGGTCTGTTTACTGTAAAGCAGATTTATCAGAAAATTAAATATGGGTCTTCTTTCATATGAAAAAATCAGGGATATATATATATATATATATATGCTTCACTTTCTAAGTCTTATAACCCAACTTCATTTTAGCACATTCCACAATTGACAATGGGCAGAAATAGATAATTGTCATATCTCAGCATCTTTCAGATCCCAGGGAATATTAGGGAAAGCCACTGCTGATGTGAATGTTTATGCCCAGGATAACCAGCCTACTGCTACTGTCTCTTACTCTACTGTGTAAGTGGCATAAATCTGTGCACTAAAAGGTTCTAGTGCTGCTTAATACTCAGGTATTAAAGTGCTGCTCAACAGTGGAATTTGTTTTTAATTTGCCATTAATAACAAGCTGTCGCTCTCACACACAGGCACCTACTCTACACCGTAGAGAAGCTCTAACCTTGCAAATTCAGCTCTAGAAATGTAAGTCAACTTCAGCACTGGGATTGCCCATGGCACATGAAAAGCCCCTAGAAGGTGACTATACTGAGGCAAAAGTATTTGGCATATCTCTATTCAGTACCACTGAAATGGCTAAAACTATTCATCACAAAAAATCCTTCATAGCTTATTGATTGAGGTGCATTAATAGGCACTTGCCTGAAAGACAGACCTAGTTCAGACTGAAAATATAGGATATTACGGTTTTAATAAGGTTACACTCTCTAGTGATTTCACATTTTCCCCCTTCTTCGTGGAACCTGTCAGCTTCTGCACTCAAAGCCCTTATCCTTTCACACATTGTTATCTTTATAAAGGGGATAAGACAATATATAAAATCCACTTAAGTAAAGGTCTCCCTTCATCCAGCATTACTGCTGAGATCCTTACACTGGCAGCAGTTTACCAAAGCACAGGCAAAAATCAATTTTAATTAGTATTTTTGGCTTTAATGAAAAGTGATTACAGAACTGGCATTTTAGTTAATACTGTTGAGATTTATGGTGGGGTGATGCTAATTAATTTTCTGTTGAATTGCTGTGGGCAATGAATAACTGCAATAAAATGGCAGATTTGCTGATAGCAGGACTATATCAGCACTTCAGAGCTCCTTAACAAAAGGGAGCTTAATGGGTTGCAGGTATAATTTACATTACTTCTCATAAACTGCACATTATTGCTTCTTTGTAAAAGTATTATGAGGAGCCAACTTTTTGTATTTTATAATGAGAGCAATGTCTTATGCCACGATTTGGTGTCAGTATACACAAGCCTCCTGCAAAATGCGATAGTATTTTTAGAACCTCTAGATCGGAAAGATTTTATCGAGTCAGAAAATTAATCTTCACTTAAATCCCTTCCTGTTATATATCGTTGTTATTCTGTCATTAGTTTTACTTTCTTTTTTTGGTAGAAAGATACAACTGATTAAAGCACTTGCCTTTAGACTTCAAGCAGTGCATGTCAGAAGAGCTATAATTTATTGAGTGCTTGAACAATGCCTAGTTCTATAGGGATCTGATTCCACTTCAAGCCTCCTGGTGCTATCCTAGAGCCTACTGGCTTTGGGAGTGTTGGACTTCATCTGATTTTCTCTAAAACACAGTAGAACCAGCACAGCCTCACAGTCATGATTTGAAACATGTACCAACCCCACTTGAGTCAGAAGAGAGCTCTTCATACAGCCTGCATCAAATTACACCTGCCCAGTGCTGTAACTTGTGGAGCTCATGTGAAAGCACAGAAATCCTGTTTTTCCCCCTAGAGCTGCAGGAGGCAATGAACATTTACTGAGCATTTGTGTTACTGAGCTCCAGAAGGGATTCACCTCCCATGGGCGGGTTGGCATTGTGAGCAACGGGGGATGCACCTCCTCATAAGTGCAGGACAACATCCTTTCTCGCAGGGAATGGCATCTACTCCAGACTTCATGGAAATATTATGATATTATGATAGCAGCATCTGCTCCTGGTGAAGGAAATACTGTCAAAACTATTAAGAAAGTGATGAGTAAAAGTTCCTAAAATAGTGAAAATTCCAGTTGGCTTGCTTTTCCTGGTCAAAAGCAGAGACATATCTTGTTTTAGATTTATATTAGCTTTAAGCTTTCTTTTGTAGGTATGAGGAAAGGAAATTTCAAACAAAAGGTAAAATTCTGCTTTGAGCTTTTTGGCTTCAGTGTCTGAGACCTTATAAAACGCACTGAAAAATAAAAATTTCAGAGGGAAATCATCTGCATTGCCATCACTTAGAAGGAATTAATATCCTACTTGCAAAGGCAGGTCCAGCTCCAGATGCCTATCCCAATCACTTCCCCACCCTTCTAATACATATGAAGAAATATAAAGAAATTTCATCATAAACTGCTTACCACAAACTGTGTCCACAAACTGGACACTTTTCATGTCTAATAGAACTAGCAAACATGGTTGTACCTTGTCCAAAGAAGGCAGTTATTTGGTAATAGTAGTAGTTAAAGTTTTAATTGAAACAAAATAATATATGATTTAATTATAATTATAAGAACATCTTAAACACATTGTCTTCTAAAGTTATAAGGTGTTGATTTAGGTATTGCAATATGCGTGATGGTAAATTCTTGGAGAGAATAAGGCAATAAATAATGACATCAAATAGAATTAAGAAGGTACCTAAACATATTGGAAAATCTTTCTGCAAGTCCTAGGTTTGAAGCAGAAGCAGATGAGATATATCTTACATGCACAGTTTTTTACAGTGATGACTGGTTTTATTCTGGTTTAATGAGGAAATTACATTTATGTGATTACTCTATGTATGCAGGCATATGTGTGTCTATTGCTACTCTCCTTTTAAATATCTTTAGAATCTCCTGTCCAATTTTGATCAAATCTGACAGAGGAGAACATATTAAGTTATTAAGTTCCTACAAGTGGCTGAATAGAGGCAAAAGATGCTACTTGTCTACAATCAGTGACCCTGCTGAGGAAAAGGCTCAAGTATGAGCTCACCCTTCAACAGGCATCACAGAATCACAGCAGAGAGACTTTGAGATAAAAACCCATCAGACATCATTACTTTTAATGCTCACAGACTGACTTGGTTCTCCCCTCCTCCCTCCCTGCCCAAATAAGTGAAAATTGCCTGTAGGCTGTTTTTTGCTTTGTTTAAATAATACCCATTTGCAGGGCAGATGACACATTAGGCGCTACATTAGTCTCCATGACTGCCACTATAATCTTGAGGGCCAGATTGTTGCTAGCTCAGGAAGGATGCACAAATGGAGAAAGGTTTTGCGTGCCATCCTTCCAGTATGTCCTTTGCTACAGAGAAGTAGCAAAACAGCTCTTATTTGGTCATGCAAAGCTGCTTATTGCTAGCCTACCCATGGCAAAAAAAAAAAAAAAAGAACAGGCTACTTCCCAGCTTCCCATCCATACTGGCTTGCATGCAGGAGAGCACATTATTAAGCTGGTCTGAAATGAAACAATTTTATCTTTCATCTAAAGAATACCATCAATGCATTTGCATTTAGCAGTAGAGAATCCTTCAGCAGCACAAATTACCAAGGAACTAAAGGTTGTGATGGTACTTGTGACATAGGGATGCTCAATCATCTTTTTCACAGGAAAAAAACATTCCCTATCATATTAGTGGGCTTTAGTAAGAGGTGCAGACTCTAAGGAAGGTGTAAAAACTAGAGTCTTCCTTAGCGACTGACTAATAAGCAACCCAAAGTATTCAAATTGTCAAAGAAACCTGAAAATAAAAGACAGCCCACAGTAACATTGTCACCTAAAGCTGAATGTTAAATTTGATTACACTAACATCACTAACAAGCTTCCTAAGTACTTAAGCTACTTTTAGATGGTAGGAGATAATACAAGGCTGGTGTACCTAATGATTTAGATTGACATCCATTACCTCATCTAGAGTTCCAGATGTGGCACCCAGGATACTGTTTAGTTTGCCTCAAAATATTTTTAGTCTCTGGTGGGTCTTGGACTTTTAACAAACACACTGTACTGGTTTTGGATGTGATAATTTTCTTCATAGTAGCTGGTGTGGGCTGTTTTTTGGATTTGTGCTGAAAACAGTGTTGATATCACAGGGATGTTGTCATTATCACTGAGCAGGGCTTACACAGAGCCAATTCCTTTTCTGCCTCTCACATCATCTCACCAGTGAGGAGGCTTGGGGGGCACAAAGGTTTGGGGGCAGGCACAGCAGGGACAGCTGACCCTAGCTGACCAGAGGGATATTCCATACTGTGTGGTGTCATGCTCACCATATAAAGCTGGGGAAAGAAGAAGGAAGGGGGTTACATGTGATGGAGTCCTGCTTTCCTGGAGATGGCTGAACACCTGCCTGTCCATGGGAAGTGGTGAATGAATACCTTTGTTTTGTTGTGCTTGTGTGTATGGCTTTTTCTTTCCCTATTAAATTGTCTTTATCTCAACCCACTAGTTTTCTAGCTTTTACTCTTCTAATTCTCCCAACACCAGGCAAGGGAGCAAGTGTCTGGTCCTCAGTTGCTGGCTGGGGTTAAACCATGATATACAGAGAAATTCTCAGCATGTATTGTGGTCATCAGGCTTACACAAGCATATAATCCAAAAATGACAAGTGTTTGACTTCTTTTGGGCTGCTTTTCCATTTTGTCAGCAAACAGTTTAGTGTGCCTAACATCCCCAAAAATCAGACTGCGTGGAGCAGCTCTCCATCCAACCCTAAATAGTCTGACCACTGGGATGGTATTCACAGCAGGCCCAAGACCATTCCCTCCACACCCCTGTGAAACAGGCTGGAGAAGAAAATAAATGCTGGGTGCTCATCTCACACAAAGTTGTTGAGGTTTCCAGATGTTTTACTACAAACCTCACCTGAAGAGACTTAAAGTTTGACTCCCAGTAGATGTTTTTAAGCACAGCTTTGTGATATATAAATAATCGTGATTTGTGAAACAAATGGGTGATTACATCAAAATAAAACAAACAGATTGTAAAACTTAATTACACCCCCATAAAGAAATAAAACAGACCCTCACAAGGTCAAGAGGCCTAAAACCTCCTTACTATCCTAAGAATAAAATATGGTAGAACTTTAAATCTTTAGGCGCCTGTTCGTCCAAGAATACATGAATTATGACTGATTGTAGAGATAACCCTTTTAGCTTTAGCTGTAAGAAAACCCATATATTAAATACTTAGCAAAAACCTGTAGAATGTATATGTATATGGTATAATTAATATGCATGAAGTAGCTAAGATAAATACTAAATGTACCCTGTAGTAGATGTGTGCAGATTTGGGAAATTGGTCCCATTTCTGTTACCCAGCCGGCTGCTTGCTTTTACCATATAATTAACTATTATTCGAAACTTATGGAAACTCGAGACTTTGTTTATCACAGCTTTGTGTTTGGCCCCATACAGGAGGTTGTTCCCACTGCAATGAATTTTTAATTTAAAAGGACATCTCTGACCACCCATGCCTCACTGTGCTTTTTTAGGTGCTCTTTAGCCATCCTCCTCTTGTGGTGGCATTTCCCTGGCTCTGAAAAACAACATTATGTTCCAATATATTTTCTTCATGAGAAAATGCCACCCCTTCTTGCCAGTTTTGCTCCCCTCCAGCTGGTCATGTTTCTCCACGCCTGTCACAGTCTACTGTTGTACAGGAACGGCCAGATTTGAAGAGGAGGGAAAATCATTTGGCATTAGCTCCCACCTCAACTCCCCATTTTTCTGATGAGTGAGTCTGTGAGAGCACCTTTTGCTCCCCTTTAATGTGCAGCACATTATAGACCACGAGAGTCACAAGAATGAGAGATGGAAAAAAGCCTTAGCACTGGAACTTCATTAAGTATATGCTCAAAGTGAAGCCAATGAGAGCTGGTGGATTTAGGCACCTTATTCTGGGCTTTTGTGAGTTGGAGCCTTGGCCTGGTGAGTTCCTTCTTGCTGCCTTTATGGTGCCACAGCCCTTAGTATAATACTTTTCCTGAAGTCCACGAATGAGTGGTTTTCTAGAAATTTAATAATGTCTCTGGAGTTGAACCATGGAGTTCTACAAGGAGGAAGACCTGTTCACTCTGTACTTTGCATTCAGCAAAATGATTTCTCATACACACTCCTTTGTTTACAGCCCTTCAGCTAATTTTTGACCTATATGATTCTGTTCCTATCTAAGCCAATTAAAATAATTCTTAGAACAGGATATCATGACACACTGATTAAATGCTTCTCTTCAGATGAAAAAGCCACAGTCTTTGCCTTCCCTACTAATTTCATAACTCTGGCGAAGAAAGCAATCCAGATTTCCTGGCAAAATTGATGCTTTACAGATTGGCCTGAATGTTTCCAGAAGTCCTGTTACCCTGTTATACATAGGGCCAACCTGAAGAAACATAAATGTTTTTCATGGATAGTGTGTAGCTGTGCAAAACATACTGGAGTGCCTTAGGAGAAGAACCAATCCTTGAGTGGAAATGTTCACTTTTCAGTGGTAGCAGATGGTTGGTTTCACCATGTGCCATCTGCACTGTTTTGATGAGCACACTGGAGGATAAGGAAGTTGAAACTAATCCTCCATCCGTATTTTCTCTCTGGTCCCCTGTCTCAGAAAGAGGATCAGCAGTGCCCGTGACTCTTGCAGGTATTGGAAACCGCTGTTCAGAGAGAGTGTCAACATCACCCTGGCAAAGGGTAAAAAAGTGACAACCAGTTTACTATACACAGGGAAAAGAAAATGTACTCTGTCTTCAGGAGTTGAACAGGAATCACAGGTCACTAATGAAGCACATGAAAATATCATTGCACTCCAGAAATTTAATTTCCACCTCTCCTTGGCCCCCAGCAGATGGCCAGGTACTGTCTGAGGAACTGCATGCTTGAAAGAGTGGCCTGGATGGTACCAGTCCCAAATGTGGACAGGCTCTTCCTCCCCAGGCTGACACCATGAAACCTTGATCTTGGGTGCCTGCAGCATTTAGAAACACAAAGCTTGGTGCAGTCCCATCAGACTATTTTTCCTCCATCCTGGATTTATGCAACGTGCACTGAGCTCCATGTTGCTGCTGAATCTACATGCTGCTGTCAAAGCTACAACACTATCTATTTCTGAGGCTAGATTTATAAAGATGTGTTATGTATTTCCTGCAATCCTTCCTCATGTACATCAGTTCTGCCCCCCAAATTTCAGTTCACTGACACCTAATTGTACCAATTTGATTTTTTATTGATCTATTAACCACGTCAGGTCATGGATGTGAATTTCACAGAAAATCAAAACACAACCAGCATGTCAGAACATGCTAGGTAAAGTAATTAATAGTGCAGAAACCTTCTAAGTCTGTATATTCCCTGGTCTTCAGTCTTCGGGTCTTTATATGACTCTATAGGATCTGAAAGCAAATGTTATGTACATTAATAACTTAATTTAGTTTTAAATCTATTACTAATTTATAGTAAGAGAACAGTAGATCATGAACAGGTGTCAAATAACTTGAAAATGATAAACAAAAAAAGAAAGTAAACTAAGCGTGTAGGTGATCTAAGGAAAAAAACCCCAGTTTTTAATTTTGAGCTTTTTCCTTGACATTTTGGCAAGTCTGGCCCAGACAGTACATGAATATATGTGCATAATATTTAGTGAGGGACTTAATGACATGAGTTCTGATTTTACCTGTGGTAATTGCACACCTGCTATCTGTAATTTTTGGAAGCAACAGGGACAATTAAGGAGCAATGGATACATCTACATGGCAGCATGATGGGACCTGAATTAATGCTGAATTAGTTATCTCAGGTGCAGAAAGAAGCTCAGCAGTTCTGCTCTGGCTACCCTTGCTGAGAGCACCACACTGCTTCAGGATCCCCAGTGCCTTCAGAGGGCACTCTGCAGTATTCTGTGCTTAGAGCCAGAAAAGAAATCTTTATGTAGTGATTCTCTGACTACTATGTTGAATGATGCCTTATCCATTAGGCATCAACTATTTCTCAACTGAAGGCCATAAGTACTACCCTGCATTTGCTGTAGATTAGGTCATGAAGGAAGAAATGTTAGACAGATTTTTATTATTACTGTAATACGGATATTTTGTGTGTTGAATAAGAAAATAAGAGTAGACTGCATAGGTCCTATGCACTTGCCTTTGGTCTGAAATTGCTCCTGCTCCTCTCAGCTAAAAATATTTTGGGGAATATGTTTGTAAAGCATCCAGAATGAAGTGGTTGTTTATAACTCTTCCAAATTTTGTGTCTGCACTATAATACTGTAGCAAATATGGCCCAGATATGACCTATGCAAAATACCTGATGAAATCTCCCTTAAATTTTATAAATAAACTTAAAATGAGTGAATTCTTAGCTTTGAAAATCCTCCAGCTCTTCTGTATTTCCAATGGAGATTTAAGTTTTGCAGCAGCACAACAAATGAAATGAGAAAGTAATCTGCTAGTGACCTGCTCTGTTTCATCTATTTAACTTTCTGTGTACCTCAGAAAGAAAGTTTAATTAGTTTATATATATATATATTTTCATAGTGGTGAAAATGGCAAAATCCCTTGTATTTTCATGACATATAAAAGTAAGTTATTTAAAAATTAATGTAATTTTTAAAGTGCATTTCTACCCCCAGCAAGACTAGATGGCCACTGTTCAATTTTTGGTAGTAAAACTGGTTTTATAGAGGAAAAGAGGTTTTTCATTGCAAATGACCTTTTCTGCTCACAACAGTGCTATGAAACTGCCTAAATACAATTATTCATGGACTTCTGGCAGCAGAACGATTTCTAGACATAGGAGTGAGGGGGATTTATTAATCCTAGCCCCAGCATTTTAAACAGATAGAGGAGGTTTGATACCAGAAAGTGCTGACTTTTAAGCAATATCAGGCAAATGTTAGATAGCGAATATCAAATTAGCTCGATGACACAGCACAGATCCTTGTGGACCAGCGTCACATCACGAAACAGCACAGCACTGACTTCTGAGCAACAAAGCTGAAATCTGATGGGCCTATCCATCACCTCTGAACACGTGTGGACTGGCACTCTGCCTCTGTGCTGCTTTGGTCCTGCTTGGCACAGAAACAGGGCTCACAGGTGCTGCCTGAAGCTGGTCATTTTCCCTGCATAACTGCTGCTTTATGAACACCATAAACCTGCAAATGTGTGGTTTCCCCCTGGGGGATTTTTCTAGTCCTTCCAAAGAAAATCTTCTTTCACTGCTTTCTATGTGTTGGTCCCGTGTGGTCTGTATTCCTGCTTTATCATTTAAGGACCCCCCAGAGTCAGGAGATAAACAGATAGGACAGATATTTTTTCCTTAGCACTTCTCTTACGTTCCTCGCTCTCTTTTTTCTCTCCTGTCTTCCATGTACAAGGTCTGCTGAAACTCATTGTACTGTGAAGTTCACTGAAATTTGAATTTTATACTCATACACACAGACAAGGTGTTTTTCTGGGGTAAGCTGCCCATGATACATCTACTATTATTATCTATTTCTGACAATTATTCCTTTTATTACAAAATACCTACAAAATGGGAAACTTGAAATAAAAATTTACCTTCCGGGATTTCAGTACTATCATATCAACCATCATGAAAGCCTAAAACTACATTATGTAGTCTATTGGTAAAATTAAATTTTAGTTGCAGTGTGTTTGTCATGATTTCAGATTTCCTCTGCAAGCACCAAGGCTGTTTGAGTGTATTTCTAAGCCTCTCACTAAAATGTTGGGGAAAAGTCTCCAGTACGAAATGTACATACTTAAATAGTAAATTAACATGCCTGACAAATTGAAAGGATGATCTGTGATAAGGACAAGATATGTTTCAGTCAGAAGTTGACTGAGTGGGAGGAAATCTTTCTTCAACATCTGTTTGGCTCGTTTGGATTAATCCTCTCCAATTATTCTGTACTGTTCCTCCAGGGAGGATGAACGAGTGGAGAAGTGTGTTCCAAAATCAAAGTGATTGATCTCATGCATGCAGGAGTTTGGAAGGTCAGCTCAGTGAAAGGAAGACTCATGAGAATATGACTGACTGAGCTAGATTTTGTGTGTACTGAGTGTGGAGGAAAAAACACATGTCAGGTCCTTCATCTTTCCTCGGCCACAGTAGGTGACACAGTCAGGGTAAGTGATGAAGTGAGGGAATATTCCCCCCATATCGTCCTCACTTTCTCCAGGGCAGTTGCCATTAATAGGCCCATGGCAGCCAAACAGATCTCACAGCACTTGGTTGCCCACCAGTGTGTTTTGAATAGGTGGCTTTCTATACACTCACCCACCATCCTAGAGGTTATTGCTGTCACTTCACGTCTTTATCATGCTTGTGCTTAAAGGGGCTGCTTATAGGGTTGATACATCTCAACTATGTGGACAGGAGACTCTGCAAATACATAGGACAACCCCTGATCTAGGGTTTATTGATGGTATTATTTCCCCCCCCCCAGTGAAAGGATCCAACTGGAAATCTCTGGAAATCTCACAGAGTACCCAGCTTAATGTACTTCTAATCTAAATTAACTGCTAATTGAACACAAAATTATATTATTTGCCTTTTGCTTCGTAAGGAATCCAGAAGAGTTTAAGTAATCTATATTCTATAGTACTATACATCTTCAGTAATTTTTACATGAAGTCCTTGTCCAAAACTTTGTAATTTAGTCAGATGCGCAAGAGGTTTCTTCCACCTGTGTTGCAATTTCTGGTCAACAGAGTCCTTTGGTGAGTGAAGTGCTTTGTGGGTTCTCCAAACCAGCAGTTTTTCTAGCATGCCTTCCTTCACTGAAAATGGAAGACTGCTTGTATGAAACAGCCTCAGGGTCACATATTTGGAAATATGCACAAGCCATCAAGGTAGAGAAGCCATTTATGGATTCTGTCTGCCTTGAGTGTACTGTGGGAAGTCCACCACCACTTATGGCAAACGCCTACCACTGATGTGAATCGTCATGTCTGAAATTCCAGACCTCTCTGCATAAAGGAATTGGCACCCCCAGGCAGCTGTTCAGTATAATCCAGGAGAGCACTGCAATGAATTGATGAGCCAGAACCCCTTCTAGTCTCCAACTTCATTGTTTTGAACTCAGCAAAATGCTAAGGGTCTGATTTTGCGTGTATAAATCTGACAAGATTTGTAACAAGTTCTTGATGACTTTGTATTTACATATTCAGTCACTTGATTTAAGTTTTCAAAATCTGTCTAAATTCTTGGAGTTGTAATGAATTATGATGAGAAATTATTTCTTTAAAATAGGGGAAATAACTATGTCTAAATGTATGAATGCCTGCAGGGTGATTTTTTCCTGCTTGGCTTCTAAGTTTTAGAGAATTATTTTCATTGAAAAAGTCACAGTACAATAGACTGGAAATTTTATAAGCATATCAAAGTCTTCAGTACTGGCAGCTATTCCATTTACTGAGCAAAACATAAAGATGTATTCAACTGTCTACTGCCATAGTTCTCAGAGAACTGGGACATAGGAGCAATACATAATTAATCTTTTGCACTGCAGTTTAAAACAGTCTATACAATTTGAATTTTTATTTTTTTTGTTGCTTTTCTCTCCCTTTTTTTCTTCAAAATGTAAAATTTTACATTACCTAAATAAATGTAAAGTCTGTGTATAAGTGGGTTTTATCAGCTGGCAGGGTTATTGATATTTCACTACTGCAGTGCTTACAACCTGCAAAATATTTTATTGTTCTATTTCAGCAAATCAAGGCAAGTTATTTCTGGAAACATGACTTTGTAGAGCAAAGCAGGAAAGTACTTCTCTGCTTCCACATTTGTGTTTTCAATCCTGATCTCCTGGCAGGTGAGGTTTGCTCTCCGAGGGGCCGGTCAGTGCTGACTCAGGTCGACAGACGGCTGCAGTGCTATGTGAACATTCCCTTTTTCCTAGTATTTCCAGTCCTTGCTGGCTGAAAAAAAGAGGAAGCAGTGACAGTTAGGATGACCATGCCAAGAGATTTGGAGCTTATGCATGTAGAACTAAATCTGATTGCCAGCAAACCCATATAAAATAAGTGAAGCCAGAGACTAAACATCTCTTTTACATAGTGCTGTGACAGCTATGCAGAGAGCTGTGCTCGAAGAAAAAGGACTTTCTGGGAGTTAAATGGCACAGTGGATGAGATGAACAGTACTCACCTAATGGCATCCCTTGTACATTTGGAGATAAATCCCATGGATTGCAACTGAGAGCTGCTTTTCAGAGCTTAGCATCTCTGTGGTGGGAACAGGATTAAATCAAAGTGTAATTGCCTTAGAGTTACTCTTCAGCTATTTTACAGTTTTTGCAAGAACTTTATGGAGGATGGGTGAAATCTGAGTCAATAGCTACTATGATAAAGCAAAGATATCACTCAGAAGAAGATATATGTTTAAGAATAATATCTGAGCCAAGGGTATGTGGACTGTATTAATAAATATTGCTGATATTCTATCCTATATCCATTGCCTGGCCTCTTAATTCAGATCCATATTCTTATTGATTTTATAGAAGAGATAATTGGTTCTGTAATAAAGGGTAACAGCAGCAGCTCTTGCTGCCCAGCATTGCCAGCAAACAGCTGAGTAGGATTCGAGTTGGACCTCTCAGCAGTAGAACAGCCAAAGCTGCCTGGGAAAGGTCAGGCAAGCACCAAATACAACCCTGAGCCTCACTGAAGCTGGCACTAAGAACACCACAGGATTGTGATATGGGGTGAAAAGTTACTGTAGGTAGAGGAGGCTGTGAGTGGGTGGGAAAACTACATCCTAGAGCAAAAACAGAGGGAAGAATAAGCACAGGAGTAGTTCACTCTGCAAAGTAGAATGAGAATTTGATGCTGGGAAGAATTCTTATGTATGTGTGTGTGTTCGCATGTGTACAACTGTGTGGTAGGACAGAGGAAGCGAGCAAAAATCCAATACAGTCTATGGATAATGGAAACACCAATTTTAGATGTGCACAACACATAAAACATACATTTCTAACTGTAGTGCTTGTATTCATTTGGTGCTTCTTTGTGCCTACAGAAGGCACTGTCTCCTACCAGAAATGCTGACCCAAGAGGGCAAGGGAAGGCAGAAATAAAACAACTGGAGTGAAGAGGGAGGGGGAGACCAGGTGCACCCAACTTCCATCTCTGTTCAGCTGAATACAACATCAGTAGGATGCAACAGTGGCCAAATGCAAGTCAATGAACCTGACTATGGCAAAGCTAAATCAATCACACAGGCAGATAGCAGTGTATTTATGGGAACTATTTTATACATGGATCTTACGGTGATTTAATTATTGCTCCAGCTTTAGGGACCAGTCACTCAGAAGGGAACATTGCTGCTGCAGAATGCAGTAGTTTCTATAACAAGCTATCGTTTTTCCTTTTAATTCTGTCTGAGAAACCCATCTTTAGTCAACATTTGAGTAGGAAAACAGCTGTGGTAACTGTGTGGTTTATGTTGGCAAGTAGTTACTTCTTAATGCTGATGAGGGTAGAGGTTAAAATCGAAACATCTATTCAAGTTCCAGCCATCTATTACAAGGCAGAATTTATTGCTCCTATATACTGTGAAATTTGGCTTGGCAGAAACTACAAAAAAAAATAAAGATCAAGAACTACTGTAAAGATATGCTAACTCTCCTATAAGGAGAGAAGTATCATTTGTGGAAAATACACCTACCGGAAATGTTGTGAAACGAGTCACCACTACAAGAAGGCATAGTAAAATTGGTAAAAAAGTTACTTAAGCTGCCAGTTATAAAACAGCTCCCTTCTACCTACAACTGTCTATGCCAGAAATGTCATGTCAGGAAAGAAATCCCTAGGGAAGGATACTTTATCATAAAGGACCAAAAGAAATGGCAGAGGAAGTGCTCATGAGGAAAGGACTCCTTTCAGTTGTGCTTATATACCTCTGCTATGAAAAAACCAAACCATTTGATTTTTGTAATTGCTCATGCTGAGCAGAGAGAGATGCACTTTTAGGAAGAAGGGGGAGAAGCATCCTGCATTCCCACAGTACCTGTGGGGTACGTGCTGATGGCATTTGAGGAGGAGGAACTGCCCAGATTATGCTCCATAGTTCTCTTCCCCACAAGTGGCTCTGTACCTGAAAAAGCCTTAAGATAATGAAAAACCTTAAGTTAGGAAGAAGGTTAACAAAGCCATCCTAACACTCACTGTCACAACTTCCTAAAGTGCAAACGCTATTGTCTTTTTTAAATCATTATACGCCTTGTTATGCACAGGATCCCTGCATCAATCTTCTCTTGGGTCAATGTGTGCTCCTAAAAGCAAGTCAACCAGGACACTGAAACTAAAGTGATCTTTCTCATCACTAATTTTATCTTCTGTTTTAAGTGTCACCATTTATATTTTTTCTTAATTCGGTGAGCGAGAATTAGAGTTTCACAGCCATTAATAAACTTTAATTCTACTCATGTGAGAAAAGAGGCTGCTATTGGTCTCATGGTTTTTTTTAAATAAGACAATAGAGGCTGAGAAAGACATTGATTAGCTATCAGCTTTAGTTTTCAGATGACACTCATACCCTGACTTTTCAAGGAACTTGGCATTATTAAGTCCTTTGTGTGTAGGTCTGCAGAGCATCATGAGGTAGGACTTCTCAGAGGGTCAGTTGGTCCAGGGTTAGAAATGCAGCTGCACACTGCTGTCAGCATGGTACTTTAACATTTAAGGTATGTATCCCACTGATTTCACTGTGCATCAATATTACAATTATGCATCCCATGAACTCCAGTTGCAAAAGTGAGTGCTCAGCACTTTGCAAAGCTAATATCCACACTGCAGGCCAACCAAGCAGAAAATGAGGAGGACTCCACTGGTCAATGCTTGTAAAAATGCTCCTTTGAGTAATTCCCCTAACATCACACAGAAACACTTAGGATGGATATTCTTTCTCTTCCTGAAGTCTGTTCTGTTTATTATATTCCTTTAAACAGTTGCAGAAAGATTGTCCAGAATTTCGTAGACATAAATGTATATCACTGTTACTCAGAGGAGATTTATTCTGCACAATTTAAAGGGAAAACTACCTATGGAAAATGGTTCTGTCTGAGTAATTTAAAGAAGTGATGAAACATATGGACAATATGTGAATAAAGGTTGAATGAGCAAACTTAACTGGAGTATTCTCTCGCTTCTCCAGCTGTTTTCAAACCTTGGATGAGATAATTTCCCTTTCATTCTTCCTTTAATCCCCTCATCTCCCTGGGGTATTTAATAAGGGCAGATTGTGCTGACACCCACCCATGTCTTCCTCTAAGCTTACATATGATCAGCAGACAGCCACCTCGATCATGCCCTTACCTTCTAGTGTAACACCAGTGAAACACTGTCCTGGTGTGGACTCTCCCAGGTGTTGGGTCATGGATGAGGGCAGCTTGGCTCTCACAGTCATCATCGCTGTCTCCTTTTAATACTCATTCATCCTGCATGTCAGCTAACTGGAAAAAGGTTGATGCCCTGTCAATTTGTTTACATCCTATTTGGAATATTTACTGATGTTGGAAGTCCTGCTTTTTTGAGGATAGCAAACATCAAACAGCAGTGGCCTTGAAAATGCAGAAGATTTTCTTGTGTGTTAAGACCCACCTCTAAGGCAGTGTAACTGAGATTCCTATTAATAAATCCTTTATGGTGTATTAGAGTGGAATGACACTGAATGAGTAGTGTATATGAGAGGGAAATTTATTTTAGAACAATTTGGTTGCAACAGAAAGGAGATATGTGGCCATTTTGCTTCATTTCTATAATAGTGTAAAAATGTCATGAAGAAAATATATAAGAAAGAAAGATAAAGAAAGAGTAAGAGAAGATAGTGGAGAGGAAGGATATCACCACCTGTGGATCTGGAGAAAAGACTTGATTGTTGCAATTTCGATGTCCTTGATCAGAGTAATGGCTGAAGTCTTGATCTGTTGGGGTTGGGAGTCCATGAAACAGAGAGTTTGTCAGATTTTATGCATTAAAAATAGCATGGGAAATTCTAGATCCCTCCCCAGGAAGGGGATTCTTCACGTCTTGTGCAACACTATGGGGCACACACAGTCTTCTGATGGAGAATTCCCTGAAAAAGAGTTGGAGGGTGCTTTGGGGTCCTTGGTGGTCCATAGACCCCTCTAAAGATATGACCACCAGATGCAGAAGTTAATAACAGTTTGAGTTCTTTGGATTGAAAATCAAGCCAGGCTTGATTTTTGTTTAAAAGGAATCTAATTTTTAACCTAATTTAACTCTGCTTCTTACTTTGTGTTATGGTGAAAGGGGCAAGTTGTCCTCAAAAAAGCATTACCCCACCTCCACAGGATCTGCTTCCTACC
The DNA here is from genome assembly GCF_001604755.1 of Lepidothrix coronata. Classification (NCBI taxonomy): domain Eukaryota; kingdom Metazoa; phylum Chordata; class Aves; order Passeriformes; family Pipridae; genus Lepidothrix; species Lepidothrix coronata. The sequence goes on along the minus strand of NW_016690201.1, from coordinate 7,039,431 downwards.
AGCCTTTCCCCTCGGTTGGTTTGAAACAGCTTGTTTAAGACATCACATTCCTAATTATCCTGGATGCAATGAACCCCAGAGCAACCTAGAGAATGATTAGGTTTGCCACACTTGTGAAATTGCTCAATAAGGCACAAATTATCTTACAGTTGAGAAGCTTTTTTCTCCAACCATCTCACAGACGAGAGTATCTACTGTACTGACCAGCAGTTTCAAAGGAAAATGGTGAAAACAGAACCTGGGGCGTGACAAAAATATGCACATAGAACTGTGATTTTGTGAAGAATAACAGATTATGCCCCATAAAATGAATTGCTAGAGACCTCAGCTTCAGATTTCATATTATGAAAAGAGATGTGCCTCTGTTAAAATAAATGCAGCTTGTTAGAAGGAGAGAGATGGATACCACCAGGGCTAAGAGACATTTATCACAGAAACTCACCTGATGTTGAGTGGAATTAAGAAATATTTGTAGACAAATTTAATCAGATGCAGAAGTTAATAACAGTTTGAGTTCTTTGGATTGAAAAATCAAGCCGGGCTTGATTTTTATTTAAAAGGAATCTAATTTTTAACCACAGTGCAGTGGTAACTTTTGAAAATAGATGCAAATAAGTAGCTTATAAGACACACTGTTGTTCCATATTTGTCAGATTCTGTGGCTTCAGTTAATCTGGGTGAAATTTATTCAAGAAAGCTGCTGTAAAATTCAGTACAGGAAGCAAGCAGAGTTCAATCTGTAAAGAAGTTATGAAGGCTTTACTGACCACTACACAAAATCTTTAAATGAAGGCTTTTGGGTTTGATTTTTAGGTTTTGGGCTTCTGTTGTTAAAGAAAGCTATGAAAACAAGCTGTCACGGGTAAAACAAAATCCATGTTAATTAGAAATATTCAAAAGCTTTCACAGTAGTGTAAAAAATCCCTCAAAACCTGAACAGGACAATTTTCTTCCTAAATCACAGCTGATCTCATTCTGTGAAAATGTTACAAATCTTGCACATGGAGAAGTATCATGGCCTGAGAATTTCCAGATGTTTTCTTGGTCTTCATCACTTACTTCCGAAATACAGAAATGACTTGTTTACTAGGTTGCAAAGCTCTTTTTTCTGTGCTGTGTACATCTCTAGCATTGATCGACACAATACCAGCAGGCATTAGACAAAATTGGACTCAAGGAATTGCAATAGGAAAAAGAGATTGCAGGTTTCTGGGGAATTTCAGCATTTCTTTTCTGAAGCAGACTGGCAGGTGATTTCTGGCCCCTGCTCTATCAAGACAAAAAGCATAGACACTGTTGATGCTCCACAGATTTGAGCTCTCCAGAACTCATTTGGCTCTATAGATTTATTACCTCTTGCTATCAATGGAGCATTGCTATTGAATTCCCACTTGGCTGAGCCACAGGGACCAATAAGTTTAGCCCCAGGAAGATTTTTCTAGGGCTTGCTTTTTGGGGTTGGTTTCTGGAGGAGTGGAAGGAATTGCCACCTGTCAAAGTCTGTGAGGGTGTGAAAAAGCCTGCTGAGAGGTGGAGCACAGCAGCTGTGTCAGGCCAGAGAGCACCACTGAACTGTGGCTGATTTGTATCTTGCTAGAACTGGAAGCCTTTTTAGGAAGAAGAATTGTATTGCAGGGAATGGGATTACAACCAGGAAGGAAATTCTGAACAAATCTGTTCTGATGCAATGGAATCTTTAATGAACAGTGTAATTAGCACTTTAGGCTGACATTCAGTCAAAAAGTTTATTTTCACCTCAGTGGCCCCTAGAAAGATGAACTGGAAGTGACCTAGAAGAATCAGGGATTTCCACTAAATCATTACTTCTTGTGGCACTTTGAGAGGACACAGGTAAGCATAAATTTTGCCTACTCTGCATTTGAGGTTTAGTACTACGCTCTGGTAGGGTTAAAGACTAGCAAAAAGGTTGAGCTATTTCTGCTGTAATGTTTTTTCTAAATATGCACAGAAGAAACTTGGATTTAAAAAAAACAATCCAGCTAAAAGGAAATGATGAACTATACCAAAAGATAAGTAATTGTTTCATCGACTTTAAAAAATGAGGAAGGTGGAGATTTGCCTGCTCTAGGAATCAGATTACCAAAGCAGTAAAATGAGGAATTAGGAACAGAATAGATAAGAGTTGAAGAGACTATTAAAAGATTACAGAGTCTAGAAACTGATATAATAGAACAATGACTACTCAACCTATATCTCACACTCCTAAAGCAAACTAGGAAAATGTGCAACAAACCTTTCATGGATGTATGAAGTATTAGGCTACTGGTTCTGAAAAAAACATTAATCTGATTGAAAACACTTTGCATTCCAAGAATAAAAATTCTAAATATAATATTTAGGCTATGAATGAGAGAATTTTGGATACTTCAAGAAAACAAATGTACTCACAATGCCCAACGGACAAGAGTAATAATTAGTCATTCATATATGTGTGTACACATGTTCATATTCACAAATAAATGTGTGCTATTTTTTGAAGCCTTCAAAAAAATAATTAATACTAAGCCTTAATTAAAAAAAAATCATTCTCTAAATTTTATTAGGAACTTTGCGACACATAATATTTTTCTTAAAGCCCAGGTTATGGAGTCAAATGGTTGCATAAAATAAGAGCAGAAAGGGAAGAAAAAAGGACTCTAACCCTCTTGGATATAAGTAAAAAGTTGAAAGCATGAAAGGAATGCAGAGTAAAAGCTCAGAATGTCAAAATGATCCTCCTTAAATAAAAATATCTCATCACTTCAGTTCTAATATGATTATTTTTGCAGGGCTTGCCCTACTTTTTTTTTAAACTTTTAGGATTAGTGATAGTGCAATCTGTTCACCCCTAGAGCCATTTTGATGACATAAAATGCAAATGAGATTAAAGTGCTTTTGTGTGTGCCTCTCTGTGACCCACTGAGGGTTTGATACAGTGGTAACTGTTTCGTTTCTGCTCTAGACCTGGCTTTACAGGTACTTGTTTCTCCTAAAGAGGAGGAACACCAAAAAAGAGGAGGTTGACCCATCTTTCTGACTGGAGGGCTTTAGGAAACATCAGTGTCTTCTGGCAACAGTATCTGTTGTCACACTGGCAGTAACCACAGACAATCTAAATGCACCACATTCTCTTTAGGTACTGACTAAAATATAGTTATTAAAGTAAATTTTTTGTGTTTTAGTCCTTCAGGATATGGCATTTATTTACCTGGTAAATGTTCTGCTTTTGTGCAGTTTCGGCATTTCCACCCTGTTTTTCCAAAGGGATTCAAGGGAGGATTTTGAGACATCCCTGATGACAAGCAGATCTGGGGCACCAGCACTGTAGGCCATGTCCATGGTCATGCTTGTATCTTTTAGTGGCAATGCTATTCATAAGCAGTACAACATCAGCACAGAACATGGAGTCATAGCATATCCCAAGTTGGAAGGGACCCACAAGGATCATCAAAGCCCTGCTGTTGGTCCTGCACAGGACAGCCCCAAGAATCAGACCATGTCTGGCACTTTTGGGAGGATCATTTTTAAAAAAGACTCTATTTTATTAGTGCTTATTAAAAAATAGCCCAGTCTGAGATCCCAATTTGCAGAATGAATGAAACATTTATTGGCATAAATTAATGATACGTATTAGTTATTGTTTTCTCTCTGATGTATTGACTAGGGTTGGCCTGCTCATTCCTCCTAGCTAAAGAGCTCTGCATGTGTGGTTTTTTTGTTTTGTTTCATTTTGTTTTGTTTGGGTTGTTGTTTTTAAATTTTGTTTTGTTTGTTTGTTTGTTTGCTTTTGTGGGACATCACAGTGGAATTACTGAAGTGAGGTAAAATAGCTTGCAAACATGTATCTTCACAAAGCTATACCCCTAGACCTTGTGTGTGTCTCCATATTCCTTGGAATTGCTCAATTGCCATGACAATCATGCCTGATTAAGAACCACTCAAATGAAAACTTTCTGTCACATATTAACAATGGGATACGCTAAAAATATCTAAAATGGTATTACCTAAAAACACTCTGCATGATAGAATTGGGCAAAAATGAATTCTTTGGTTGTTTGATGAATCTAAAAGTCTTGCTAAAAAAAAATAACCTGTAATAAAAATATTTTATTGAATATTTTGAATATTTTTACTATTAAATATTTTTATTGAATATATTGAATATTTTTCTATTTCTGCAATAAAAATAGAATTGGAAATTTCAGCATGAATAAAAATTTTGAATATAGTAAACCTGAATATTTCTTTAAAACACATGAAATGAATAACTTTTCAGAGGTTACCCTTCCCCTCCTATGAACATTCTGACAAATGAACCCAGACTTCAGAAAATAAAATTGCCACCAGATCTGCCTTTTTAATTTTCATAAATATTTCTCCAGATATTTCAGCCGTAGTTCCTGTTGCAAAAAAAGTCTATTTTTGATCATCAGATTGTGTTTCCCCAACATGAAATGCACAGAAGAAGTTCATCTTTATTTACAGGCCAGGTAAAGTTCAGGACTTATGATGGAGCATGTCTTGTGGAACTGGTCCTGAGTTCCCATTTTTTTTGTGCAATGCAAAAATATCTACCAGGATTGGAGACTTTCCAAACAGTTCTATCATAGTAAAGCCTTACCTATAAAAGGTAGAAGAAAGCCAGGAATAATTAAAGACTTTAAGAAAGAAGAAAGGGAAATCTTAAAATCAATTGAAATGTTAAGGAATCCTGCAAATATGAAATCTGCTTAACTGCAAGGAGCTCGTTTCATCTGATATACTGGTGAGGTGAAATGCACACTGCTTACAGAAAGCCCTGTTAGTTTACTTGCTACTGCACTGGGGAGGGGGCAAGGAGTGGGTGCAGAGAGCTCTTAAATAGTGTATCTTAATGGATCAGGCTCTAATTGCTAAGCCCCTGGGCTAAAACATTGTTTTTGAAGCTGGCACCTCCAGATGCTGAATAAGCAAAGCTTTCCAGCAGGCCTGCACTGCAGCACAAAGCCTGGAAATGTATTAGAATCTCTACAGAGTTTCTATAAGACATTCTTCTGGGAATATACAGATCTTGAATCCCCTCCCCAGAGAGTCTCTTCATTACAGGCTGTACCAGTAACAGACATCTTAGATGCTGAAAATCATCAGATTACCCTCCCTGTCTCTGTGGTGAATCACTGCTTAAGTTCTAGCCATGTACTTTCTGTCCAAGAATGTACTTAATCCTTAACCCCCTTTTCTTAACTCAGGAAAATATTTCAGGTTTGTTACTCAACAAGACAGCTTAGTGCTTCCTTCACTTTAATGCGTTGTTTTTATTAATAATCTGCATATGAGTTGCATGCTGAGAAGAGAGTGAGGCTTCAACACCGGCTTAGGGTTGGTAATGCCTGCAGCCCCAACTTGAGCTCATTGAAAAGAATGGATATGCCCTGGTTTGCTGGAGAAGGTGTAGAGCTGTGATGTTGTACCACTTGTGGAGCTGACCTAGTAAACCACTGTATGGGCCTATGGGCTCACATCCCAACTCATATCACCCACTCTACAGGAAAAGGGCACTGGAGTTGTGCTAGACACAACTCACTTGGGTTTGGTAATATCAGCTGAAGTTGGGTGAAATTCTAATTACTTCCTGTTCCCCAAGCATGTTTGATGTTATTTTCCATAGCCTCCTGCTTCCACTCTCCCTTCCCTTCCTGCTAAGCTCAGCATGAGCCTTCCAGAGATAGCGCCAAGCTGAGAGAGAGGGACTCCCCTGAATGACACAGGACATTTACACTTATGTGCATATATAACATATATATACAGGCACTTTTTCAAATCTGAACTTGAAAAACATAGAATTATAGACTGACTTAGATTGGAAGGGATCTTAAAGATCTCCTCACTCCAAACCCTCTGCCATGGGCAGGGACACCTTCCACTAGACCAGGTTGCTCCAAGCCCCCATCCAACTTGGCCTTGAACACTTCCAGCACTTCCAGGGATGGGGCAGCCACGTCTTCTCTGGGCAACCTGTGCTAGGGCCTCACCACCCTCACAGGGAAGAATTTATTACTAATATCTCATCTAAATCTACTCTCAATTTGATGCCATTCCCCCTTGTCCTGTCACTACAGGGCTCTGTAAATAGTCTCTCTCCATGTTTCTTGTCAGCTCCCTTCAGGTACTGGAAGGCCACAATTAGGTCACCCCAAAGCCTTCTCTTTTCCAGCTGAACAACCCCAGCTGTTTCAGCTTTTCCTCATAGAAAGGTGCTTCAACCCTCTGATCATCTTTGTGTCCCTTCCCTGGACTCACTTCAACAAGTCCACGTCCTTCCTGTGCTAGGGATCCCAGTCCCCAGCTCCAAAGGAAGGAAGGAAGGTCTCACTGACAGCTGTGTTCCCACATCTAATACCCTAAAAATCCCACTGCACCTAATTTAGCCAAAAGAGGGATTTAGGGGACAGGATTGCTCACCATTTAATAGGTTAGGGAGTAAAGGGAAAGTGTTGGAGAAACAAGGGCAACGACAGAACCAAGAGAAAGATGGAGATGAGGTGTTTCTCTGGCAGTGCGCTGAAGAGATGAAGCCCTGGGGACATGAAGCAAGTCCCAGGTGGCTGCAGCAGAGAAAAAGGGCTAAGAGATTTTGAAATAGTTTGATCCCTTTCTGGGAGAAGCTGTACAGCTTAGGAAACACAGGGTGAGCAGGTGTCCTATAACCATTTTAAAGGAAAAAGCAACACCACCTCCCCATGGCTGTCCACTCTTACATTTTAATACAATATAATACACTGAAAAGCATCCAGTTATAGCATAGGGGTTCCACCTCTCCAAACATGCTTGTTGGTTTTTTTTTCTAATTCCTAATTAATTTTATTAGACGTTACAGCCTTATCAAAATGGAAATCAAAGAACGAAGCCAGGCTTTACTGCTCCTCCAGTGAATTCTTACTGTAACTAATTTCTTCATTGATAATTAATTTTCAGTAGCCACTCTTTGGTGTCATGGCATTACTAATTAAAAAAATGCAAATGCTAATACTGGCATGTTATTCTGTACTACCTAAACATTAAGATAAATTTTTTTTTCTATGAAAACATTACAGCACTAAACCCTATATGGATGTTGTAATGGTAACTATAAAAGATAGACAAGAAAGAATACAGACTGGTTTTGTCCATAGTTATATTAAAACTTCACAGTAAACCTTGAAAAGTAAGCCCAAACTCCTGTGAATGTAATACACTGACTTTGCAAGTGATTTAACTTGGGATAAATGCTGCCCTGCTGTAGAGCACTACTGAAAAGAGACTCAGTAAGAGCATAGGAAGGAACTGGAATGGTTTCTCTGAAACACCCATCAGGCAAGAATGAGGAGCAAGGGCTTCAAGCCACTGGCAGAGGTATCAAAACTAATAATTTCTTATTCCCATCTTAGAAAAAACCAACAACACATCTCATCAAAAACCAACCTGGGTATTTTCAAAATATTCTGTGTTTAGCCAGAGTGTCTTAACTCCTATTCTCATGCTTTTCTTTCTGTTTTGTTACACAAAACAAAATAAAATACTCTTCTAGGAAGAAGGCAAATCTGCTGTCAGCACTGACACTTATTTATTTTAAATTTTGACAAACTTGATGCAAGTGGGCCCAATACATCACAAAGTTATCCGACATCATTCCTTCAAAGGCCTATTAAGATGATATAGCTCAAAATAATTATACATTTAGGAATATACTGAGTCTAACTTTGCCAAACATCACAATTAAATAGAGAACCATAACAGACTCTTTAATACAGCAATAAACCCAATCCCCAGAAAGAGGGATCCAGAAGTTTCTTCTTTCTTTCAGTCTTGATAAGTGAGACAAAAGTTGTGCTTTTCCTGTTTTTGGTCATTGTTAGGTGTTTTGCAAAAAACCCATCTCCTTCTATGCAGGAAAACTGTCTCTCAAAAAGGTTTATTTAGTGTCAGTGCCTCAGGTTGTAAAAAAGGCACTGTACAAGGTTTATGTTCAGAAGACCAGAAACTGAGACCTTCATGTGAGAAAACTCAGGCTATAAAAAAATAACTGTGTTTGTGAACACCAGATGCCATGGATTAAAAAATATTGTGGGTTCATTGGTGTAATAACTAATTTGGGTACCTGAGCTGCAAGGTCCTGTTCCTTGATCTCACACTGGTGTCCTTCCCGGGCTTAAAGAGGCTTTAATCTCAAAGAGGTTGTCTCTATGATGTACCTTTATTTTTACATCTGTGCTGTAACGTGGCTATGACGGCTGCCTTTGTAAAGCATTTTGATGTCTAATGGTACAGAAAGAGATGACTTGGCTGGGCTTACCAGTTATTAATGTTGTTCTGTACCTTCAAGATGCAACTGTGGAGCACAGAAATAACAGAGGAAGCTTCTGGTCCTTTTGGGTAAGAATGGAAGAACACAGTCCACAGCAGTTGCTCTCTATAACAGAATTAAAGACTCAAGCACAGAGTGTTTATCTTGTTCCTATTACTATCAATACAGCAGCAATGTGGAAAGAATACTTGTATTTTTATCTCCAGATAATGCCTTGACCGTTCTCTCCAGCCTTTCATTGGAGGCAGAATGCATCAGGGACTTCATTGCTAGCCCTGGTTTTTCTTAAGAAGCATTAAAGGGAGGTGATGAGGAGCAGAGAGGTTTCTGATGGGCCACTGGGGAAAGGAGTTACTGAGTGAAAATGTCAAGGTGGAAATTCTTGGCACAGTAATCAAGACAGGCTCTCAGGACTTTTTAAAATATGTCTTTAAATCTACTTACAGTCTGGCTGAAACCAGATTTACAGTCTATTTTTGCAGCTGCCAGTCTCCACTTAGGAGAGCTTTAGCGCTGGATATGGACAGTGTACTTCAAAAGGTAGACAGAAATCTTTGAAGTGCACACAGATAGACTGATGTGGAGGGTTACTCGAAAGTATAGGTTTCCTCTGTCAACAAAGGTATTTAGAAATGTTAGGATCCCAAAGGTGTGCAGGATTGCATCTGTCTAGGTGGACAAAGCCTTAGATTTTACAATCAAATGGGTTTATGTATTAGAAATTCCATTTTTATAGTTGCCTTGTTTTGTATGTGCATAGGTAAGGGACAGAAACCCCACATTTATATTGTGATATTTTTCCATGTAAGAATTTTTTAACAATATCCTCGAACTTATGGGAACACACTTGGAAAATATCCGTAAGGACCAACTCCTGAATCAGCATAAACCGGTTGTGGTCAGTAAAGAACCTTGTTTAAACTGAGATTTTAAAAATGGGCAAAATCTGGTATTCCATTACCTTCTTTTGAATAACTTTTAGAATGTTTATAGTATTTATCAAAGTCTGTACACTGAACATAAAGTTTTCAGTGAAGTACCTCATGGCTAGGCTTCGCGAACGAAGATTTGGGAAGGCTCTATCCACATTTGCTACTAGATTACTTTGTAAAATATTTGTGTAAGATGACCTGTCTGAAAAGGAAAAAAAATCCTATTCAGACTATTCATTGACAAAATCCACTTCCTTCCTTTATAGAGTGGTGGTTTTTTTTCACGCAAGTCAAATAACTATCACAAAAATGAATTCAGGTACAAGCAAATCCCTTTACCTATAACAAGTACAGGTAAAATTTAATTTCGGATGAGTTTACCTAGAGATGTGTGGAGAGTTAGTAGAAGGCAGCTAACTGAATACATTAGAGCACTGTTGATACTGTGGAATAGTTCTACACTTTTGGCTATTTTACTTCTACTAGAAGTGAGAATTTGAAATAAAAAGGGGATAGCTACAGTATAACTAGAACTACAAAAGAGCATTTAAAAAAGTACATTTTCATTCAGTTGCATTTTTCACTTTTTTTTTGCCATAACTAGAATAATGTTTAATATACAGGTTTGAAAAAAAAAAAGGCAAGATTTTTTTTTTTTTAAATTAAGACAAAAAAAAAATCTAGACTTAAACCTAACAGAATTTTTCCTGTTGACAGTAACTGATTCTGTTAAGATGCACAAAATAAATGCAAGAAAAAAACAACTCCAGAGAATGAATAGCTCCACTGTTTCTCTTGGTTGGAGTACCACTGGTGCACTGCCTGCCTAAGCAAAGAGTTTAGGATCAGTAATGACTTTCAGAGGTATTACTTGCAGACTGCTTAAATCTCCCATATCTCATATTAGTGCCTTACATGTTGGGTTATGGCATATTCTGGGATCTTTCTTTCTGTTTATTGTAGGCCTGCAGAAGGTTTATTGAAAAGAGGTGTAATTTGGACAAACAGGTTTTGAAATGATTTCACCCTCCTTAGGTACAATATGGTATTTTATTAGATGGTTTACTAAGCATCTACATATGTAAACAGTTTAAATTTTGTTTTGGTGTAAGCCTGCTGTTAACTGTCCTACTGACCTATAGCTACAGTGTAAATTTTTTTACTCTAAGGATGCCACTTTTACTAATAACCAGCAGTTCATAGAAAACAATATTTGAGTAAGTGTGCCTATAATACCAGAAAAGAGTTTTTTTATTTTTACTCCAAAATGTGGCATTCAAAAGGAAAAACACTTTGACTCTTAAAATAATCTCACATGTTGTTAAAGGAAGCATTACTAGTACTCTTCTGGCTTTATTCTCTGGATTAAGAAAAGGAAGATAAGTTACTTATGTAGAAAATAAACTTGTGGATTCTCCATTATTTGCGAAATCTATGACAAATGAACTTTGAATAACACTGGCCAGTGTGGAGCCTGTAGTATTGACACGATTTTAGAAAGTAAGCAAATATATTGGAGGTTTTTTTTTTTCTTACGGCCAACCACTTTTTGCTTCTCATGTAACAAGACGAGAAAAAGAAGTATAAGGAAACTCACACACACGGAGCTAGATCCACCAAACCAGGAGGACAGTTCTGCACCAGTTTGCTGGGCCAAAGCTGACCTTAAAACTGGAGTGGCTGGCACTGCTGGGCATCTGCCCTGTTTGAGGAATCTTTGAGCAGTTGCCACGGCAGTTTGTCCTCCTCCTTCCCCTGCCATCAGCACGGGGGCCGGTGGCCAGAGCCACTTTACTCCTGGCTGGTCTCCAGCTGCTAGACCAGCTGGCCCCTTGAGGCTGCTGGCAATCAGTGAAAATCAAATCATCCCTCTGCTGTGAACTGGGGCTGGAGTGAACTGATGCTGGGAAAGCACAGAGTTGGTATATTGTTCCTTCTTGGCCAGGGACATAGATCAGCATTTTCAGATGTCTGCTTTCTGCCTCAAGAGGTGTTTCAGTCTGCTTTAGTAACTTCACATTTAGAAACACACGTTTATTCTTATTAGAATGAAACTGGAGAGATTAAAAGCTTGTAAGAGAAATCAGGTCAAAGTTTCATGTAGTTTGATTCCAGTAAAATTATTCTGAATCAAAATTTAATCTAAGGAGATAAAAAGACAGCAATGTTTATGTGGCAGGATGAAACGCTTTCTGGAATAAGTTTTGTAGGGGGAAAGAGAGGAGAATGTGGCCATGCATAGGCATCTCCTTGTTCTAGTGCTGGTCAAGTTTGTTTTTTTTTTTCACACAAACAACAATAGAGTAGATATGCATCCTAGTGTCAGGCCATATATACAGGACTTTGACATAAAGCCAATTCTGATCTGACTTTCACTTACCTGGAAAGTCTATCAGAGATCCAGTGCAGTGGCAGAGCTGATCACAACATGCTTAATAGGCAGAAATTCCAGCCCTGCCTCCCTGTCTCCCAGAGCACTTGACAGATGAGAGAGTACTTGATTCCTTTTGCCTCCTGTGTGGCTTTTTTCCCCCTGCCATACCTAAAGAATAGGGAAAGAGAAAAACAGTGTTTTGTATCAGTCTTCTAGCATCATCCATTCCTGTTGCACTGAGACCCTCTGCTGACTCTGCTCTGTGGCATCTTTTGTTGGTTCCCTGCCCTATCTACGTAAATCTAAGTCAACGTTTCCAGAGAAAATGCTTAATAACTTCAAAGAGTTATTGCTTCTGGCTTTGTCTGTGCACAGTACAGCAGAGTGAAGAATAAAGAAAAAACACAGAATGACCCAACCCCAGTATTTGTATCAAAGACTATAAAGCGATGCTTGTCCAAGAAAATGCAGTTTCTTTGGCAAACATGCTGATGTCAGTAATACATGTGAATATTAAAATCCCCAGAGAGACAGGGCACTTTCTAAGGAACAGTTTTCCACATCAGGTTTTCGGGTGGTGAGAACCTGGTGCTTTGCCTCATGAATGAGTTGAAAGTACAAATTCACTGTGAATTGATTTAGTGGTGTATCAGCAAATAAAACCAGAGCAGCACCAGTTTCACTGCACCTCCACAATTTGTTTCACTTCTTTCCATCTTTTGAGCTTCCCATGTATTGCTTCCCTCGCCCTTGCTGCTATGAGATTTATCTTTAGCTTCCCCAGTTCTTCCTCTCTAGTTGAAGGTTTCCCAGCTGAGGCAAGCAGGTATTCCACACATGATGATTCCACACATTCCACATGTAGTTTTGAGGATTGGTTGGTGTGATGAAGTACTGCAATTTGAAACAGTCATTTCTTTCTAACTGGTGAAGTTCAGAGGGAATCACAGGCACTTCCCATCAGCTTGCATTCCTCCAGAAACAGGCTGTCTTTGCGAGACTGGTTAGATTTCTATAGAAGGGATAACAATAAAGGCCCTACAACTGAGATGCCCTGCACAGAAGCAGTAGCACATGCCCCTGGGATTTCCCAAATGGGGAATTCTTTTTAAGATAATAACAACACAGTCCTGTGTATCTTGCCTAGACAGATCTAATGCCTGGGGATGCTGACTTCTGCTGAGTGCCTCAGTGAGTGAGAGGGGACCTCTGCAATGTGTGTAAGTACCTGAAGGGAGGTGTCAGGGCATGGACCAGGCTCTGCTCAGTGGTGCCAAGCGATAGGACAAGAGGCAACGGGCAGAAACTGATGCACAGGAAGTTCCACCTGAACATGGGGAAGAACTTTTTTACTGTGCAGGTGACCACACACTGGAACAGGTTGCCCAGAGAGGGTGTGGAGTCTCCCTCACTGGAGATATTCCAGAACCATCTGGTCAACCCTGTGCAATGTGCTCTGGGATGACCCTGCTTGAGTAGGGGGGTTGGATCACTGTGGGCCCTTCCAACCTGGTCCAACCTGTGATTCCATGGTTCTGTGATTTTGTGATCATCAGAGCAGGTCACTGGGACATCTATACTTTGTGCACAGACTCTATGTTTTCAATTGTATCCTGAGTTTGAAAAAACAAAGGGCTTGATTCTCTCCTCTAAAAGCTCCCATTACACACATGATAGCTCAGTGACCTTTCCCAAGGTTTCCCCAGTTTCTTCTCCATCCACTGACAGCTAAATTCCCAAATGTTTTCTATTTGTCTGCCATCCTCCAATACTGTCCATGCTGTTGTAGCAACCAGTGCCACCTTTTCTGATCTGAGCCACAAGGCTCTCATTCTAACCATTTGCTGCTGACTTAGAAGTTGGCCTTTGTGCAAGCACTGATGATAGCTTTGCCACTTGCATCATGTTTTATGCATAGTACAACTGTCACAATGTACCTCGTTGCAATGAAGCAAATGTCATTGCCACAGAATTCAGCCTTTTTTTAATCCCTTTCGGAGACTGCTGCTCCTGTTAATATGCTTATTATAAATGGAATTAAAACACTCAGAGCTGATATGGGGCCTTGGTAGTTCTGCAGAAATGGGGAAATTCTCCCCGTCTCAGCATTTAGACACAGACCAAGTAGAAATACTGTATTTGGATGGGAATCCTAATCAGTTGCTTGTACAATCCAATAGCCTTAATACTTGTCTGCTGCTCAGCATGACATCCACCTTATTCACAGATGCATTGCATTGAGAATCTCCCAAAAGTTGGATTGGAGGCTTGAAAAAGGGAGAGAAAGGGAGAACCCTCAGCTTCGTTACCTCTGCCTCCCACAGAAAATTCAGTATAAACATTACATTTGGACTGCCTTGCATTGACTGCTGATTGATTGCTAAATTCACTACTGGCATCTCTACCTAAACACATGCAGGGAAGACTCTGGCCCTCTATTTTGAAGGCTCACCCAACTGTGCATGCATAAAATTGGAACAGCAGCAGTAATTTGGCTTCCTCTGGCTCTTTCAGTTTCTTTCTGGGTAGACCTCAACTTCCTGCTGCTGATTTTTTTTAACAGACCATCTGTCTCATTTTGTATTCTAGAGCATTCTTCCCAATTTCTTGTCATGTTTCCAGCAGAGGAAGAAGTTAGTTGGACTGCTTGTGCTGTAGGTAGTTAGCATACTGCTGTTCTGTTGCTGGTGCAGCAGAAAAGGGAAAGGGCCACCCTTTCAACATTCCCTTTCTCTGGAAAGGAAATCCTTCAGTCCACTTACCAGGGAAACATCTTCACAGCTCCGCCAACAAGTTCACTTACACTGAAGACACTACAAACCACTCCTGCAAAGCCTCAGGAGCAGACTGGCATTAGCACAGGTAGGAGAAAGGAGACATAGACTTTTTTTAACCCCCAAGGAGAGTATAACTCTTACTGTTGTGATGCCCAGTTAGTTGGACCACATCAAGAACAACATTTTTGCTGCAGATCTTTTATAATCACAGAATTGTGGAATGGCCTAGGTTCAAAGGGACCTTAAAGATCATCTCATTCCAACTGTGCTGCCATGGACAGGCACACCTCCCACTGGACCAGGATGCTCAGAGCTCCATCCAACCTGGCCTTAAACATTTCCAGGGTGGGGAAATGCTCTCTCTCCAGCTTCTCAGGAAAACCTGTTCTGGTGCCTCATCACCCTTATGGGGAAGATTTTGTTCCTAATATCTAATCTAAACCTACCTCTGTCAATTTGAAGCCATTCCCCCTTGTCCTGTCACTACAGGCCCTTGTAAATAGTCTCTCTCCATCTTGTTGGCTCCCTCCAGGTACTGGAAGGCCAGAGTTAGGTCACCCTGAAGCCTTCCCTTTTCCAGGCTGATCGCTGAATATCAGGCATAGCAGGGATACAACAAAATACTCTCTGAAGTGTGGAGCACAGCTGGAGAGATTTTAAGCAGTGCTCTATGCCGCACCTTCAAGCCACAGGTGTCATCAAAACTGGAGGTAGGCAGAAAATATTTTTATTTCTGTATGTTTCTGGTTCTGACACTCATATGCTTAACTGTTCCCAGCTAAAGCAGGAAGGAAAGTAGCTTATAGAACAAACACTGTGGCTTCTCCATTCCATAGCAAAAAATTTGAAATGTACAAGACTTGAGAGAAGTGAAAACATGGAAGAACTTACTACTGAGGTAAGGCCATACAGTCAATTTTATTGTAAGTCCTTCACAGAGATCTGGGAAGATTTAAAGGCTAGTAATAATCCTCATTTGGTTTCAGATACCAGATGTTGCTGTTTCCCTGAAAGATTTGTACAGACTCCTCTACAACCACTGGAGAGAAGGATGATTTCCTGGAACATGAATAATCATTTTAGAAATCCACTTTAGAGTAGGTTGACCTACTCCCTAGAAGTGCATATTTTCTTTAATTACACAGTTTAAATTACTAACACTTTTGTAAATATCCTTGCTGCATTGTTCTTATTTGACCAGCTAAGTCCACCCTAAAGAAACTGTTGGAAGAGTCAGGAATAATCACTTAGGAAGCCATTAGGATTTGGCAAGAAAAGGAAGGCACAGGGATGCTAATGGAGTGATTAGTGCTCTGATTCATCGGGTATTATCACATCTGTGATACCTATTTGCAAGACAGAGCCCCATCACGAGGTCACCACCCTCTGGCCCTGATTTCACCAGTCTCAGAATCATAGAAGAGCCTGGGTTTGAAGGGATCTTAAAGATCATCTCGTTCCAATCCCCTAGGGTGAGCAAGGACATCTTCCACTAGACCAGGTTGCTCAAAGCCCCATCCAGCCTGTCCTTGAACACTTCCAGGGATGAGGTATCCACAGCTTCTCTGGGCAACCCATTCTAGTGTCTCATCATCCTCACAAGGAAGAATTAATATCTAATCTAAACCTGGTCTCTCTTTCAGTTTGAATCCATTGCCTCTTGTCCTGTCACTACATGCTCTTGATCACTGAGGAAATTTTGAGCCCACCTGACCTGCCCAGAGCGTCTTGAGGCTTTGGACATAAAGAAACAGGACATGAGACTACTACTACTAAAGAACACATGTGGCAGCAGGCCTGAGTCCCACAGAGGACTGTAGAAAACCATATTTCACAGTATGTGTCAGGCCTGTGTGCAACATGTGAAAAAAAGATGCCAAAACAAGAATTACGGTTCATTGCTTTGCAAATGTTTACAAACACGGTGTAGGATGCACTGACAACTGGGGGATTCTTTATAGGAGGAATGGAAAGTGTTTCTGCAGGACAGTTTCTGCAGGAGAAAAGGGGGCTCAGGGATGACCTTATTGCTCTCCTGAAAGGAGAGTGTAGCCAGGTCTGGGTTGGCCTCTTCTCCCAAGCAACTAGTGATAGGATGAGAGGACACGGCCTTGAGCTGTGTTCGTGTTGGACACCAGGAGGAATTTCTTCATGGAAAGTGTTGTTAAACATTGGAATGGGCTGTCAGGGAGCTGGTGTAGTCACCACCTCTGAAGGTGTTCAAGAAACAGCTGGACGTGGCACTCAGTGCCCTGGTCTAGTTGGCAAGATGGTGATTGGTCAAAGGTTGGACTCAATGATCTTGGAGGTCTTTTCCAACCTAAATGATTCTGTGATCCTGTGATCATAGGAGTCCTAATATAAAAACAAGTGAAACATTCACTAACTGAGCACAAACATAAAAGGTTCATGGTGCCAAAAATGGTGCTTACAAATAATTTATTTTTATTGCAGGAGGTACTGTTTCTCTGAAATATAGGTAATGGGACAAAAGACCTAGAAAGACATTAAATTTGTACCATTATGAGGAAAGCTGAACAACACCAGGTTCAAGTGTATCTGTCTGCTCTTTCTGATCAGAAGGTGCACTTCTGGAAGGGTAGTTCATGCTTTTCAGGACACAGGTGAATTTTCAAAGGACTAAATACGAGAGAAACTGTAGTCCTACCACAGATTCATAATTTTTTGCCTTTATAAAACTTCTTCTGTTTAATTTTATTTTCTTCTAAGAAAGATGACATCAAAAGAGAACACTTCATAATGTTGGCATTGGGCTATATAACCTCCAAACCCAAACAACCTTACAATTTATTTTGTCTTATATTTCTACAATACTTACAGGGGAAAATTAGCTGATGTCATTTATGCTGCCTAAATTATTGCCAGGGCTCTGGTTGTCATCTTATGAAACCACTCCACGAGTTTAATTATTTTTTTAAATCTTTTTGGAAAACACCAACTCCAGGGACTACCATTTGGATTTATTTATTTCACTGAAAAATTCAACAGCTTGATAGGACTGATTGAACATGATGAATACAGAAATAACCTGCTTTCTCTTTTGGGAAAAGTAGTGAAAACAGCAATAGGTAGCTTTGAAAGTGTGAGTGATACTGAGATGCCAGTTCTAAAACTATCAGACCCATAAATGAATGAGCATGTTTAAATACTGTGTAGTAGAAATTAAATGTCACAGGAGAGAAATGAAGCCAGCAAGTTGTTTCTCTGTGATGTAGCTAACCACTGTACCTTAAAAGCATCGATGTGTAAAACTGTTCAACGTTCATGGGTTTTTAAGTCTTAATAGTCAGCTTGGGGTTTTAACTTTGCTGAGGTACTGTAGCAGAAAGTGCAGAATTAAACTGGCTAAAAACAATTCAAGGGGCAGTTTGGAGTCGATGTCTTAACAAAATAGGGTTAACACTGCAGATTGGTGGCTTGTGTATCAGTGGGTGTGAGCAAAATCAAAATGCTGCTTGCCCAAAGAAAGGAGGTAGTTTTGGCCTTCATCCATTTCTATAAAAACTATCTATGAGAGACCAGCCTTAGCTGAAACTTCCCATAAACTGATTAGTGCCATGGTCAAGAGGCACCTGGCAGACTTATCATCTACTGAAAACACAGAGATAATTTTTTCTTCATCTACAAATGGATGCAAATTGAATGTTGAACTGGAATAGTCACTGGGGACTTGGAGAGTGAAAAAATAGATAAGAGAAACTAAAATAAAAGTGCCTGACAGGATTTTTCATTTCTGAGAGCCAACAGTACTTCATGATGGGTAACAAAGGAACAGATGTGTTGTAATAGGTTGTTTCATGGTTGAAAAACATTAATTTCTTGGCTGGACACACTAGAGAGGAACTGGCAACATCTCTTGCAAAGTCAAGAAAGAAGAGTCAAAAGCAGCACTGGACCAATGTGGCCACAAGAGCTGGAACAGCCGGAGGCAATGAACTGGTTACCACAGCCAATGGTCTGGTCTGAGCTCTGGGGACTGGGAGAGGCAACCAGCAACACCCCATAAACTGCTAGAACACCATGGGGGACTTATTGATAGTGTTATGAAGGAAGGTGTTTCATTGGAGCATGACTAACTTTGGGCTTGGAAAAATGGGGCAAGTGTCCACCCTACAAGGACTAAGCTGCTCCTACATAAAACATGGGGCACAGGCAGTGAAGCCACAGCTCCTTGGTTAAGTGCTGGACTTAGAGTGCAGAGCTGAGCTCAGACAGATCCACACTGACATAGCGTGGGGCAACTTGGGATAGCAGACACTTCTGCTACCACAGGTGTCTGCCTGTGTCCCTGCTCATGCAGGTTCACAGGCTTTTTATCAACATGACTAAAATATAACTAAAGTAACACCACCAAGATGCATTTAGGAAATGGCAAAAGGTAAAAGGAAAAAACTTCTAGTAATAGCAAATGATCACAGAGTCATAGGATGGGTTGGATTGGGTTGGCAGGGACCTGGAAGGGACCTTAAAGATCATCTAGTTCCAACCCATAATAAAGTATCTATTTTCATAGGTATATTATTTTCTTTCAAGTTAAATGTGGCCATGGGGAAATAACTGCCTGTGTACAGAGATAGATTTTATTAAAGTGTTATTAGTTTAAATTTGCCTGCTTTTTATCAAATTTATATCCATGCAGATATAGTTTGCATTTTATTTACAGAAGCGTATCGATTTTACTGGTTCCTAAAAGGCACTTGGAAGACGCGGTAATGGAATGGGGAGCTGCTTTTTCTTGCAGATCAATTAGCATGAATTTCGTGGACTGTATAAAATGGACACAATTACAAAGCTCAGCATATTCTTATGGCTCCTCGTGCAGCAGCAGCAGCCCCTGAGCCACTTAACACCGGTGACATACTTGCTGGGAGTGCTAGCGAAGAAGTGAACCATCAAACACAGTTTTTTGGCAGACTCTTACACAGCCTAACTGAATTAATTCTGCTGATTATACCACCTGCAGTATTTACTTGATGAAATACAGGCAGTGAAAGCTGCTGCACATGTCCCTCTTACGAGTGCAGTGCTCCCCAGAATGGATGCCCTGGTTCAGCCACTGCCATGGATCAGCCAGCACTGCAGGGGTGGGGACTCATTTGCTTAATTATTCTTCTTCATTTTCTCCAGCCTTTTATGTATTTGTGCATAAACAGGCTGAATTATTCTTGTGAAATACTAGCTGTGACGTTTATATCCCCTCCTTTTTTTTTGATGTTGTTTACCAGATTGTTTGACCAGACTGGTTCACACAAAACAATTACATCTTCAGTTTTGTTCAATGAATGTTAATTTCCATGATCTTTCTGGTGACTTTGTGTTACCAGCTTGTGATTGATCATTATGTTAACATTTTGGATGCTTGGCTACATGACAGATCTTGGTAACTTTGTGACCAAAATTATAGAAAAATGAGTTTTTACAACTGAATTACTCAACTTAAGGGCTGCTAAACATTTTTAAACATTGATCACAGCAAAATTTTGGCAATGCCATTGGATTTTCTACTGAATTGGGTATTTTCATAAGTTTCTGATTTTCTCATATTTTTGAATGAAATTAAATATATGACAGATTTTTTTTTTCTTCATTAAAAAAAAAAGAAAAGAAAAGAAAACAAAATCCCCAGCCCTCAAAATTCTGATTCAGGAGGGAAACCCTGCTGCTTCATGCCAATTGTTGTTCATTCTGCTGCCTGTTCTCTTCTAGGAAGTGATCACTTCAAACTGTATCTTCCTTCATCCACTATGAACAAGATTTGAGTATCAGCTCAGCAAATGGGAAGACTGCAATATTTGATAGGAAATAAGAAGTAGAGAGGAAGTCCAGGGAGCACCAAAAAACCCCCCAAACAACTCCCTCCCACCACTGTTGGGAAAACAAATAGAAACTCTTAAACCAGAATTTTCTAAAATAAATCCAGTATTTAGATTTTAATGGCAAAATTTTAATATTATTTTCTATTATTTGAGCATATCTGTCGGTGATATTAGTTGCATATTTGCTTTCACAATCCTGTGACTAGCATTTGGCAAATGAAGTGGTTTACTTTTAATAGCAGTTATTGATTATAACTCACATCTGAAAACAAAAGAGAAGATATAATTCTATTTGGATATGTACAAACTTCTTGAAACAGAGGCTGAGAGACTTTTGTTGTGCTGGCACATCCATGTGTTTTCTCTAGACTCATTCACATGGTCAGTCTTTGGGTGCTTATTGCTGGGCTGTTAAAGCCACATCCATGACCTTCTCAGGGTAACACAGACTTTCTCATCCAACCTGTCAACTGCTTCAGTTTATGTTGATACCTGACAACTGTAAAAGCATAGTTATGTACATAGAATCACTGAATGGTTTGGGTTTGAAAAGACCTTAAAGATCATCTCATTCTAAATCCCCTGCCATGGGCAGGGGCACCTTCAGCTATCCCAGGTTGCTCAGAGCCCCATCCAACCTGGCCTTGAACACTTCCAGGGATGGGGCAGCCACAGCTTCTCTGGGGAACCTGTGCCAGGGCCTCACCACCCTCACAGGGAGGAGTTTTTTTTTAATACCTGATCAAAACCTACTCTTTCCATCCCCTTGTCCTATCACTCAGGCTCTTGTAAACAGTCTCTCTCCATGTTTCTTGTAGGCTCCCTTCAGCTACTAGAAGGCCACAATTTGGTCACCCCAAATCCTCCTCTCCTTCAGGTTGAACAATCCCTTTTCTCTCAGCCTTTCCTCATAGGAGAGGTGCATCATCCCTCTGATCATGTGTGTAACATGAACATCGTATTTAAATATTTATGACATATAGTTATTTCACAGTTTTAATTTATCTTTTCTGAGAAACAAAAGAGTAGAATAGTTTGATAATCTATTTTTCTAACATTGTGATGTCTACAAAAGAGGGTCACAGGTTGCTCATATGTCAAAGTGATGTTTTATTCATCATTATTTTACAGCATTTTAAAGTTACTGGTATCAAGAGGATGAGTGCTTTTGAAGAGAAGATGATCTTAAAATTCCCCTGTTTGTCCCAATTTTATTTACTTGTAGTTGGTGTTTCAAATTGTACATAAGCAATATGAAGAATTGTTGCTATCTTTACTCAATCAATCTTTGACATATGACTTTTTAAGACATGTCTACCATATTCTTGGTGAGAATAACTGAGATTTTTGAGGATGCAAATTTGGCAAAAAAATTTTTTAAATCCAAATTTCGTTTTACCCTGTTTAACTGAAAGTGTTTGCCTTTCCTTCCTCCTCTTCCTCATCTTGGTCACATGATGTTCCCACTCTGCTTATGCAAATCTTTCTCAAGAAATATTTTCAGCCTCAACACATATGAACCACATATTTGAGTAATGCTGCGATGGGAAGCATTAAATTAGCAAATTAAGGAAGTTGAAATAATTATTTTTTCACTAGGATTTACCAAAGCTTAACTCTGCTAAATCTGGGAAATTTTTTACACTTAATTTTTGTGATACGCCTCTTATCAGTCATTCCCCTTGCTTGGCCTGAGCACTGCAGTATGCCTGCTAATTTTGGTATAGAAATACCTGTCAAATAAACATTTCACTTCTAAAATTTTGTTGATTAGTTTGGCATTTGGGGCAACAATAATTTCTTAATATGAAAATACACCTAGATTATTCTTTCTGAGACAAGACAAAGAAGCAGTGGCTTGCTTTTTGCCACTTGACTGGCAAGACAAATGCTTCAGATTTAAGTAAGAGAGACCTTTGTGTCTTGTTTCCTGTTTTATCTATTTTAATTTCACTGACTTACAAGTCAACATTTTTAAAGCACTGGTGGTTTGTTTAGTTTTTTTAAGCCAGCTTTGATACTTTAAAAGGCACCAGATATGTCTGATCAAAGACATTCTTATGGAGGGTGGTATTAAAAAGTCAGTAAGTTTAGTTTCCTTTATAGTGTTGTGTTTCTTCAGAGTGATCAGAAATATGGGCTTTTACACTGAAGTTTTTTTGAAAAAGGAAAAAAAAACTTTTAAATAGCTCTTGTTCTTTTTTCCTATGGACTTACAGCCAAGATAGCAGGTGCCTAACAGAAGGTCGAAGAAACATTCTGGAAGTGTAACTGGACAGCATAATATATGTAATAATAACTTTATATGATTACAATAGTACTGGAGGACAAGCAATGAGTTTCATACACTAATTTTATTCTTGTGCAAAAGCAATAGCTTCTCTGATAATAAATTAGCACAAGCTCATTACAGTTAAAAAGCAGCTGTCTATTTCAGGATTTGATGGTTTTTTTCCCTCTATTCTACTTTCTTGCAGTATCTGAGTCTACGTGGTATAGGATTAGCAGCAGAATTCCTAAGAAAACACTTATGCTTTCTCTATCTACTTAAAGCTTCACAATGCTGCATTTCTAAGGAGATTATTTCATATTAGTGGAATAAATCTTATTCAGATTTATATTGTAATGAAAATACTTCGTTTACATATGGAGGGAAATACCTGAAAATACTGAAATCTGGTTCTTATGATGGCAGTGGGGCAGACAGAAGGAAGGAAAACTATTGCATATAAGGAGTTAAAGGAAACTTCTTGGATGTTTAGATACTCCTTATCCTGGCCCTTGTTGTACAATTAAGTCACTTTGGAGTGCTTTTTCTTTGGAAGAATGTTTAAAGTATATTGGCACAGCAATTGACGTGCAATGTCTTGCACTTGATTTTTTTCTTTTAAATTCTGTCCAAATTTGCACATGTGAGTGAAATAATTATAACTAAAAAGTAAAGTAGTTCAGAATAATTATTTGCCCCTGAAATTCAGAGTAGGAATACATCACTTCCTCTACTATATTTCTTAAAATGATTGCGAATGTACCTAATTTTATAGATGTATCATTAATGTACTGCTCTTAATTTAACCCCCCCATCTCCTTTCCCATTTTGCACCACAAGTTTGTTTGGGAGAACTGCAAAATTGACATTTAGATTGTTTAAAGATGCTAAGTTAACCCATTCTGAACGGTCTATGGATCCCATATTCAACTTTGGATAGCACAGCACAGCTGTCAATCTTAGACTGACAGCTTAAGTTTGTGATTTAAGGTCAACTCCTCCTTAATCTGCAGAAAAAATCTCCAAGACTTTTTCTTATCTCACTCTGTTTATATCGTTCAGTCCCAACCTGTTCTACTTGACACAGTACAGCCTAAGTCCTGCTCAGCAGCTACAGAATAGACCCTACTGATAAAATTTGAGACAGTTTTTTCCGGGGAAAGGTTTTC
The DNA here is from genome assembly GCF_001604755.1 of Lepidothrix coronata. NCBI lineage: Eukaryota > Metazoa > Chordata > Aves > Passeriformes > Pipridae > Lepidothrix > Lepidothrix coronata. Next base: position 7,015,750 of record NW_016690201.1, on the reverse strand, counting down.
TTTGTTTCACTATATATTTGAGGGAAAAAAAAAGAAATCATCCCTTCTTATTAGGCACTGGTCTTCTCTCAGTGCTTTCTCTTGGTTAGAAAGTATTAGGGTGCAAACATGTGGAGCTTTATCCCTCCCTGGCTATTCCAACCCTGCAGCCAAAAACATCTGTAGCCCTATCTTGCTGAAAGCCAGAGAAGTCAACCAGTGTGATTTCTGATGATCCAGGAGGCAAGGCCGAAAACATAGACTTTTCTCTGCCTGCTTTCCTTGAGGGATTGCTGTATCCCAGGAGAGAGTGTGTACCTATATACTCCTTTGGTGTGCGGCCTTGTTTTCAGTTCTTCCCGTGTTCTCCTGTGTGACTTGATGCAGGCACTGGCTAGAAATCAGAACTCCTCCTCTTCTGTGAATCTACCTATAATTATATCCAAAATAAGAAATTCAAGATGTTCTGTAGTTCTACTTTCCACCCAAACAGGTGTGGTCTCAAACTGAACTTCAAAGTACTTCCAGGGGTCGAGAGGAGCATATAGCACAGAATTTTATTTTCACCCGAAAACTGTGCCAGTTTCTCCCAGGAAGCAAAAGGAGCATAAGAAGGTGGAGAGAGACATCTGAAGAGAACCTCTCCCTTCCAAAGGGCTCTGGCACCCCAAGCCCTTAGAGGAACTGGACCAAAATTGCACCTGGATTTTCACTGTCAGATCCTGAACTCAAAGACCTGGGCCGAGATTTTCAGAAGAATTCAATAACTCTGAAAGTGCTAGAGAGGGCTTGGATTTCCACAAAGTGCTGAGTGCCATTCCTCAGAAAATCAATTGCCTCTACAGTGCTTCAAGCCAGGCATATAAAATATAAGAACTCCAAATCACTAGTTGGTCTTAAAAAGTCTTGGCTCTGAAGCCTGCCAAGTCAGCACCTTCTTTGCCTACTTGTAAAAGCAGCCAAAGAAAGGAAATAGATGAGCCATCAGCTCTGAGTATAATTTCTACTGATTCAGTTCTTAGTTCATGAGTTAGCTGGAAGGGAAAAAGGGAGGCATATGAAGAGAATGTTTTAGTTCTCATAAGGTGATATCCAAATGCCTTTAAAACAATAAATAAAGCACTTGTTAGAGGAGTAGTTACCTCTTCTGTACACTTATAAGGAAAAGGAATTAATTAAATTTTAATTACTAAACACATAAACCCAGTATATTAATTAAGTGGTTTCCAGTTGCAGTAAATGATGCATCAGCATTTTTTGTTTTATACCTTATTTCACTGATGACAGCCAGTAATGGGCTTTCAGGCTCAGTGTAGGGTCCAAACACTGGGAGCAGCAGGTTGGGAAAAGCAGCCAAGAAATCTTTTGACATTAAAAAGCAGAGCTCTGCCACTAATTATGTTAAAAGTCAAGTTTGCAATTGCAAGTAGATGGTCCAGGCAGCAAAGTGAATGTGGTAAAAACCATAACACAAGACACTGGGGACTGAGACTCTTTTATAAACCAGATCATAACCCCAGTCTTCCTTGACTAAAAAGATGCTCCAAATCAAACTTGTAGTGCCTAGTTGAGAGGGGTTTGGTGGAGGACTAACTTGCCCAGGCTCAGAGTGAACAAGGAAGTGACATAAGTTGTACATGAAAATCAAAGGAGACACCACTTTGCATGTCAGATCATCCCCACCTCATGGCACAGGCTGAAGTTCCTTGGTAACTCAGCTGACTCTGGCCTGCCAGAAGATGGTGGATTTCTCTGGTTATATCATAATGATGGCTCACAAAAGAGACTCGTCTCTCTCTTTCTAGTATGTGGTACAAACACCTTAAAATGTTCACGTACATACCTGTCAGAGAAGTTTTATTTTGGCAAAGAATCTTGCTTTTATTTAATCTGCAGTCCCAGTGAAGCCTTAAAAGATGTTCTTCAATAACCTCACTAGCTGACATTGAACCCAGAAATCAAGTGGAATTCTTGCCCAACTTCTCTCTACGAGGATTTGGAGTCATCCAGGCAGAGGAGAAGCAAACTTATCATCATGCAGAAATATGTTGGTTCAGTTGCCACACTTCATCCTGGAGACACATCTGGGCACCCCAGGGTTCCCTCATCTTCTGCTTGCTCCTGACACACTACTGCAAATCACAGCTTTAATCCCTACATCTCTAGATAATTTAGGCTTTCAACCTTCCATTTTGTGTCCAGTCTGTCAATTAGAGTTACCCGGGACCCCAGCAAGGAGCTGGTTCTTTTTCTATGCTCGAGTGCTGACAGATTGACATTTCTTGAATATATTTATTCTCTTTCCTTGCTGGTTCACCAGAATTTAGGACCACTGGGGAATTCTGGCCTGAGACTGTCTAACTTTTCCTCACTTCTCCACAAGTAGAGTCTGGCTGCTGTATGCAGGAAAATGGGTCTGCTAGGCAATACAGCCCTGTTCAGACACTTGGGACTGAAATCCACAGCAGCATGTCTGAGTAAGGAGTTATCTAATTAAATTAAACAATTTATGCTTGGAAGGAGGAGTATTTGAACTCCAATTCCATTTGAGGGACACGTGGCTTGGAACTACTGGGTCATAAATACATCTACAGCTGGTGACAGCACTTATGGTGACTACTTTTTAAAAAAAAAATCTGAGTCATTGGAACATTTTTCTTTGCCAGAGGTAATTCAAACCTACAGATTTCAAGAGAATAGTCTGGACAATACCAAAAGAGAAGCTCTGTGGGTTCATTCTGTCAGTTGTTTCTCAATCTGCTGCCTGTTTTTTCTGGTTGACTTTTTTCATTGCACAATCAAAGAGCTGATTCCAAATTTTCTGGAAACAGAAACAAAATTAAAACTTATTGTAACTGCAACTCCATGGCTCAAACATCTCCAAGGAGGTGGCAGGCTCCTGGGTTGCGGTCATCATTATTCCTGGGGGTGAGATGCTTTTACTGAAACAATCAGATTTTGTGATTCTTGCCTGGGGACATCTATAAGACCACAGTAAAATGTAAATTCTGTATTCCCTTTGTTCCTTCGATAGCTCATGTAACAATGGTCCCAGTAAGTTTTTCTTTTTTCTGCTGCTTGACTGCTTCTTAAAATAATTCAGAACATGGACATCTAGACTCACATACCTAATAGCTTTCTGTCTCTCTCTCTCTCTCTCTCTCTGCATTCTATAATCTGACATGTGCAAGAAACCCCTCAATTAAATATAAAAGCTGAACTATATAGCCATGTTGAAAGAAAAAAGAGCATTTTATGTAGACAGGGAGATCAATTTGTTTCAATGGTAAACAGAAATTTTATCTTTAGCTCATGGCCTTGGTTTTATAAAACATAACTTTGGAAAGAAAGGGCAACATTTCCTGAGCTTTCTAAAAATAAAAAAAAAACAAACCCAAAAGTTTCAAAACTTGTTCTTTCCCTAAAAGAAGAACAAATGACTTCACATTGGTAGCTTTCATTTAATGGGACTAAAAAAAAAAGTTCTGTCCTCACAATATGGATGAAATGCATTGAAAAGGGTTTGTAATCAGCTTTTACAGGACAGGGAAGTACAAATATGAAGTCAATGGCCTGCAGAAGCACGTGAAAGCAGTAGCATGATGCAATCTAAACTCCAGTGCACATGACAATCACTTCACCGGGGCAGGCTGGAGTCTGCCACAACATAGTCCATGGGCCACCACCTGCTCCTTATGGCAATGGCCAATCCACACTCATCAGCTTGTACTTGGATCAAAACCCGTGCCCAGCATCACCTGCTGAGGTGTGTGGCTGTGTAGGGGGTCTCAAAACAGGTGGCACAAACCTGAATATTGGTCACATGCCAAATTTACTTCCAGTCACGCAATACCTGCTACAGCAGGTGAGGAAGGTGTGGGTGTGCCCTCAGCAAAGACCCTGGGAACTTGTGCGTTTCTGTGGTTTGGCTGTCACTCCAAAAAGTCCACAAGGATTTAAAGTATCCAGGGCACTGCCATGGCCACTCCAGAGCTCTCACCCTACGCTCTGCACAGCTTTCTGAGGAACTCTAGGAGTCTGCTCAGTGTATCACACCAGGCACTGTTTTACCTCTCTGTCCTCCTGTAGCTGAAACATTTGCTCAGTAAGAGACTGGCAAGGATATGCTGCTATATTGCCCTCCTGCTTTCCCTTACACCTCCCAGGAAAGAAAGTAAGAAAAAAACCCCCACCATCAAACACTGGATTAGACCTTTTTATGCAAACAAAACTTTTACATTGCACTTGTGTCAGTGTAGCTGTAAATGTCTGAAAGGATTCAACCTGATGGTAAAGATGAAAGTATAACAGCTGGGGCAACCTGCTGCCATGTGAATGCCTCAGGTTCAGACCATGCTTTTCTGCATATTTTCCTGGCATACAAGAGGGGAATAAAAAGCAGAGCTTCTACTAATATATCCAACTTACTAGAAATGCAACGACAAATAGTGCGGGAGTGCTCCACTCCTGAGGGGAATCTGGCTTTGAAAGGAAATCTGGGAATAGGCCAAAGATATGTTAAGGTAACGTATTGGGAGAAGAAAGTGGATGTCTTTCCAACACATTTATTACCCTATTCTGTCTTATTCAGAAAAGGTGAAGAGAGTTGCCCATGTCTAATCAATACCATACCTCTCACTGTCTTGAAAGGATTGGATTATATTTAGAATTTCTGTATGGATCCCACACTATCTTTCTTCAGAAACACCATCCCCTATATCAACATGTCAATTGAGAGCACAGGGGTATGATAAACCTCTTCGTCTGGTGTGCCTGGCAAGGCTCCAGGTGAATAATACCCTAAATATGATACTGCTTTGTTCTCAGGAGTATGTGACCACAAAGCTCCTGGGGCAAAGAAGAACATTATCAGCTTAACAAGTGATGCTTATCTCTGATGAAGCTGCTGCCAGCATTTTTAGGTCACATTTTCAAGTGCTTTTCCTTTCAGATGAAGGAAAAAGTATTAAAATGCACATCAAAGAGTCCCTCACTTTAAAATATGGGCGAATGCTGTTTCTATTTTCCTGGGATTGCTGTGTTTCTAACCTGGTCCATACTTGGTCCTTACTTTGCTTTATCTCATCATTGGGACTCAATGGACAAATCAAATGGAACTGACCACTAAATCCCTCAGAGGGGTTGTTAGTGGTATGAAGTGAAATGGTCTTTCAGAAGAAAGAGCTTCTTAAAGAGACTATGTGAAGAGTATGACCATCACTGCTGAGCAAAATGAGGTAGAATCAGGGACAGTTGTCTTAATGTTGTAAAAAAAGAGGCATCAGCTGCTTTCAGTGCTTCTTTTGCTAACAAAGGTATGACAGGGAATTCACAGAGAAAGATATATGCTAATTCTCCAATAGGACATTGATTGCCACTGCTTGACTGGTCTGAATTTGTAGATTAGAAGGGGAAAGAACATCCTGCAGAGGGTGCAGGGGTAGGTGTTTCATTCTTCTTTCTTCCTGCCTCTAAGAGGCAAAGCAAGAGCTGTGTTTTTCCTGGTGGTCTCAGGGGAGCCATCAATGACAATGTAGTGCCTTAGAATTTACTCTCACTGCATTCAATTTGTTTCTCACTTGAGAAACATAAGTCACTGGCACAGGTGAGTGTCCTCCAGGAGGTGGGAGACCCTCAAGTGCCTTAACTCCTCCTGCAGGCAATCTTTTCCAATCAGTTATCTATTTCCCTCTTCAGGACTAGAAATCATTGGCCAAACCAATAGTTTCTGAGAAGTCACTCACTAAATATTCCACCGTAACTGCTGTATTATCTCATATAATAGAAAATGCAGAGCAGGTCCAATAACCTTTAAATGCATTTCAGTTCAATAGTGTCTTACCCTCAGCATGACTCTGTAGTGGGCATTCTTGTGGTATGCAACCACAACTTTAATTCTCGCCAGTGCAAGGAGTTAGGGCTTTGTGGGCTGTCAGAGGGGAAGATAAATGTGATCTACTCAAACAGTAGTGAAAAAAACGATTGACAAATTACAGAAGCCTTCATACATGATTGTTCCAAATTAGCGAACTAATTGACTTACAGCAATTTAGATAACAATATCCACCTGGTCACATGACTATGGTCTATGTTGCTATGGAAGGTCATGCTTCATTCTAGAGGTTGTGTCAAGCCTTGCCATAATAATAATACAGCACCTTTATTACATGGAAATTATAAATACACGGCTGTTTTCCCTAAGGTTCCATGAATCACCAGTCTACCACACCACATACAGAAGAATCATTTACCTTCCTTCCTCAGATAATGAAGCCCAGACATGCAATATCATATTCTGGATCTAATATTAACTTCATTTGTTTGAAGGGAATTGCCTGGGTTGTATCAATTCCAGCATTTCCCATGTTTGTTATCCATAGTAAGACCCAAACTTTGCCACCAACTAAAGTGGAAGCTGGAATCTGAAATTTGAACTAAACTAACGGGGAAAATTCCTGCGTTTTTATCCCCCTTTTTTTTTTCCTCATAGTTTCTATGTGCTTTTAATGGATTTATTTTCTGTGTTTTTCCCATTTTCCTTTTGAACTCATCTTAAAATTTTAAAACCTCATTCTTCTATGACAAGGACATTCCCAAACACACCAGTCACTGCATGAAGATTTATCTCCTTTCATTTTTAACACACTGAAACTAGAAATGGTTTCATAGCAATGCTCCTGATGAAGCTTTCTAAATGTGACTTGGCCCCTTTATAACCTTATTTCTTTTCCTTCCATGTCTTAAAAATTGTCAATGCCATAGTTTTATTTAAAATATGTTTTTTCAGTTACTCTCTCAGGGGATTTTTCCTTTAAGAGTCTCAATTCCTATATTTTTTCAGAGGACTATGAGTGGATGGAAACACCTGGGCAGAGAGAGCTCTGATCCTTCGAGTCCCAAACACTGAGCATAGTTAATGTCTTTGTAGCCACAAGAATGATACTTCAGTCATATATGTGACTCACTGCTTCTTCCAAAGACATGAATGATTTGAATATACTGTTGGCTGAGCTTTAAACTGATCAGCTTGTGGAATACATATGTATACAGGAGAAAAATTACCCCTTGGAATGACATGACTGAAAGGGAAGGAGTGAAACTGTACCAATTTACATACGATGAATACCTGATTTATGCACAGTGCCTGGATCAAAACCTGCTCTGATTTTCAGCCCAGACAGGAAATTGATTTGCATCAGTTTAACGTAAGTTGGAATTTGACTCTATTTGTTTTCTGCTGGAAAATTTCAATGCTCATTCACCAGGATGCTGCACTAGGTACACTTACTAACAACGCTGTAAAATGTTTTTTAAATGCTACAAATACAAAAGCTAATGTTTTATTCTCATTTTGCACTTATGTAGGAGTTTTCATAATGCAAAGTGCATCCCTGAATCTAGCCCTTTCAGCTGTTCTGTTTGTATGTTTGTTTGTTTTACTGCGTTATTCCTGTAGTAAAACCCCGGAATTTTAGTAAATGCAAAATGCTGTGAGAATGCTTTCAGATTCTAATTTGATAGCAGATGTTAAAATGAATATTTTAAAATCCATAAAATGGTATTAAACAACATCTTCTTTTTATTTACTTTTCCAATATGATGAAAATTTGTTTTGGTAGCTGAAGCCATTGCCAACAGTATTCTGGACTTAGAATTCTGCAGTCTGAGTTCACGGTTCTGTAGTGATCAATAAATCTCATTTGAGGCAAGGATGACTTTCTAAATGTACAGATGTATGTACAATGTAGCCTTGATATCTTGTTGAAATCTCTACATTCAGATGAACAAGTATTAGGACAGCATATCCCCATCTGCTTGGATGTAGTAGGGCTACAAGTTTCTTTCTCTTAGATGTAAACTAAAAGAAAAGTCTAAGAAGCTGGGCCTCACCTCCACTAAAACACATCTGCTTTATTCCATTTAATTAGTCCCTGTAAAGTAAGTAAAAGCAGTCATTTGAATCCAACTGGCACAGTACTGCCAGCTGCCAGGGATAAGACATTTCCCAGGGTTGTAATCAGAGTTTCTGAGGAAAAAGAAGATATTTTTGTGCCTATTTTGCTCTAGTACAATCTACTGCAATATTTTTGAGTCTGAGAACTCCAGCATACATCTATGTTCTTTATGTTCCTAAAATTAATTAAAAAAACAATTTTCTGGCTTTAGATGGGACCTTCCCTTTGATACTATCACTTCCTCTCTGAAAAGACTGATTTTCATTCATATCTATTTTAACTTCACTACTGACCCAGATATTAGATCATGCTTTGTGGAAAGATCATTCTATATTAACTTGTTTCAGGAGACTTCAAGGAATCTGGTGCTCAGAACTGCCTTATGTGAGACTTGTGATGCGATGAAAGTTGGAAGTCCTGTGTTCCTAAAGCACACAGGAGCCAGAGGTTTGGCCACTTCCTTATAGAAATCACTGCATAAATGCATAAAATATGTATTCAGATTCTCTGGGATTCTGCAGTCTTTCTTTGTACTCCCTCCTTTTTTGTATTTCCCCTTTGGTTTCTTTCCCTGCCTCACTCTGCACTGTGTCAGCTTCTCTCCCCAGATCATCACTCATTCCTGCCAGGGAAGGAACAATCATCAGCTCCTGCTGAGAGGCATCATCTCAACCAGTGCACAAGGAAGGGACTAGGAGGAAACAGGCAGAGTTCCCCTGTTCCCAAACACTCCCTTCATACAACACACAGCAAAGCAACAACCCACACTCTGTCCAAACACAAATGTATAGCTCTGCTGTTCGAAATGACATTCCTTGCCTGCCCTCCCTGCCGAGACCTCTGCACAAAGAGTTGTTCTTTCAAATACAGATTCATCAATATTTATCAACCAGGCTACTGCCAAAGCAAACCTTGAAAAAAAAGTTTAGCCAGATGATCCAATTGCCTCATGTTAGCAGTGAGCTCAAACACACAGCTGTGCAAAAACTGAAAGGTATTTTCAGCGAGGCTATAATTTAGGCAGCATTATCTTAAGGGATTTCTAAGCTCACGAGAAGCGTGATTTGTGTACATAGCACGAGGGATTTGCATAGATAACACATAAATCTATTAGGAATCTGCAGCACACATAGCCAGTCATGCAACGCTGGAAAAGCTGGGTGGCAGGGACCACACATTTTGACTGGGGAGGGTTGACTTCACGGGTAGGGGGTGAAAAGGATAAATCAGTCAACAGTTATTCTATGATCTGCTTGAAGACAAGAGTGTACCAAGATGTGATAAGATTTCTTTTCTTCATTTTTAGCTAGCAAGGTTTTATTTCAATCTCTTGTGTGGTAATTAAGTTGAAGTAGAGCCTGGCACATCTAGCTGGCAGAAACAGATTATTTGTTTGGAGGAGGCATTCACAAAATCAATATGAATCCATTTGTGAAAGTGGAGTAATTTAGAGAAATACCCACTATCCTCATTTCAGTTCTGCCTGTTTACTGAAAACACAGCGTGGAAAGAATTGGAAAGGCAATATACGCTTAAACACCTACCTTTAAGAACTTGCCAGACAAAAGATTGTGTAGTTATTAACAAGCAAATTTTTTCCTGGATCCAATAACTTCCTTCCCTTATACCAAGAAAGGCTTTCAAGCCGTTTAAGTGAAAATACTTCATGTGGAATCCTATCATAAATCCTTTGATGAGTTAAACTTTATTCTTTAAACTTATATTCCTCCAACTTTAGCTTTTTTGGGGGGGGGCATCTAACTTCAAGTCTGATACCTAGTTTATCCTAGAAGTTTTCAAAATAGTGACTTATAGATAGAAAAATCTTTGCAGGAGTCACAGATTTACAAATACAAATTAGTATTGTGCAAAGTTTTGTTGAAATACATAAATATGCTCTTTCACTAGGCATGTTGCTCGGCATTAGACAGGTCTAACCTCACATTCTGTAGAGCACATAAGGATAAAGGCACAGCTTATACCATCACAAAAAAAACCCAAATCTGTGTATTTGTGAATACTATCACATGGAAAAATTTGGCCACAGGACACACAGCTGAACTTGTGCAAAGTCATCCTGATCACACAGAAGCTGGATCTTTCCATTGGCTTAACGCCAGCTTCAGGAAAACTGGTATTTGGTCTGCTGTAATAAATAGGTAAGGGTAAGTAGTAAAGGGTCTGGAGCACAAGTCCTATGAGGAGCAGATGAGGGAGGTGGGGATTGTTTAACCTGGAGAAAAGGAGGCTCAGAGGAGACCTTATTGCCCTCTACAAATACCTGAAAGGAGGTTGTAGCCAGGACAAGAGGAAAGGACCTCAAGGTTCACCAGGGCAGGTTTAAACTGGATTTTAGTAAAAATTTCTTCATGGAAAGGGTTGTCAAGCATTGGAACAGGCTGCCCAGGGAAGTGGTGGAATTACCATGCCTTGAGATATTTAAAAGACATGTAGATGTGACACTCAGGGACATGGTTTAGTGGTGGACTTGGCAGTGGTTGGATTTGATGGTCTTAAAGGTCTTTTCCAAACTAAATGATTTTATGAGTCTATGATTTTGGCTCAAAGCCCTTAGGTAGGATTTATTGCATGTTAACCATGGCTTAACTCTGGTGTTTCACAATAACTTGTCTTCAGCTGTGAAATCAGAAGAAGCCTCTATTTTGACAGCATTACTCTTTGCTTCCTTTTCCCTCTGCCTTCCCTGGTTGTGCACCCAGACAACTGCATTGAGCAGCCATCATATAAATGCAGTTAGTGAACTGACCTGAGAACTGAATTAAAAATCACCTGTTCTGCCAATTCAGTTATTTTTGACAGAGATCTGTGATTCAATTCACTCTCTGGACCTTGACAGCTACAGTGACACACAGAAGGGCAACTGGGGCAAACAAAGGGTGTGCATTTCTCCCTTTGCCCACAGAAGACACTTTGGCAGTCAGTCCCTCTGTGCCAGCACAGCGAGCAATAAGCTGCCACAGACTTCCAGCGACTATAGGAGAACTCTTCATAGTCTTAAAAGTCACCCACCTGATTGCACTGATGTCTAGTATTTGGTATTTCAAGGAATTCTTCAACCTTCCTGTGTTTGGCTTCATGGGCAGATTGTCTCATTAAGGTTTAATTGGTTTAACAGTAAACCATCAGGGATAATGTAAAGATTCAGTAATTCCCTAGTATACAAACAGCTTACCTTCTTTCCTGTAGCAGCACAATCCTCCTGACCTGTATTTTGACTACATACCTCCCATGGTTTTGAAATACATTCACTAAGAAAGTAGATGCTTGAGCTGTGACTTTCACCTGGTTGCTGCCACCCCCTGTGTCAGAGGGTACACCCAGTGCAGGATTGTCTGGAGAGAGAATGAGACAATCACAGAATGCCTTGTGTCAGAAAGGACCTCAGAGATCATCTCTTCCAACTCCTCTGCTGTGAGCAGGGATACCCTCCAGTAGACCATGTTGCTCAAAGCCCCATCCAGCCTGGCCTTGAACACTGCCAGGGATGGGCCATCCACATCTTCTCTGGGCAACCTGTTCCTGTGCCTCATCGCCCTCACAGTAAAGAATTTCTTCCTAATATCCAGTCTAAACCCTCTGTCAGTTTGAAGCCATTCCCCCTTGCCCTGTCACTACATGCTCTTGTAAATAGTCCATAAAATGAGTTTTCAGCTGCTTTTTCTGGGACAGTTTAAACTAGGCAAGCGGAGCATATAATGAAAGAGTATAGAGAGAGAGCTAATGTTCACCCATTTTACATGAACTCACATAAATGACCACAGCAGGAAAGAAACCAACTTTTTCTTTTGGGTTCAAAAGCCTAGAGTTCAAAAGTTTCAGACTACTCTGAAGTGTACTGCCTCTATTCAAGTCAGCATGGAGACTCAGGAGCAAGGATATATGGGGAAGACAAATCCTCTTGGATCTGTCTTTCAGCCACATACACTTTCCCTGGCATTTCAGCTCTCAGGACAACCCGGCCCTTGACAAAGTTATACACTGATCTGCAGACTGACAAGTTTTCCTTACTGCTTCTAAAACTGCATGTGAAGCAGTGGTAATAAGCTGTAGATTTGCTCAAGTCCTTATCCCATATGGGCAGTAAATGAAAGAATTCTTTCAGTCCCATCAGTAAGAGAGAAATGATGCGAAAAGTAATTTCTTGTGTACTCTTCAAGAGTTGTCTGAGCTGTGACCTATTCTGCTATTCTATCTTGAAACTTGTAAATAAACCAAAGCCTTCCCAAGCAATTAACATTGCAGCGTATTCTGTACATTCTCCTTAACTTATCCCTCTGTGGATCAAGTGTCTAAAATGGGACATTTTAATTGATGGAATCACAGAGTGGACACGACCGTCTGTTCTGAAATAATTTTTTTACCTTCTTTTTTCTTGTGGTTGTGGTGGATCTTGTGGAACTTCATTTCATCTGAAAAATGTTTTGGTTTAGTCCTATTAACATTAACTTGACATCCCAAGTTTCTTCATTATCAATACACTCTGGTTCTTACTTATAAGTGAACTTGTAAGGTACGACCACTATAAGGTTTCTAAAGATGAATTTAAATGTGTAATTAAAATTCAGCTTTACTAAGCTGAAGAGCTGGAAAAGAGGATGCTGGACTTTATGCTTCTAATGGTTTTCAGGGAAATCCATACTGAACAAAGAATTCAGAAAACAGTACAGAATAATCATCTAGTGCAGACTGATGTTATCCAGAGGCACATCCTTCCCTAAGCATGCATTCCTATGGTCTTGGATGGACTTAGTAACTATGGCTCTGTGCTCTACCGATTCAACTATATTACTTCTGGCTCTGCTGCAAGATGGAAATGCTCCCACCTCCTTTCATTTTAATTTCTGTCAAATTGCCAGTCCCTTTTTTTGCTGCACTAAATTGCTATCCCAATCTCTGTTGAAAGACAGTGAAACTAGGACTTGTGGGAATCCACAGCAACATTTATGAAAAGCAGGATGCAGAAATTCTTATAATTGATACATGAGAAAGTTCCCTGAAAATATGCAGTAAATGGTGCAAAAGTAAGCAATATGGGCATTGTCATGCTTATGCTAAAGCTCATGTAACTCATTCAGTCAGGAATTCAAGAATTTGTGAACTTTTAAAAAAGTGTATTCTCTTTCTGCTTAAATCATTAGCATAGATCATGCTATTCTAATCACCTATGGTAGAATGCAAATAAAATATGCAGTTTCCTATTCTCTTTCTCATATTCCACCAATACAGATTTGCAAATTCACTCTGGCAGAATACCAGGTGTCCCATTGTGTAAAGATGCTTTTAGTCATAAGGTGAACGAAAAGTTCAATTTCCCATTGCTATTTTTCCCATTATTTGTTTGTAGTATCATATTTTGCTTTATGCTGCTCTTTCCCACAGCATGCTTACACAATAGCCCATCTGCAATGCATAACTAATGACAGGCAAGGTGTTTCATTAGAGTGGGCCTTAGTTATAATATCATTACTTAGCAAACAGAAATGCCCTATTTTATCAGTTTATTTACTGATACTGATTTCTTCCTTACTAGGTTACAATTAATGGAAAATAGAATCTCTTGTATCCCTCTTACAGGAGACACCAATCCTGTGACATCTGAAAGACTGCTTGATACTACACAGTAAAATGTACAGTAACCAGTGATTTTACTCCCTTCCAAACTCTTAGATAGCCACTTCTTGTCACAAGTTGATGTGGCCTCTGGTGGCAAGTCCTGAATTTCCTCTATATGAATCTTATTTTTCTATCCACTGTCCCCCTCCAGAAATGCTTCCCCTCTATGAACAGCTTTGTTACCAATAACAATGTTATTACCAAGTTAATGACATTGTTAACCAGGTTAACTAACAACAATTGTTACCAAGTTAACCAGCCTTTAAGATATAATTTTTAAAAAAAAACTTTGCAGCAAAAATCTGCAGTGCAAAAGCTCTCGCAGTCAACCACAGCCAAAATAAGCTGTTACTTTCTGTCTCTTGCTCTTGCTGTGCTCAACCACACCACGTGAAGGAAGGGGATAGATTTTTAAATTTTTTAATTTCTAATTTTTAGAACTCAACACTTCTTTTTGAGATAGAGATGCCCAAGGCTTTAGTTAAAATATTTTCATTCACTTTGCAGTTATGTCAGACTGAAAAGAATGGCTTGGGCCCTCAACTTGAGCTCGTTACATTTACAGAGGGAAAAAAAAAGGGATGTGAAGTACAGATAGAGCCACAAGGTGCCATTTAGCACTCCTGTAATTTTTTCACCTTCTGCAAGTATGCTAGGAATCACAAAAGACTAAAACCTTATTACAAACTTAAATATAATATCTAAAGTGGGAATATCTAAGATATCTGTCACTGTCAAAGGTTTTAAGAATGCTGTAATAGGAATTCCATTCAGAGCAAGTATTTCATATTCCTAGGAAGTGAACCTTGATCTGTTGTGGGACAGCAAATCCCCTGTTTTTGACCCAAACACTTGTGAAAAGTTCCCTTATAGTGCATTCATTGGTTGAAGAACACTGGAGAAAGAGGGCCACTGCCTGTAACTGTGCAGATGCTGCCTGTATCTACAGGATTGGTAAAGTGTTTGCACAGCTACAGTGTAATTTTATGGTGGAAGGAGACCTCACTACTCAAGTTTCCTCTAGGAGGGAAAGCTAGATGGATAGGCATGGAGGGGGCAAACACAGTTTTCCCAGGCTGCTTGATCCGGGAAGCAGGGTGTCTGGCTCCATCACATACCTGCCCTACAGACGACATGAATCATCCTCCTGGATGTCTTCCAGCACAGAAGTCGACATTTCTTTTCACTGACAGAGAAGAAAACAACCAGCAAACTAAACTGTGCTGTCACTCCTCTGTCTCCAATACTCTTTGTTTCCCTTTAGGCCCCTTGGTTGCTAAAGCTTCCTTTCCATTTCTCTACAATTTCTTAGACAGAAACGTCAATAGAAATCTGTGCTTATTTGTAAAGGCAAAATAAATAAATAAATATAAATAAAGCTTTATTGATCTCTGCTTGGGCAGTTCTAAGAAACTATTTAGGATTCAACTGGGAATGGTGCAACATTCTGGAAAATGCCATTTTGGCCTGCTCTGAACTGCCCACACCACCCAGCCAACATAAGGGAAAAAGGGAGACAGGGGGTACAGTGCCAAGTTCGCCCATCCAAGTCATATCTGCTGCTCAAAGACAGCAACCTGCCTTTTCTGTTATTCAGCATGAGGCATTATGCTTAGTGTATTTTAACATGACAGGTATCTCAAGAGACTGAAAACACACATCATCATCTTGCTCTGTGAATCCAACTACCTTACTCTTGCATCTGTAGGGGTAGGTGGATGACATTTCCAGCATTTTTCCCTGTGGAAAGAAGGCAAAAGATATTAGAAGTCTTAGGGACATTACAGGCAATCTGCAAGCTGAGGAATGTGTATAAAAATGAGTCTGGTTAGTAGTAACTCCAGGCAGCATCATTCCCATGGACCATCAGAACTAAATGACATAAAAACAGGATCAGGAAAGAGTTCTGGTCTTACATTATGTGTTATTACAATGCTGTCATTAGAAGGGCTCTTTAGTACTAGAAAACTTGTTCAAATTTACATGATTTATTGTGATTGTTGTTACAATCATTATTATTGGTACTGTCTTGCGTATTTTCTATCTGGCTTGGCTTGCTTATCCCCAATAATTAGCAAAGTAAGCTGGCTTCTACTTCATACTAACTAAGTACCAGAGAACCTTGACAGTCAATTTCTGAAGTGACTGAGTAACAAAATTGCACAGCAAGCATATATATTGAAATGGGGATGATTTGTGTAGCTTGTAAATCATACAGACAAAAAAAAAAAAAAAAAAAAGAAAAAGAAAAAGAAAGAAAAAGAGACTAACAGTCCATCATTTCTTCTATCAATTTAAGATGAAGAACTCAGATTTGACCTACAGCCTGCCTGAATTTACAGGCTTTTTCCTATAACTAAAATTTTGCAAGCACAAAGTGTTGAATGCATTTGGTACAAAACAATTAACTGTTTTCTGTTCTAGTAACTTTATGTTGTCAGTAGTTGCCTTTCAGGTGAGAGGTCAAAGAAGCAGGATGATTACCTCAAGAAAACTTAATTAATAAAAAGTGCTTGTCTTTAAGAGAGGCCATTTCTTACTTGGGAGCAGCAAACGATGTATTTCAGAGGCCAACAATTGAAAGAAACTGCCTGAACAATTAAAAGCACTTAAAAGTCCTTTGGGGCCAGTTAGAGTTCATTACATTTTTGTTTCAGATGTTGTTTACTTTGGCATATGACGCTATCCAGAATACTGCAGTAGCTTGAAAGTATGCCTCAGCAACCTCAACATCTTGCTTTTTGTCTGATCCACAGGGAGGCTGATGGTACTGCATATGGTAGTGCTCCAGAAATGGCACCATTCCTGCAACAAATGCTGCCAAAAAGAGCAGCAAACATCTACTCAGTCTTCAAGTACTGCTATCTTAAACAGTGCTGGATGAAGTAATTGGAGATTACGTTGGAGAGGATGGAGGTTACTATGCCAAATCCAGCTAACACTTTCATTTATAATATATTCTTGCAACCTGCTCTTGTCAGTGACATTACCCTCCATAGTTTACTGCAGTGCTTCAGTATGTGAAAAGAACATAACCCCTGGGTGAAACATTCTGCTGTTCATGTGGAAATCCATTTGAGAGTCAAAATCACCCTTTTCCAAACAGGGTTCATATTGTAGAGACGGAGTTCTCCCACACTCCATCCCATTGAGCAGGTACAGTCCTGTTGCATGGTGTCAGCACATCTTCCCAGGCTCAGACCTTGGCTAGAACAAAAACCATGTAAAGGATCCCATCCATAGCAAATGTGCAGAAGCAAACCTTACTTCCTGCATTTAAGAAAGTGTATTTTCTGCAGTCTTCACCATTTATCAGTATCAATGTGCAATTGTGGGTGTCATGTCACATGCCTTGTTTCAGTCAATATCAAGGCTTGTTTGTTAGGTAGGCTCAGTTCATAATTTTGGAAGCCTGATACTGAAAAGGCCTACTGTGGGATTAGAGTTAATTTAATACCTCTTGTGAGGAAAAAAAAAAAAGTTGGTCTTTAAGACTTCAAAAATTGCTCATCACTAAATATATTCCCTGCATAAAGGAGAAAAGACTCACCTGATTGAGCAAAGAGCATGACTGAGGGGAGGGAGGGAATAGATGCATGGGGCCAGAATGTGCCAGGGAAATTTAGATACTGTGAAGCAAAAGAGCAAATCAGTGCAATAGAGAAGAATAGAGGACTGGAGCAAAACAGCCACCCTGTTACCTTGGAGATCAGGTGGCTCTTTAGAAAGAATGAAAAAAAGACATAAATGATCCTCAAGAAGGAAGGAATATAGGGAACAGGTGTAACTGCAACACAAAATACCTGGATAGAATTGTAAGCAGACTAAAAACTGGAAAGGGCTATGAACTGGGAGATAAAGAACATGATTTTTGCACAGGAGACTAACAGCTAATAACAGATCTGTTAGCAGAAAAGCTACTCACAGAAAAGGTTTAGAGGAAGACAACTTTGATAACGAGTTTAATTGGAACAGAGGGAACTAAAGTTCAGTGACTTGAATTACTCCTTCTTGTGAAAGCTTTCATTTTGTATGTATGAATACAAAGAAAAACTTCTAGTCAGATCTTAGACAGGACACAGTGCCCATATCAATATCTATGGAATTGGAAACAATGTGTAACACCTATTCCTTTGTCTAAGAAATTAAAAATCATTTCTACTTATGAAAGATCTGCAGCATTTACCTTGGGACTACACAGAATTACTGCTCTTGTCAGTAAAATTGATGCTAACTAAGCATCATGCATCAAATCACCAAATGGATGCTAAAGTGAAAAAAACTAAGTCTCCTTCACTTTAATTTCAACAAGAATAGGACTGAGGAAAGAAAACTTGCAAATGGAAAAAAATTATAATTGCCAGTGAAAGAATTACCATCACAATGCTTCTGAAATAACCTTGTAAACAAAGCATGCTTAAAAAATGGAAGCCAAGATATTTAGCTCATGGAAGTAATGTTGATTTACACCACCTGAGAATCTGGCACTGACTGCAAGACAACAATCAGACTCTTTTTTCCAAACACTAAATAGTTCTTACTACAGTACTATTATATTATAATATGACTAGGAAATGCTGCAAATGGATCTAATTATTATTATAATCTTAACAATATAATCTTGAGTCCTTGTCAAATGTTATTTCCAAGACATAGAGAGATGTCCTACAGGCAGAAGAATTAAAATAAATAGATTAAATAATTTCCTACTGGTGAGAGATCCTAAAAAGCTAATAGGTTTAGATTCTAGATTGGATTCTGTAAGCAAAGATGTTTGATTTGCTTGTCAAAATTTAAAGACCTTACAGTGTTCCATCAGTCATTATGTATAAGATAGGTTAATTAGAAAAATCAAACTCAACAATTACAATTCAGATAAAGTTCTTGCAATGTGTATTAACTGCAGATCAAGTAGGATTGTGCCTTCAGTCTAATATTTTACGTGCATGTGCTCTGCTGTTTCAAATACAAAATTATTTTAAAAAAATAGTGTCTGAAATTGTCCAAAATTTGGATGACTGGATTTTACTTGTAGCTAGTTGAGTGAAAAGTACTGAAACCAAGAGAGGAAAAATAAGTGAATCAATGTCTGTACTGATAGGATTCTTCCAGCCCTGTCAGCTTGCTTTCACCTGATTTTAGAAAACCATCCTGATAATTCTTTATTAAACATCCACTCCCTCTGTAAGCAAGGGTTCAGAATTGCTTCAGCTGTGAAGGGATCCTATGGTTTGAAATATATCACTCTGGAAATAAGACCAGTCATTTAATTTGACCTCTGTGATATTTGAATAGTTTCCAGATGACTTCCAGACAATAATAGTGCCTCTTTGGAAGTAACTCTTGCCTGATTAAGGGAATCAAGTTATTAAAAAAGAAAAAAAATAGACCTCAAATGCATAAATATTATCCATCAGGTCACTGATGTTCCAGTATGAGCCATTGTCCCCTATCTTACATTATGTGGATAGTGCTGCCATATATTATACTTAAAAGCTTTCAAACCAAAAGAGAAGTAATATTATATTAGCAAATAATTTTTTCTAGTGTACCATATGTGGTTCTGCTTGTGAGGCCAGTAAAAAAATCACCTTTCATACCCCTTATCTTGCAGAGGTTTCTCTGGAGTCCTGTGTGGTGGTGCTAAAGGGATTGTTACTCCTGTGGAATCTGCTCACTTTCCTGCCAGAGCACCTCTCACTCTCAGAGGGAAGAAAAGGAAAACACCTGATTCTCTCAGTGCCATTGGGAGAGTGATATGGTGAAAAACGGATGAAGAGTGGGAGTGGGAGCTATGAAGTTGGATCATGTCAGCTGTGAAGTCATGCACAACCACCATGGATCTTGTGTGGGTCCTCAGAGTGAGGATGTTGTGTTTTCTTATCAACAGTGACATAACACTATTATGCATCCTAGACACCTTTTCATCTCCGTAGAGCTACAAAAACTGTCCTGTTTCCCAGAGGAAGATTCTTTGGACACAAACTATCTCACATCTGAGGTCCTGAAGACAAATCTTACGTTTGTAAATGATCTGGTACAATTCCAGATCATGAGCTCCTCTGAGCAACCAGCAATCCAAGAGCAAGATCCTTTTCAAGATCTGTGGCTGTCTCTGTTCCTCTCCATAACTTCTAGATGGTGTTATGTTCTAATGTTGTTAGAAATGAGTAGCACTACAGATGAGCTTTGCTGTTAGTGACAGTAGGTACTTGAACCTTGAGCCTTACAGTGTCAAGGTTTAACTCCCACTCTGCTACAAACCACTGTTAAATCACCATTTCTGTGTCTTAGGTGGTAAGCTATGCAGTAGTTTTCCTGTTTATCAAGCATTTAGCAAGGATACATGCCCTGGAGTCAGTGAGAAAATCAGGAATTTGAAATGCTGAAGAGAAATGTGTCCTGCTGCAGTTCAAAGGAAACAAGAGGACAGGCAGCAAATTACATCTGAAGAGCCCTTAATGCACAAATTAACTGAGGGACAAAGGTGCTTTAACTATTTTTCATCATACAAGGGAAAAAATCAATCACTCACGCACTTTCTGAAACACAGGTGCAATTTTTTAAACAAATTAATTATTAGTTATACTAACATAAATTAGATGTGTTCTCTGTGGAAAATACTCTTACACTCAAAATATGGGTTATGGGTGAAGGCCACACGCCCTTTATTGCTTGTCCAATTAACATTTTCACAGTCAAATGGTCCAAATTATCTAATGCAAAAAAGCCTCATTAATAATACAGTCAAAGTCGTTACATGTACAAACCCACCTTCCTGGTATTGACCCCTTGTCTGTGGTGGTGTCCAGAATCTTGTGTCCCATTCCACTTAATTACACAGCTTCTCAATCCAGCCTTTTCCCTTTCCCCTGCTCCCAGGGAAGAGGTGAAAGCTTCCACACAGCCCACCAGTATCGCCCAGGGACTGCCAGGGGCTGCCAGCCCCTTCCCTGGCAGCATTCCCAGAGCTGGAGCTCAGACAGGCTGGGCAATGGGAGCCCAGCTCAGTCCTGCTCAGGCCAAGGGCAGCCCAGACACCCCTTGGGACTCACCACCCAGGACACCTGCTCCCAGCAGTGGCAAGTGTAATATTATTAATTCTAAATAAAAGAAGGGCAGCTACCCTGAATATCACTGTTCTTAATTTAACACTTGGGAAAACTGACAAAACTGATGGAAAACAATTTTTTAAAAATAATATAGAGTCTGTTGAAATAATTGACTTCCTTCTAATTCCTTCTTTAAGAAAATTAACATTAAGCATATTCTCATAATGTATTTCATAAATGATGAGTGATTTATGAGAGACCTGCCTGTGATGAAGAATTAAAAACATGCAGCCACAGATTCAGACCTTAATTGTATGCTTTGTGTTTCCTAGTAATTCAATAATAAATCTTTCATCTTTTAATGGTATAGGCTAATGTTAACAGAAAAATAATTTGGTTTTCAATAAAGAGTTCAGCTACTCTTCTGCTTCATTTCACCACATCCTGTGTTAGACAAAATAGGTAGCAAACATGAATTTCTCTTCCGTTTTGTAAATTTAAGCCCTATTTTATTGGAGCTAACCATTCCCATCAATTTGACCACAAGGCACCTGTTAAAGGTAGCTCAGCCCAGGGCCCGTGGCCTATAATTGCAAGGAAAAAAATCATATTTATATGGTTACAGACTGCACTCACCTTTCTGACATCAGTGGGGTGCAGCCCAAGGGGTACAGCCCTGCCCAAGACAAGGAATGCAGCACTATGGAAACCAATGGGCACCCCAGTGCTGCACTGAGGCATGGCAGGGGGATTATTACAGAAACGCTCTCACATGCAGAAAGTAAAATATTTCTTTTCCTATCACATGGTTCCTGGTAGCTATACTGTGTCTTAAATATGCCTGCCACTCAGCATCCCAGTACTTTTCCCTAACAAAAGAAAGAAACCCCACTGATACAAACACCGTCTCCATCCCAAGGGAAATAGTAGCAAATCTTTGTTCTTGGAATTAAAACCCTCTCCTTTTGTTTAAATCTTTGAGCTGTTTTGCTTACTCCATGACAATTCAATAACTATTTGCATACCATTGATTTTCTTCTAAAGCTAAAGTCATTAGACCTTTGGCCCACAGCCAGTTTTGCCAAACCTAGATGGATAGAAACCATTGCACAATTTTTAATGGTAGTTAGATTCCAACTCTGAGATTTTCTTCAGGTTTTTGATTGTCAAAATAAAACGCTGAACATACATTCGTGTCTGGTATCATTAAACTTATTGTTGAAAATTACTGGTCGATATTTGCTTGCACATTAACTAATAGCACTGACTATTTCCCTGCCCATACAATATTCTAGATAATAGCGATTGAGAAGCCTCGCACCACAATAAAAATGGGCTTCAAAAAAATCAATGGATTCCTTGTTTTGTATCAAGGAAGACAAACAATAAATCATGATTTTTGAAGTGATTGTTTAGTCTGACAACATGGTATTCAGGATTAGTTTGAATGATAGGCATGATTTGCTGTAGAGTCAAATTCTAATACAAAATGCATCTCTGAGTGCCTTTGCTGCTTCTGTTTAGGGACAAGTCACTGAAATAATGCTTCAACAAATTTTTGGGGGCAAAATGTATAATACAAGTTTGGGGTTCACACCACGAATTTTGCCTGGTTGATGCCATTTTTAGGTTGTTCAAGTTCGAGCAACGTGAATTTGACTCATGGTAGATCACGAACATGACATCTAACTCTGCTTTGAGACAATAGAATATACATACAGAATAATAGTAGAAAAGTGATTTACCTAAATGAACATCCCTAAGTTTCAAATATAAGCATTCTGAAGTTCTTTCAGAGAGAAGACACAAAGGAAAAAAGACACTAGCACAAATCACCAAGCAGGTATGGCAATCTAACATAAACACATCAAAATGAAGTGGCTTTTTGGAGCCTATTTAGGCTGAAAACTAGTGCTGCTTTTAAGGGAAGAGTTCTCTCAGTTTTATCATAATGATCGAAATACAGGGGTTTTTTATAGTTTAAATCCATTTCTTTCAGAGCAGATATATTAAGGATGCAATACCAATGATGTTTCAGCATGACGAATTGTCTTCATTCATGCTCATGGCAGAAGAATCTCTTAGCTTTTGTTATCTGAACAAACAGTGGCTTGCCATAAGACTAAAACATTGGTTATATTGTGCAAGGGTTTAATACGTCACAAATTCAGCATGGATGATTACTGAATATTCATGACTGGTAATCCTCTCAGCACCTCCTCATCAAGGACAGTGTCTCTCCTGCCTGTGCACATTTTTTTTCTGCACTGGTGATTTGCTTCAATCTCACTCTCTCTTTGTCTGTACCAGAACCAGGTGCTGGAGTTTTGTATCAACAAACAATACCTGAAGGATAAATCTAGACCTGAAATATTAGTCTCTGCTTTGCTGCAAGTTTATTTGTTTCTGTGTTTTGTTTTTTTTTTTTTTTTCAATTGTGCAATTTGCATGCCATTTTTTTGCTACGTGGCCCTGAAACACTTGATTTTTGCATCCTTCTGTTCCTTTTATGGAGCAAAAATAACATACAGGAAGATCCAAAATTACAGCCCAAAATCCCAAAGACTAATACACATTATATTGACTAATGTATTGTGTTTGCATGACAAAGTTTTGGTAGCAGGGGGGCTTCTGTGAAAAGCTGCCAGAAGCTTCCCCCGTGTCTGACAGAGCCAAAGCCAGGCGGCTTCAAGAGGGACCCACTGCTGGCCAAGGCTGAGCATCAGCAATGGTGGGAGAACCTCTGGGATAATGTATTTAAGAAGGGAAAAATGTTAACTGTACAGGAACAAATTGCAGCCAGGGAAGAAAGGAGGGAGAACACGTGAGAAGAAGAGCTCTGCAGACCACCCAGGTCGGTGAAGAAGAAGGTGCTCCGGGCATTGGAGCAGAAATTCCTCTGAGGCCTGTGGTGGAGTCCATGGTGAGGCAGCTGTGCCCCTGCAGCCTATGGAGGTCCATGGGGGTGCAGAGATCCATCTGCAGCTTGTGGAGGACCCCACACTGGAGCAGGGGAAGAGCATGAGGAGTCCTTTCCCCTGAGGAGAAAGGAGCAGCAGAGATAATTTGTGATGCACTCATCACAGCCCCCATTCCTCATCCCACTGTGCTGCTCAGGGAGGGGAGGCAGGGAATCAGAAATAAAGTTAAGCCTGGGAAGTGTGAGAGGCTGGTAGGGAGGTGGGTTTAAGATTTGGTTTTACTTATTATCCTACTATGATTTGACTGGTAATACATTAAACTAGTTTCCCCACATCAAATCTGTTTTGCCCATGATGGCAATTGGCGAGTGATGCTCCCAATGTCCTTATCTCCATCCATCAGCCTTTTGTTATATTTTCTTTCCTCTGTCCAGCTGAGGAGGGGAGTGATAGAGTGGCTTTGGCATCCAGCTGGGGTCAAATCATCACAATTAGGTACATTATACAGCCTTTTTATCTTTTTATTTTTCTGTCAAATAGAAGACCATGGGTACCTTGAGGTGTCAAAGTAGCTTAAGAGAAATTACTTACACAATGCCATTAAGAAGGTATATATAATAAATATTTTCAAAAATCAAACACTAATAACATTTACCAATGTAAGTCAAAGGACTACACTGCTTTTATTCTAGGTGTTGAGAAGGTACTGATAGAAACAATCATCATGGCAGAAAGCAGACAACAAGAAGGAATTGAATGAAAGAGGTAGTTTTAATGGAGAATTGTTAAAACAAGAAAATTAGGACAAAGGAGAAATCAGGTGCTAAAGTAGTCTTTGTGCAAAGGTCTTAGGTTAGTTGGAGATTTGAATGTGGAGAGAGAGAGAAAAAAAAAGTGGAGTCATGGATATAGAGATTATACAAGGGAAGAAATACTAAGTATCTAGGAGAATGCAGTTCTAGGATACCGAGAAAGGGTAAAGAATCTGATGAAAAAAAAGGAACAAAGAAATGACTGATCCCTTTTCTGCCTGTTGGATTTCCTGACAACCACAGCACTGTGTGCCTGCAGACCAGTCTCAGCTCCACAGCAGTTGTTGAAGGCACTGGAGTACAGTAACTTGAGGACAGAAATAAAACAGATTCTCATCACTGTAGTGGAACAGCTTTTGGTGAAAGCTCGAATCACTTTGCCACATCAGTTTCACTGCTACCATTTAGTCAACATTTCAAACATTTTGCCTCATCATTATTTCTTTAATAGTATTGCCAGACTCACTAGTTGGATGCTTTGAATATGCCTTTACTTTACCCATAGGTCATTTTATCATACATTTATATTTTTCATCATGACTGATGAAAGCGAGCAGAATTTTAAAATCTTTATTCTTTTCATGGTATTTCTTTTGCACTGGTATCAATAACTTCATAATTTTGAATTACAGAAGAGTTTGGAAGATGATTTCTTATTAATTTTCTTAACCACAAAATACCGAATTGTCAATTGCAATTGTTCAAATTGTAATCAGATAAAGACTTGCTTTATTTTGCTGTTTCATCCTCTCACAAAAACAAATAAAATAAGAAATGATTTGCAGGAAACCCAGTGTGGACCCTCCTATCACTTCTTACTAAATAGACCCTGAAATAAAAGCCACTTCCCTGATGATATTCTCCAGATTTTTCACTTTATCCCCAGGGTCCAGAATCTGGAACTACTAGGAAACAGCTGTGCTATCAAAGCATTCCTGTACAGAGGTCTCAAACACATCAAAAATACCAAAGTGGAACTCAATGTTCAGGAAAATTATTCTGAGCAAGTACACCTCAAGTGACAGTTCAAACTGCATTTTTTATAGAAATGGGGGGATATTCCTATTTTAAAGGACCAAAAAAACTACTGAGAAGTCAGTTGCAAATTGGGAATAGGTAGCAGCAAGTCCATAAGAAGGCACTGCATAGTACTTTGAGTAGCAACTGGACTTAAATGGAATGAAAATAAATAAAAATAAAAAATGAAAAATGCATTCTGGTTATTACGGACATCAGTTTTATTTTAATGATTTTAATTTTTACCATAGGCTTCTAGTGATGATGATTAGCAGCAACTCCTTTTATCCTGGCACGCAGGAAAATGTGTATTTTTTCTGGAAAGCAAATTGTGCAGCGTTAAGGAATCTGGCTTAAAAGAGTCAAATAGATCTTTTGTTTTTTTTCTTAATTTCAAAACACTAAGTAATCAGAAAAAAAAAAGGAACTGGAATTGAATCAACTTTTTGAGAATGCATCAGTGTATTTGCCACATCTTTCTATCCTTATGTTATTTCCACCATGTTCTAAGGAGATATGCAATTTGCAATTAATAAAATTAATAAAACTAAATAAAGATCACAGAAAAGGAGATGATCCCATGGACTTGAACTGGTCAAGTTATCCCTGACTCAACCTTCACCCACTGCTGGTAGCTCTCCCCCTTGAACCCTGCCACTAAGTGCAGGGGCCTGGGAAACATGGTGATGTAGCAGTAGAAACACTTCATGTTGCCCTTCGTGTCACTCATAGTTCTTGACTCTAGATGACCTTTGGTTTTCCTGGCATCATCCCTTTCTGCCTGGACAACTTTTCTTTTCAAAATTCCTCCTTTGTAGCCTGTCCCCGCTTGCCTCCTCAATGCACAGTCTATTTGCACTGGGGCTCTGTCATGAGTTCCCTGCCTTGGTCAAAAGTTTGTAGCTGAGTTGCACAGCTGCAGGATGATAATTCTATTGCACTTAAGTCTCCCTGGATTTCAATGGGACACATGCAACAACTCATCCTTCAACACTCCTGCATTTCATGTGTCTTCCTCTTGTAGCACAGTTAGCCATCTGAAAAGGTACCCCCAGAATCCCTGAGCTGTGAGAAGACAGGGACAGAGTTTAACTACACATGCCATTAGAAACCTGATAAAGTTTTTAAAATAACAGAATCTATGGGGGAAAAAAAGTGGTAGAATGTCCTTCACAAGAACATGTTGCTTTTAAGCAGGGTTTCAGAAAGCAAGCACCCCAAATGCCAAGAATTCCTACTAAACAATATGTGCGCACAAACTCTGCAATAAATGAAAAAGAAGAGAAATAATTGTTCAGTTCTGTTCCATGATAGGAAGAACAATATGAGCAATTTACTGCCAAATTAGATACTAGGAGAACCTAGTAGCTAATTCCTTAGGCAGCAAACGAGAGGCGGGATGTGGCAATTATTCTGTTGAGTCATCTTTAAATAGATCTGAAAAACATTACTAATGTAAGCTGACTGTTTTTTTCATTTTGTGTAAAGAAATGTTGTGTAAAAAATTCTATTTCTCAGCTGGCTGAGATGCATTATAGAGTCTTAAAGAACGTTAGGACAGAATTTTTATACCACTAAGCACAAGCACAAGTACAATAGAATCTGGCAACCTTCAGAGCCCTCTGACATACACTACTGTCTCAGATTCTGGAGCTAAGTCAGGAAGATCCTCCTTTATTCTTCATATGGCACAATGATCCCAATATTTCCACTCTGCTCAACACTTCAGACGATGCATTTTTGTCTAGAATAAAGTTAAAAATATTGAACATTACACAAATAAAGTGAAAAAAGTTTCTTTTAATGCCATGTTAAATTTAATACTTCTATACCCTTCCTGGAACATTAATCTGCTTGAATTATTATGATAGGGAAGACAAATTCAGAGAAATGGAAAGGAATCCTAACAGCAAATCCGTGCTAAGTCCACTGTTATCATAAAAAGACAACAGGTTTTTCTAAGGAGGTTGTCTACAGCAAGATAGGTTTACTCTAAAATTTAATATCAGCTTTTATGACTGAAAGAGAAAACTGAAATAAAACATGAGCATAAATGAAAGAAATTATACAAAAATTACTATAATTATGAACATCAAAGTTACTTATCAAAACTCCATCTTCTTTATGCTAATTATTTTCCCAACAGATTATTCTGAATAGGATGAAGCCATCTCAGTCATGAAAGAAAACTAGTGTTTTCCTGTTCCCTGATAATTAGTCATTCATATTTAGATGGTCTTCATTCACTGTTGCACAGGTGCCTCAACCTTTGCCACACAACGTTGAGCTGTATTTAAAGAAATACTCTTTGAATACTTCTATAGGAATAATAAAAAAAGCTGTATTAACAGCTTAATCACCCTGCTCTCTCCAAACAAGAGATCTGTCATGAGAAATTCATCCTTTTTTTTTTTGTCAGAAACATGCACAAAACTGTTCTGACACTAAAATATGACAACGTTGTTTCAGCAAGCCTGCTTCAGCAGCCCTGCTAATTTAACGCCCTATTCAGCAGATATTCAATTTCCGTGGCTGTTGGCCATGAAGTTTCAGTGAACTTCTATGGGTTGACACCTGCAAAGCTTAATTCCAATTCCATAAACATAAATTCCAGCCTTCCTCATTGCAGATATGTTAACTGCTGACTATGGCCATGACTCTCTAGCAAGTCCTATTCACACCACTATATATAGCAGTCAGCATTATACGTCCATCAGACTTGCTAACTTACATTTGGATAGACCACAGGTAATGACACATGAGTGGGAGGAAAGTCGATTAAGAATGATGGAAATACAGGTGTGCTCAGAGATGTCAGAACGAAAAAGGTTCCCAATGCATTCCCATCTGAAAAAGTTACTGACTGAAAGAAATGCTCCTCTCCCCAGTGTCTTCTGAGCTACTTCATAACCTCATGGTTAGAGGAATTCACCTGCATAACCTATTCCCTGTGCAATCTCACGAGGTTTAACAAGACCTCAAGGGCAAGGGGTAGGGCTTGGGTTGGGGCAACCCCTGGTACCAATCCAGGCTGGGGGATGAACAGATCCAGAGCAGCCCTGCTGAGAAGGACTTGGGGGTGCTGGTGGGTCAGAGGCTGGACATGACCCAGCACTGGGAGCCAGAACCCCCCTGTGTCCTGGGCTGCATCCAAAGCAGTGTGGGCAGTAGGGCAGGGAGGGGATTCTGTCCCTCTGCTCTGCTCTGCTGACACCCCACCTGCAGTGCTGCCTCCAGCTCTGGGGTCCCCAGCACAGGAAGGACATGGACCTGTTGGAGCGAGTCCAGAGGAGGCCACCAAGATGATTAGAGGGGTCTAGTGGAAGGTGTCCCTGCCCACAGCAGAATGTTGGAACTGCATGATTTTTAAGGTCCCTTCTAACCCAGGCCATTCTATGATTACGATTCTATGGTTGTCCCATGAGCCAGAATCTTCCAATGGTGAACTACAGCTGGGATGTTACACCGCCTCAACCATAATGCACTTTACTCTCCCACTGTCACTGATTGGTGCACCAAGACTGATTTAGGCTAGATAGAGAGTTTACATAACATTCAACAAGGGAAGAATGCTTTTTAAGGTCAGGATGTCTGGTTTTGCCATCTCAGCCAAAAAACAACTCAAAATCTCAGATCTGAGTGATTTTAATCAGAAATAGCTAAACAGCACAATTCAATGTTCCCATGGAAAACTATCATAAAGTATCTGAGCATAAGATAAAAATGTCATTATTTTCAGTATTTCATCTGACTCAGGATTAAAAGCTAATGAAAAAAACAGTGAGATAGAAGTCTGCTATTTTAATAAGCTTCTTACTTAAATGAGCATCATCCATTAATAGAAAGAGCAATTGTCAATCGTCATCACGGATGACAATTGATAATTGTCATCACTACTTGTAGTAAAAAAAAAACATTAGCTGTGTCACTGTAAATACATAATGTGAAAGAGCAGATCAGGCCAATTTACAAGGCTACAGGAAGAGTTATATAAGATTATCACCAGATCACATTGACTGATCTATGGTGGTTCTCCCAGCTCAATGCTGCTGGTTCTTTGCAGTTTCAAAGGCCATTGTAAAATATTAAAAATTGTTAAAACAATAAAATAATTATAATTGGTTTGTTGCTGGAATGGGTAGGAGGAATTTCTGCTGTTTATCGAATCTGGGTTCTTGAATTGTTAGGTCTGTTCAAGAGTGTTTGCATAATACAGGTTTTATGGTAGTAGAGATGCCTAACAGAGCTCTAAAACAAGCTGATGTGAAACCTAGAAACTACCTCACTAAAGCAGGAAATAGGGCATTGTCTCATTAAACATGTAGAAATAAAAACTGACACATGGCACTTATCAATTTATGTAGCCAAACTTTCACAAAGACCATAATGAAACATCACTGCAAGCATTTCTACTTCAGATGACCCAAATTAGCACCCTTCTGGGTGGTCAGAGAAGTCTCAAATGATGAAACTTTCCCAGACTTAAAGCCAGGATAATAAAGAACTGTATGAATTACTGCCCTTGCTAGTAAATATTAAAAGAGACGAGAGATTTATGTGCTGTTACTGAATTGATCTGGTTTTATCTCCTTAAAGAAAAGATATAGTTTTTGAATATAGTTATTTTTATTATGCCTTCAAACATAAGGACCATTTGTATTTGATTCAAAAAGATGATTGCTACACACAAAAGATCTGCACTTCCTTCTTTACCATCACCCAGTGTCACACACCTGGCTGCTGAAAGAAAAACGACAAGCAGAACAGAAGTGGAAGTGCAGAGAGCAGTACACCGGGAATGCTGACTCGTTGTGGTCCTCTAGAAGTTGCCTATCCATCCATTTTGGCCAAGATCTGTTGCCTTGCCCAAAGCTGTTTGTCCATCTGAAACCTTTCACTGACTAGTTCTGTGGTGGCTTGATCTTGGCTGGCTGCCAGGTGCCCACCAAGGCTGTTCTATCACTCCTCTTCCTCAACTGCACGGGGTAGAGAACTGGGAGAGAAGTTTGAGGGTCAAGATAAAGGACAGGTAGACATGACTCAGCAGTTACCATCAGGTGCAAAATAGACTTGGGGAAATCAGTTTAATTTATTACCAATCAGATCAGAATAGGGTAACAAGAAATATAATAGAATCTCAAAGAAGCAGCTTCTCCCCCTTCCTTCTGGGCTCAATTTCATTTCTGATTTTCTCTGCATCTTCCCCTGCAGTGGCACAGGAGGACGGGGAATGGGGGCTGTGGTCAGTTCATCACAGGTTGTCTCTGCTGCTCCTTCCTCTGCAGGGTGATGATTCCCACACTCTTCCCCTGCTGCAGTTTGGGGTCCCTCCCACAGGAGAAAGTCCTCCATGAACTTCTCCAGCTGAAGCCCTTCCTATGGGCTTCAGGTCTTCATGAACTGCTCCAATGTGGGTCCTCACGGAGTCACAAATCCTGCCACCAAACCTCCTTGATCACGGGCTTCTCTCCTCACAGGACCACAGTTCCTGACAGGAGCCTGCTCCAGTATGGGCTTCCCAAGGGGTCACAGCCTCCTTCGGGCATCCACCTGCTGCAGAGGGGCATCCTCCATGGGCTGCAGGTGGATCTCTGCTCCACCATGGACCTCCATGGGCTGCAGGGGCGCAGCTGCCTCACCATGGGCTGCACCACGGGCTGCAGGGGAATCTCAGCTCTGGCACCTGGAGCACCTCCTTTCCCTCCTTCTGCACTGACCTTGGTGTCTGCAGAGTAGAACCTCTCACATTCTCTCACTCATACCTTTGGCTGCGGTTACCTAGGGTTTATTTTTTTTTTCCCATCCTAAATAATGTTGTCAGCAGGGTGCTATCACCATTGCTGATGGGCTCGGCCTTCGCCAGTGGCAGGTCCATCTTGGAACCATCTGGCATTGGCTCTGCCAGATGTGGGGAAAGCTTCTGGCAGCTTCTCACAGCAGCCACTCCTGTAGTCCTATCGCTACCAAAACTTTGTCACACAAAGCAAATACAGGTTCATATAATTTTAAACTAGAAATACTTAATAGGAATTTCCTGGGACAACAAGAATAAAGAGAAGGACTTGAGGATAAGAATGGAGCTAGAAGAGACTATAAGGAGAATGACACAACACTGTCAGCTCTCAAATGTAAGGTGTTGACAGAGCAGTAGAAGGAAGAAGAGGAAAAAAAATTTGAGGGGAGGAAAATATAGGAAGTCAGTCTCTCAGATATCTTCTCTCTGTCATTTGACATGGACCACTAGTTCCTGTTGACTAATTTCTACTGACTTTAGGAGGCTTGCACAGTAGAATTCTAACACATTGAAGGAAGATAGAGCTAAATAAAGACGATGTGTAAGATATGGAGATGGCAATAAAGTTTAAAACAAAAAATTCAAGACTCTTCACAGATTTGCAGAATAAGATAGGTACCATTAATATAGATATTCCCAGATAAAATAAAATTTGAGATTCATTATCCTAAGTCATGAATGGCTAGAAATTGAAAACTGTAACCTTATCCCATATTAACTTTACCTGAAAATTTGAGTTTCCCCAAACCAGTCTATCTTCCTGTCTCTACACAGTGGCTTGCCTTTATTTCAGATCTCAGGAAGAAAGATCAAAGTGCCCTTCCTGTGGATAGCCTGGAAGAATATTGTAGAAGGACTCTTTGATCCACATAATAGCTAATGAAGGTGAATGCCTCTTTATCATGGATGTCATGTGATTGCTATTTATTCAATACCTACACAGCCAATTTATAGTTAGTAGATGTACCTGTAGTCAAAGTACATCAATCTTGAGTATATGTACAGTATATTGTCTTGTTCCATTGAAATATTATATGCACCTGTTCAGGAACTGCAGCTTTATTAATATTAGAGTGCATTTCCAAGGGACTCTTCAAAGCTAAGTCTGTATTCCACTCTTGACTGCTGTCACTGATTGAGAAATCTGGGTTTTTACCAAGACCCTCTGAGAATACTAGTGAATATCAGAAGCCCATGGTGAACCACACCATGGATGGGATCTCTTCACTGCCTTGACCATAGGTCCATCACATATCATCTCGTGGTTCCCAGCATCAGAAATAAGGATTTATAACTGGTTATCTCATTTTTATTGGCTATTAATGAATATTTATCTGCTTTGTGAGTGCGTTTTTTAGGGGATATGAAAAGAATTGGCATTTCCTCAGGGCAAAACAGCCCTTAAGCTTCTTGCTATGCATACAAGGAAGACCTGACCTCTGTCTCTGTGTTACCTGAACGAATCTAACTGCAACAAAAATGTGTTGCACTTTTTTTCAGCCCTCCAACACAGCATGATGAGCTCTTATGATGAATTGCACCTCCATAGCACACTTCTGAGTAGTACCTACAGGAATACTGAACTGTGGCAAGTAGCACAGGGGGATATTTTTGGAATCAGGAAACCCCTTCAATTTTCCAGAATGCAATAAAATATACCACAGCTTGTGCTTCAGTGAAAAATTCACAACCAAGCCTTCAGTCTTTCTTTCTTTTAAACTATTGGAAAATGAACAGCATGCTGAAGCTGCTTTTTAACTGCTTTTCCTCATTAATTTGGCCTCATTTCACAAATATAGACTGCTTGTGCCAAGTTTTTATACAGTGCATTTACTTTCTTTCTCCAGTGTGCCAATAAAATTGTTTTTCATTTGAAGTCTTATATTTATTACTTTTGGTGTCACTTAAAGGAATAAATCTATCATGGAGCAAAGTGCAAGTCAATAAAGTAATGTACATACATCAGGAAAACTTTTTACCAGCTAAGGTAGCTACTATGTTACAGAAAATAGAATTCTTTGAAATATACTGTAGGGTAATATTCTTAACTGTAGCTGTAAATTCTGCAGTGAGCCAATAAAAGTGTGCTTTTATGCTCTACTAAGTGTCAGTTTTAAATATCCTAGGATGCCTTAGCATGTTTGAACCTCAATCCTATAGAATTGCTCCTTTGGATTAAACGGAAGATACATATTATCTATTTTTCCTTCGAAAATAAATTTAAAAAAACCCTGTATTGTTAGTAGAGCTTCCACAGAAAATCTGCCATGAAGACCTCTACCTCCTAATGGCTGCAGAGTTACTGAAACTGTAAAATTATATAAAATAATGACCTGGAGGGTAGATATAGAAGTAAAATAAATACCCACAGCCACTTAAGCAATGTATCCTCTCCTATTCTTTTGGATGGCTCACTGTAAGCCAAAATGAGCTGTGCTCAGGTCAGAACCTCACCTTACCAGAATGATCCTTTGAGTACCTAATGCAGTTGGCAGGAAGGTTTCACTCTTTTTTTCAAATGCTTTGCTGGGAATTAAAAAAACCCAGACAGCAAAAGGATCCATTTGGTGGACTTAACTCTCAGTGTGTGGGCTGAGCAGTTGGCTAGACAATCTTCAGGCTGGCTCCTGTCAAAAATTATGACAGAACCATCAAGTTGTCCACAGGAACACAATACCATCTGTAATGGGCATTATGAGTGCATTAGAAAAATAAGCAGATGAATAGGCATACATGTATACTTCTGAATATTATGATCAGGCAGATTCCCCTCAATCCATTTCCATTGGCAGACAGGCATTTTCTGCTTGTTCATATAGAACCTCAGTCGTGGTTTAACCCCAGGTATCAACCAAGCCCTACATTTGCTCACTCCCCCACCAGCGGGATGAGGGAGAGAATCAGAAAGATAAATGCCATAAAACTTGTGGTCTGAGATAAAGACAGTTTAATAGGGAAAGTAAAAGCTGTGTGTGCAAACAAAGCAAAACAAGACAAGGAATTAATTCACTGTTTCCCATGAGCAGGCAGGTGTTCAGCCATCCCCAGGAGAGCAGGGCCCCATCACATGTAATAGTTACTTGGTAGACAAACGTCATCACTTTCAATGTCTCCCCCCTTCCTCCTCCCACTTTATATACTGACCGTGATGTCATATGGTCTGGAATATCCCTTTGCTCAGTTGGAGTCACCTGTCCTGGCTGTGTCTCCTCCCAGCTTCCCATGCACCCCCAACTTCCTCTCCAGCAAAGCAGAAAAGGCCTTGGCTCTGTGCCAGCTCTGCTCAGCAATAACAAAAACATCTCTATATCATCATCACTGTGTTCAGCACAAACCCAAAACACAGCCCCACATCAGCCACTGCAAAAAAAATAAACTGTACCCCAGTTGAAAACAACCTCTTAGAGTTTTCTTTAGGATAAGGAATAGCATGCAAAACTTGGGCATTGCAAATAGCTCCTCTCAGACAGACCATATGTCCATGCCACACCACACTGATTTCAGGCTTCTGGGTATGCTGTGAATCAGTAACTTTCAGATTAAATTTGCTCAGTGAACATTCAAAATGGTGTTTTGTTTGGATTTTATTACTACTGGTTCTGTCAGAGCATCCTTAAATCTGAAAGCCAAGCTACTTTTTCTTCCCAGCTCATGCATTTCCAGTAGAAATGAGGTCTCTGATGGTCTAATCTCACCCCTATTCAACTGGTAGTAATCTTGTCCCAAATAAGGGCTTCAATCTGTGCAGTTCTACAGAAGATGTGAGAGATGAGGAGATTATATACATAAAGGCAAATATATTATGGCAAAAGAACTGACTATCACATGTAAACTATCCTCCTTTTGGATTGGTACAAAGACAGGAAAAAAAAAAGAAACAACATACCTTACAACATTTGTTCCCTTTAGATGTGCAACAGGAACACTAAAATAAAGCAAAATCAGAAGTCTTTTTCTCCAGTCAATTTTCTGACAATTTCAGAATTACACCGATTTTGTGCAGCTTGACCACGATCTGTGATCGTTCATCAGTTTTTTTTCTAGAGTGTTTAACAAAGCACCTCTTTTAGTACACACTCTATTTTTTGCTGGTATCATTTCTTGTTCTTCTGAATCCTCCATTCTTTTCAGACTGAGTTTAGTGTGCAAATGACATGCTTGCCGCCCAAGGTCTGCCAGTACAGTATACAATTTTTTAAAAAAACAACATAAAATTCTTTTCACTGGTTAGCATTATGGTAAGAGTTGAGGTAGGGAAGTGACTACAGATGTGTAAATATTTAGTAGTTAACCTACAAATGTTGTAAATATTGAGATTTTGCAATATTGAAGACAATAGAAAAGCAGAACTGTTTTTACTGCCTTACTTGACAGCTGAAGAGGTTGCCAAAACTTCCAAGTGCCTGATGATGTCCAGTGATACAGTCAGAAGATTGATTACCACCCAACCCAAATGGCAGAAGAAAGCAGACATTTTTCTCTTAGAGGAGAAATGAGGCTGAATAATTTGAAGAAGAAATTTATCAAAAGAGAGTATTCTGCTCTAATGTTCTGCTTCAACTATGGTAGTGAAGCACAATGCCTTAACAAAGAGAATAGAGACAAATCACTGTGATAAAAAAGAAGCAAAAAAGATCCTCAGAGTTGCTATGAGAGCAGATACTGATCAGCTCTTCACTGGAATGATTTGTTCTCAGCATTATTATTTGTGCTGCTCAGCTGCCCAGAAGCTCCAATTGTTATTGTTATCACCTTTGCTAGTATGATCCAGAAGGAATTCATTCCTGCCTCAAAGACAATTCTTCTTTTAAAAGAAAACTCAGACAACTCGTATAAGAGCAGTACTGTCAACCTTATGAGATCTGAAGTACTAGTAGATACATCCCAGGATGTTGGAAAAGTTAGAAATGAAGCCCATGTCAAAGCTAGGGCTTGGTCACAGAGCTACCCTTTCTCATCATTGTAGTGACAGGACAAGGGGGAATGGCTTCAAACTGAAAGGGAGTAGGTTTAGATTAGAAATTAGGAAAAAATTCTTTACTGTGAGGGTGGTGAGGCACTGGAACAGGTTTCCCAGAGAAGCTGTGGATCCCTCATCCCTGGAAGTGTTCAGGGCCAGGCAGGATGGGGCTCTGAGCAACCTGGGATAGTGGAAAGTGTCCCTGTCCATGGAATTAGATGATCTTTAAGGTCCTTTCCAACTCGGGCTGCTATCAGTAATTATGGTGGGTTGAAATGAAATATACACTTGGGACATTATTTTTGAGCAAATTTAAAACAAAAAAGAGAAGAGAAACTCAAATCTCTCTGCTGAGCACAAAAAAATTGTTCCAGAGCACACTTAAAAGGGAAATGTGAATGATAGTTCTGACCCATCACCAGCAATGGGCCATTCTGCCCTGTGGCTCAGGTGCTTCTGAAGAACTAGAGTACAGATTTATGAGAAGGAGAGAGACAGGCTGAAGAGAGCACAGTCCTCATCTTCATTTCAACCCCCCAGTTCCAAGCTGTGTTCCCTTAAAAACAAACCTAGGGCTAAAAGCCTTCCAGAAAATGGCTGTGTACACTATCTATCAATCCTAGGGTAATTTTAGTTTCTTACAGGATCTGTCTTTTCCCACTCTCCTGCAACTGTCTTTGTGTTTAGTCCTTGTCACAATGTTGATCCCTGAAATTGTCCAGTAGCTCAGAAATTGTCATTCAATCCTGGAAGGAAAAAGTTCACTCATATTGATTTTCTTAGTAGGCTCAGTACAGTGTCCAATTTCAGGTTAAATACTTTGCTTTTATTATGAACTAAAAGTAAAGTATTACTGTTCATACTTGAAATGAAAACAAACCTCTGTACATATACATTTAAAATGCTGTTATTGTAATTATTGGTCTCGAGTCATCTCATTTACATTTCATTTTAGGACTTGCAGGTAGAAAAATTAGGGTATTCCTCCAGAGGGAAAACTCTGCTTTCTGATCAAGTCTATTCCAAACTGTTAGAATTAAATCCACAGCATGCAGAAAAGCCTGTGTTCCAGAAAAGCACCTTCCCTAACTCAAGTACTTTTCATGACCATTTAGTTCACCTTTGTTCTCTTCCTCCACTTCATGAAGATGACGTGAGTAATGATTATTATATTAGCTCTGGTACCATGAATGCTACAGCAGACTTGCAGCATAATTCTCTTCCTCCCCAGGGAATTGATATTTTTATTCACAACACAAGAAAACCTAGTTTATGGACAGAGTATTTTTTTTCCCATTTCTGTTTCTTTATTGTTTTTTTTTTTTATGCAATAAATTGATTAGATAGACTAGCCAGTAGTTTCATAATCCTGTTCTGAGCCTACCAGAATTAATTACTGTTCGCATAATACTATTCAGGAAGTATGTTTTAAAAAGCAGAATACTCATTATGGTATAATTTTCAAGGATGCCATCCACATGGAATAATTGCCAACTGTTATGGGGACAGATGGTTGCATATTGCAAAAGGACAGGATAGCTTGCAGGTGAGGAGGTACCCAGAAATGCCAGTTGGTGCAATGTGTGGTCCTGTGTGAGGTTCTTCTCCCTCATTAGATCAGATTTCACCTGCCCTGGCTGCAAGTATCAGTTATATCAGAGTGCAGAGGATCTTAAATAGCTACAGAATGGCTCAGGGTCCAGTGAAATGAGTACTAGCATTTACTGGCTTCATGACACCAGGTGTCAGGTGTGGTCAGTGTCTGGTCCCAGCATAGTCTGGTCTTCAACATAGTCCTTTGCACAAGACTTCAGACAGTTTTGATCCAATTGCCTTGTCTCATGTAATCCAAAGTTAATAAAAAAGGCACAAGAAAATATATCTATTTAGAGATCTCTTTAGCAGCATATCTGCTGTTTAGCAAACATTTCTCAGCATCCAAAACTGAAGTAGCTGCACTTAAAACTGGGTCTTTCCTAGTCATCTTGTTCAGCTTACTTTTAAAACTGCACTTTTACCTGGTCAGTCCCTTCACTAAAGAAGAGGAAAACCTCAGATCTTGTTAATGAACAAACACAAGCAGCTTTGATAAAGAACTTACTAGCACACTCAAAAATTCTTTAGGATGGCTAAATTTATTGCCTAGATCAATGGTGAAGGGTTTTCTCTCCCTAAAAGCTCACTGTGCCCTAAAAGTCAGCCAGTGAGGACTTGAGTCCTTTCTATTACAACAGCCTCACTCAGCTTCTCAAGTGTAGCAGTGAATCAAAAGGGCATCTGAGGTACTTAAATAGTACAAAAATTCTGAACGCGGCATCCCAGGCATTCCTATGAATGATTCTTTAGGATGATCCTTAAACAGAGATTTCTGAGTTAAGAAAACCATTTCAGCCAGTTACAGCAGTAAACATTCTAGAGCTTGAGCTAGAAGCTTGAGGAATCCTTTTTTAGATCTTACAAAATTATAACTGCTTCCTTTGCTATTTCTTATACAGAGAAGCAATCACACCTATCCATATACAGACCTTGTCACTGTCATTGGGATCTTATTTTATTTTTTTCACTAAACAAACATTTAAGATGCTTCTTCTGGCTCTGGGGTCTCCAGCACAGGAAGGACATGGACCTGTTGGAGAGAGTTCAGAGGAGGCTACCAAGGTGGTCAGAGGGATGAAGCACCTCTGCTATGAGAAAAGGCTGAGAGAATTGGGATTGTTCAGCCTGGAGGAGAGGCGGCTTTGGGGTGACCTAATTGTGGCCTTCCAGTACCTGAAGGGAGTTTACAGGAAAGATGGAGAAGGACTATTTACAAGGGCCTGTAGTGACAGGACAAGGGGGAATGGCTTTAAACTGAAAGAGAGTAGGTTGACACTAGATACTAGGAAAAAATTCTTTCCTGTGAGAGTGGTGAGGCACCAGCACAGCTTGTCAGTGAAGCTGTGGATGCTGCATCCCTGGAGGTGTTCAAGACCAGTTTGGATGGGGCTTGGAGCAATCTGTTCTAGTGAAAGGTGTTCCTGCCCATGACAGGAGGATTGGGACTAAGTGATCTTTAGAGTTCCTTCCAAACCTGGCCATTCTATGACTCTGTGATGATTCCGTGAAATCAGGGTAACTTCTGGAGAAGGATATTCTCTTTTTGTCAAAATTCAGACAAAGTCTTGAAGTAAACCAACAGTTATACTCCTATGTCACTTCTGTTTTGCACCTTGCATCTGTAGTGATACACCAGAATACTGCACACCTGAAGAGCTCCATAGCTATTAATGACTCAAACACATTAATAGGATTGAAAGGGGAAAGACACAAATCACTGCTAAAGGAGAAGTGGTTGCCACAGCACTGGGATATAGCTAAATGTGACAAGATCTTCAGAGGCTATTAAGTTAATGCTGTATCATATCGAACAAAGTATAGTTAGCCAGTGATGATTCATGTCTTTCCCATGGCAACTTAATAAATGGATGCAGAAGTTATATTGATTTTCATGGATGAGCAAGTAGATCTGAAATCTGAAAACTGGATGAAATATAAATTATGAAACATGGACCACATGTGATGATCTCATAACAGGGTGAGAAGTCTGTCACTTGAAGAAAGTGTACTAAACCACAAAGGTTTGTTTTGACACACTATCACAATAGGTTTGTTTTCTTTTTTCTTTTTTTTTAAATACAGTTTGTCAAACTTCTCTTTGTGCCCTTAGGATTCTCTGAATCCTCGACTCTAACTGTAGAAAGCTCTAATATAGAATACTTTCTTTGTCATAAAGTGGAAAGTATTAACAGGAAAGTAGCAATGTAAAAAGGGCAGCTTCACTCAATAGCACAGAATGAAGAAACATATAGAAAAACTAAGGTTTTTTGCTTGTTTGTTTGTTGTTTGTTTTTTTTTTTTAATGAGAGCTTGACAATCAGCGTTCAGATTCATTGTAATTAGAAACATTAGGTAAAAATTCATTTTTCCAAAAGAGATTTTCTAGATAATAGTTTCCTCTCAATTTACGTTGTGGGGGATTTCAGCCACTCTCCTTCCACAGATTGACATTTCCAACAGAGATTTGTTTCTATAAAACCAATTTTCTTTTTCATAAAGCAGAAGGGAGACATCTCAAACTTGTAACTCAAATTGATTTTTAACCTAAAACTAAGATCTTTTCCACAGTAACTTTGGCCATCTTCTATTGGAACTATGAAAATATTCTACTAGTAAGGGCCTGAAGATGGAAACAGCCTCTCTTGGTTATTTTTCTGTGTTCTGCATGGTCAGATCAAAAGTATTAAACAGAGTAGTACTGAATCATAAGAAATGTAAGTGTATGGGTTATTTAGAGGTCAAGAAGATGCAAATGGGAGTTCAGCGGTCCCCTTGTTTTCTGATCTCTGCAAATTTCTTTGAGAAGTCAATAAGAAGCTTTTTGAGCCTTTGAAAATAGAGTGTGTTCCCCTTAAGCTCCCTACTGCTCACTGGTTTAGTTCTTTTCTCTTTTCTCTTCATGCCCATGGAGGATGGCACTGTAGAGACCCTTTACAAATTGTTCATGAGGCAACAATTTCTGAATAATTTTTATCAGCAAGGCTATTTATTATTATTATTATTATTATTATTATTATTATTGTTATTATTATTTCCATGAACTTATTCACATTGACTATAGAGGAATCCATCCCTTTCCAGAGGTCTTCCTCCCATTCCCCAATGCCTTGGACATTTCAGCTACCCCAGCACGCAATGTGCATTCACATTGGTGGAGCACCAGCAAAGATATTTGTGGAACATCACTTCTAGTACTTCATATCTCTCAGATACTCCCCCCAAATTAAAGCAGACCACATAATTAAGTCCTGGCTT
Organism: Lepidothrix coronata; assembly: GCF_001604755.1. Classification (NCBI taxonomy): domain Eukaryota; kingdom Metazoa; phylum Chordata; class Aves; order Passeriformes; family Pipridae; genus Lepidothrix; species Lepidothrix coronata. The sequence goes on along the minus strand of NW_016690201.1, from coordinate 6,974,775 downwards.
TCCTGCAAAATTACCAGCAATTTTGAACAGATTGTGTGGCTCTAAAAAATCCCAGATATGACATGACCCATGAGGTCACATCAGCCTGGGAAAGTATCTTAAATGTTTGTGATCAGTTCTGTGACACCACATCAATCAAGACCAATAAAAACCCTGAAGAGATACTGAGTTTGAATTATTTACTGAAAGAGAATTCCAAAGTCTTCAGTCATTCAAACCAGCAGCAGGTCTCTCGTGGACCTTGAGGCAAGAAGGGAAAGGTCTGTGACACACTTGAGATCAAAACAGGATGCTTTGAGATTTTTCATTTTTTTATTTCTAGTAAAAACTACCTTTATGGTGTTCAGATACTCAAAACTTTTGAAATACAGCTCCTATAACACAAAGCAGATGCTCTCATTCCTAGCTTCTGTGTTTCAAGATGGAAAAAAATTTGATGTGAATTCTCTCTTAAGGAGAGACCGGAAAACTAAAATTTAAAGTAAAAATTCATTTTCACTCATATATTCCAGCAGCACTATTTGTAAACAGTTACAAGTTCTCAAAGATACTTTGCAGTTATTTTATTTTCCTTAGCATGCTTAGAAAAATGCTAGAAACAAAGCACCTTGCTGCATATTTAATTCACACCTTTTTCTGTTTTTAACAACTAGACAAGAAGAATTCCTTCCTGAGTTAACCAGCACCACAACACACCCATAGCCAATTCTGCCAACTCAGATCACTACTTGTATTACAGTTCACATTCTTTAGCCCATTTTACTAAGAAACACTTTCAGGTTTTGTATATTAGGCAGCTGGAACAGCCACAAAAACTAAGATGTTTTGTATTTAATGATTTAATCAATTTTTCTCCCTGTTCTCTCTCTACAGGGAGGAAAGAGGACCATGTGCACAGAACTGCACACAACAAACATTGGTGGAATAGAAGTTGTGAGAATAAAGAGGGGTAAAAGGAAGATAAAGCAGTATCCAAATGAAAAGATTCAACTAGTGAGAGATCATGATGTATTGAAAGGGAGTTATCCCCTTGAGTGAGAAATTTACTCCTAACTTGAAGAACAACAAATATTTAAACAACATGCATGAAAGAAAGAAAGAAGAGATTTTGTCCATAACGTGATCTTTCAAAAATGAATGAAAAGGTTGCTGCTTTTAAGTATAACTTCAGTTCTCATGAGTAGTTCTCCTAGTCTGATGCTTGCAAATTGCTAACCTAAATGAAGGTAATAGACACCAAAGGCTGACTCTATAGCAATTTTTAGCCTTTTTCCTTCTATTTTACTATAATTGTTTATTTCATTTTATTTCACCGATCTATGAAAAGAAACCAGCTTTTATTGTTAGTTAAGTAATATACTTACCTCATCAAAGTCCTTGTTAGCAGGATTTTGGTAAAGAAGAGAATCCAAACATAATCAGAGACTTATCCAAGTGGCCTTCATTTGGGTAGATGATCCAAAAAGGTTAAGAGTAATCCTTAACTATCTCACCTGTGCACTTGCCATATGGTGGAAGCTCTGCTGCTAATATTAACTCTGCAGTTTCACTACATCCATTCCCTAATATCTGAGTTTTTCTACAACCTCTTTACAAAACTGAAGGTAAGAGTTTACACCACATACAGAAGAATGGCCTGGTGACTTCAAAAGAACCAACAAACATTCAAATCAGATTTCTGCAGTGAGTTTCCTCCAAGAGGACATGAAGCAATTTCCATCCCATCCCCTCATAGATACTGCCTGTCATTTGACATTCAACTCAGGAGAGCTGAAGGCCTTCCAAGTTTGGAAACTCGTAAAGCCGTGGGTCAGGTTGCACAATATAGCGTTTGACAAGAATCATTTTAATGAGCAGATATCCTTAAGGTATGCTACATATTTAAAGTCAGAGTATGTGTTGCACAAGCTTATTACGTAGAGCTTTCATTGCAGCAAGTGCAACCGGCATTCTTGGAGTGCCAGTGTTTGCTTTTACTTAGGCTTAGCTAAGACAAAATCCCACAGATATTTGTTTTTGAAGTACTGTCCTCGATAGTATATTCTCTTGCAATAAAAATAACCTTTGTCAAATGTTCTAAAGGAACAGAATCACCTCTTCTATAAAGCTATGCACTTTTTTCAGGCTATAACCAACCAAACTTTTAATATATGAATTCTTATTTCTCTGATGTCTAGATTTCTTTCTGTGATGCAGGTGCCATCAGTTCTCTTTCTTCGAAAAAACCTTCCACCTTCAAAACAATTGAACAATGTAGTCTCATAAGATTATTCAGTATTCTCTGTAGACAGGAAGTAAAAACTACTGATTACACTTTCTAGAGAGGATGACTTTTATTTCATAAATATTATCCATTAAACTAGCTGATGTGGGATATTTTGTGTGTGGATTAACTTCCCCCCTCCCCAAGTCCACTTCAAGAAGTTACAGGGACAAGGGAATGCAAAGAAAGAAGGAAACCAGAACAATTTAGGAGCAGTAGCATGTTCAGGTGGTGTCAGTTGCCAAAGTTCAGTTTTAAACAGTAGCATGAGAGCCAAGTCTTCAGAGTTCCTGGCACACCTAACATTGATTAAACCTCATTGGGAATGCAAGGCCAGTAGCTATAACTGGCATTCCTGCTTCTGCAAGGTAGGGAGGATCACAAATAGCTTAGTTCATGAAAAGAGATACCAGTATGTGTCCAGAAGAAAATGAATTCTCTTTCCTGCTGAATCAGCCACCTTATCGCTGCAGAGCTGAATTAGCAACAATTGACTTCTGCAACTGAATTAATCCCAGCTCTCCAGGAATTAGAATCATGAAACAGTGAGGAGTCACTGCCACTCTGTTACCACCATCTGAGTTACTGGAAGTTATGAGACCATGGTAGTTCTTATTGCAGGCAGATCTATGATGAAGCTCCTCCTCACTAGAGAAGTAATCCCCTGAGATGTAGGTAGCCTTGCATCTGGAAAACCTCACCAGAACAAAAACAAGGGAACCCAGTCCTTCCCAGAGAAGAAAAGACACACTCACAGCTGCCCAAGTACTGTCACTTCTTCACCTGATGTTAGATCCTGTGTCTCAGCATCAGGAAGCAGCAGAACCTGAAAAGTAAAACTGTCATATTGGTGAACTGAGGTGAAAAAGAACAGTGTGGTAGGGAACAAAGACGGTTCTACATGTGGCCATATCCTTGCTGTTTAGGAGATCAGGACTAAGCAGCACTGCAGAGTTGCTTTCATGGCATTATGGGACTTACAGAACATGATTCAGACTTATCAAGAGGAGCAAGAATAAGCTGCAGTTGCTGTATCAGTGTCAGCAGAGTTCAGGAAACCTAGTCCTGAATAAAGAGGGTCAAGATAGGGTAACATTGCAGGATTCCTGCAGTAACACCCAAAGAATTATCAAATTAAGGTAACAGGGTAAGGAGTAGAGGAATAGAATAAGTGTTTTTAGAGTTGAGTAAAACTGAGAGACGCATTGCAAAGAAGTGCTTAAAAGGAAACACCACTACATCCCTCCAAGTAATGCCTCTTTTTTTCTGCAACAGCCTAGTCAACCTCCTTCTGTTGGTAAGTAAAATTGCTTCTTGCAGAAAGAAGAAACAGCAAAACACAATCCACAGCTCAGGTTCCACAGGGAATCTCTAGTGCTGAGCAGACCTTACAGTCATCAATCCTTATTGGCCACCAATATCTCCTTTGAATCACAATTCTTTTCAAATGCCTGAAAGCAGCTGAGAAGGAAAGAATGGATGTGCCAGCCTGGTAGTCATGCTTCAAGAAACAGAGAAAGTTTTCAGGAGAAAATTAGAACAAAATCAGATTAAACAATCAAACAAAGGTCACAGCCAGAAAGAAATGTGCAGAGCATCTTTCATGCAGGGTACAGTGACAAGGCTGTAAATATGTAAATATGTAAATACTGTTACTGGTATCTGTAATACACAGAGACACTATCAGGCAAACAAGGTCCTGTCATCATCTCTGGCACACAGGAAAAACAGGGCAACACTGTGAAAGAGGAATATTAGTCTTCATACTTCTACTCTCACAAATGTACTACATGTTATTTGACAAATACCAATAACCAAGACTTAAGTTCTCATTCAGGCAAATCTAGTAAAGATATACAGTTGCTTGTTCTCACTCAAATATAGAACTTAATCTCCTCCAACAGAGGTCAACTGGACTTTGCAGCAGGGCAGAAGTAGTAAGAGAATAATGCTGCACACTTGTTGCTTCCTCTGAGAGGACAGAGAAAGAAAGGGCTAGAAATTTGACTCAGCTGTGAATTATGGTGAACCACTACTTTTACTCAGAAAGGTGAATTTTCTAACAAGAATTGTTTGCAATTACCTCCTTACCTTGAATGAGTTCTCATGATAAAGCTTTAAAGTTGTCAAAATGCTCATCTTGGCAGTTTGAAACACAATCCATTATCTTAGTTTGGGACAGAACTGCTGCTCACTTAGTGTTTTGCATCTGGTTTGAGAATCAGGTTTAATTAACATGCATAGAATTCCATTTTACTGATTAATCTCATCCAAACCCAAGAAATATTAATAAGTTGGGTCTGTAGCCATGAAGATTTTGCTGAAGAACCAGATTTAATGGGATTTTAAGGGGGAAAGAAATCATGTTATTTTAGTAGATGCAAGATAATCACAGTTTAAGAATGCTCAAGATAATCTGTGAATTTACAGGTTTTGTGCTGATACTTGAAAAAAAAAGTCCTATGGCCTTTAAGAAATCCCGTTTAACTAAACTGTTTTGTTAATCTTTATATATTTATTTATTCATTTTAAAGCTACTTCTGCTATATGTTACATCTAAATGGATTATAATAGAAGGAAATTCAATTACTTTGGTCCTCCTTGGCAGGACGTGGTGTAACTGTCAGTCCCGCTGCACCGCACGTACGGCCACAGCGGCGCTTTGTGCTGTGCAATGCAGCACTCTGCAGAAATCCCTGATTCAGTGCTGAATTAGCTGGCTCCAGGGCTGCACACGCCGAGGTGGGAAGGCTGCCACGATAACTGGAGTGTCGCTGGCCCCAGCTATGCAGACCCTAATCCACAGGTAGTTCGGGAATTTCTAAGCAGCACCATACTGTGCTGGTTTGCAAACATTTCAAGACGCTTGAATACCAAATAATGGTCCATTTCTTTTCTTTTGTTCTGCTCCTTTGGTTTTTTTTGTTTGTTTGTTTTGACCCGCATTAAATTTATGGGTGGATGGCACCTCAGATACTGCTAAAAGGAGTGAAGAAGACGTAAAATTTTTCTAGCACTTCTTTTATTTTCTCAAATGTTTTTAGTGTCAGCACTGAATTCTTTTCCATAACTACAGAATAAAAAAACCCATTAAAAATATAATGCCATTATAGTCCCAAGAAAATTGGCAGGAGAAGCTAAGTAGCATTTTTGGAAGACAGTGAGATACCAAATTGATAGAGCTCTAGAAAAGTTATTTAATAAATTATCCATGTGCAAGCTATTGCTTTCTTCTCCTACTTTCAGTTGTGTACTAAAGCAGCTTCAAAGACTAAGATCATGGGCAAATGACTGAAGAATTTTAGATAAGAGTGCGAAAACTAAAATGAAAACAGTCTTTGCAGAGAAATGAACTGAGCAAACATCTGTAACTCAGATTTTTAACAACACTGCATGAAAACAAAGTACAGAGCACTAGTACTTTGGGGAAACACAAAGCAGAGAGGCTCTGAAGTCCTCTGAAGTCCAAAAGGCAACTAACTTAATTTATTTTTTTTTCCTTCCAGGCTTGATTGAAAATTGATTAGTGATACTGAATAGTAACCATCTTTTAAAATTAGCCAAATCTGGTCTCTAAGGTGTCCAAAAAGTAACAAGAAGAAACAAATCAGCATTTAATTATCATATTTATTCAAAAACTGGTAGGCTAAGTACCACTAAGTTATCAAATGCTTTAGGTAACTTATGGAAAAACATTGCTGGAGTTTACCTATTTTCTTCTTTGATTTGTTAAATAATTTGACTTCAACTAAAAGTTACTTTAGTAAAGTATTTAGCCCTGATTTGGAGATAGCAACATTTTGAAAGCTTTATGTTCAGCTAAGCTATTCTCCTTCTAATTTTATGTTCTCAAGGTTAGGAAACAAATCTTTGAAATGTGGCAAATTAATTATGCCGGAGAAAACACAGTTTGCCTTCAAAGAGTTGTTTCACTGACATACAAGTTACCGGGATTCAGCTATAATGATTATAAACTTGAAATATGCATTGCTAGGCTTTTGAGTTAGAGTACAATTACTGTATTTGTTAAGATTCTAGGCTGCCCAGCCGCTTCACAGTGCTGCCACATCTTATGTTCATACATTGTGGATGAAACCACAGAGGGAATGGGTCATAAAAAACATAAACCTGGCCCCAGAAACAAGCCCTCTTTCCATCCTTCAGAAGGCCCAGGCAAACAATTACAAATTATGCAGTTGCAATGTCTGGGAAGCAATTATTTTTAACTGAAAGTGAAAAATTCACCATTTCACCATTTCCTGAAAAAAAGAAACCAACTTCATCTGTGAAAGGGATAGGAAGAAGGAGAGAGATTAATAAGCAGTTTCTTAACTGGTGTGAATTGGCACAGCAGTGATGTGCACATCCCCTGATGCAGCATCACAGGGCTCTGTGTTTTCTTTCTGCAGGAAAGAAAGCAGCAAGTGGCTGCAAGTAAGATGAACATAAGCCTGGAAAGTTTCAGTAGACAATTATGAAAATGTAGTTTGGTCACAAAATAACTGAAATTACTCCTTTTTTTTCCTTTTTTTTTTTTCCCTCCAAGAGACTTACGTGATGAGCTGTGCAGCAAAGATCAGCAGAATGCCAAGAACAGTCACTGTATATCCAAATTTGGCTAATAAACCAGTATAAAGCATGTCAGAAAGGTGATGCATAATTTACTAAAGACAGAATTTGTTCAGTTTCCCTCTGCATGGTGTTAATTCCATTGGAAGAGATGGTGTGGATGCCTGGAGACTTTCTTTAGCTGTGCAAATATACAACTATTTCATTTTGCAGTGGCTTTAGGGGCTGGCAAGCTAACAAAGTTTGCAAAGGTGTAAGGAAAAGAAAGAAGATTTTTTCAGTATCTATGCCTGCTCTTCAATATAGGATTTAGAGGGTTTCATCCCTTACTATCCATATGTCATTACTGAGACAGTAGGAGACTTTACACTCTGGAAAACTTGTAATATCTTTCTAATTTTTCCCAGCTCCAGGGCTGGACATGACTTGAGATTCAAGATGATTTGAAGAAACCTGAACCCTGATATTATCCATTATAGGTTTTGATCATGTTCTTCTCTTTCTGCAAACCATCAGCTTTACATAAAGGAAAGGTTGCATCTCAGATGCCATGGAGATTCAAGGTAACTTCTCCATTTCAGAATGTATTGTTCAGTAGGATCACAGCTCAACTTACCTATAGATGGAGTGAAAAATTAGTTATTAACTGGAAGCATAAATCCACCTGGAAAAAAAAAATCTGTATCAGTCAAACAAACAAATAACTCTGATATTAAATGGAAAAAGTTGGTAGCAAAACATAGCAGTGCTTGAAATAATTTTCCATTGTTACTTATAAACTTCAAGTTTGGGTTTTTTTTTTCAGTAAAAAACTGATCCCAGGTAGCTTTAAGGCAGCTGAGAATCCATCAAGTATTTTAAAATCCATAGTAATCTGAGATGTATTGACTTCAAAACCTGGCTATAAACATCCAAAGGGAAAATTACTTACCAATATGCCACATAAATATATGTGATCTCTAGTTGAGGTCTGAGAAAGATGAAGTTGACTGGTAAACCATTAAATAATTAGCATACAAGGTGTCCTTTAAGTACATCTGTTATGATCTATCCCATTTAAAAGCAAAGCATTCACAAGTAATTAGAGAAATCTACGAAGTATATTTGTACAAAAAACCTCAACATGACTCTGAAGAGTGGACAAGTCTTTAAGGTGGTCCTTTGAAGAGGTCCAGAGAATTGTCAGTGTATTTTCAGAGTGACAGCAATGTGAATTTGACTATGGTATCTTCTAGGGCAGTGAGAAAAGGGGACTTTACAGTATGTATGCTGTATATTCCAGTGTATGTACACACTTTCCAGGAATATACCTGTACATGTGGATATACATTTCCCCATTTCCAAGTTGGCAATAGGACATTTTTACTCTTGCTACAGAAAACGCAGACCAGGAAGGTCTATAAAGCCTTCAACAGTATCCAGACAGACCTGGCTCTGGATCACACTCACCCAGTGTGACTGGGGACAGCGACTACCCCCGGGTGACCCGGCAGCGGGGGCTTTGGGAGGCACCCGCCGCCCCGACAGCCTCCAGCCCGTAGAGCATCGGGCCGCACATCGGGCACCTGCGCTGCGCTCTGGGTACCTGGCTGCGCTCTGGGTACCTGTGCGGTACCGCTCCGGCGGGCAGGGATGGGGCAGGAGGGAATGCAGCTGGGGCTGGGGCTGGAGCTGAGGGGGCTGGGGAAGGGGCTATGGCTGGCGGGGCTTGGGCTGGGGAAGGCACTGGGGCTGGCGGAGCTGGGGAAGGGTCTGGGGCAGGGTCTGGGTCTGGGGGCGGCGCGGGGGCGGTCCCTGGGCGAGGGGAGCAGATAAAGGCAGGGCGGCGGGCGGAGTGGAGGCGGGCAGCGGCACAGCCGGGCGTGCGGACCAGCTCCTCCGGCGGGCATCCCCTGCCCCGAGCGCTTCCACGGACGGCAGCGGCAGCGGGGCAGCGCCATGGGGGCCGCAGCGGGGCTGGGGCTGGCGGCCGTGCTGGCGGCGGCCGCGCTGTGCGGGCCCGGGGCGCTCGCCGGGCGCGTCCTCAGCGGTGAGTGCCGTGCGGGGGCCGGTGCGGGAGTGCGGCGCTCGCAGGACCGGGAAGCAGAGGGGGAGAGCTGGGAGCAGAGCCCGCTGCTTGAAGGACCTGCGTGTACTCGGCGAGCGCTGGAAGCGCCTCCCGGGCGCTCCTACCCCGCTGCGGGAGCGCCGCCGTCCCGGCGGGGCCATCCCGGGGCTGCGCGCCCGGCAGAGCTGCGAACAGCTCCAGGTCTGGGTCCGCAGGCTCCCGCGGCAGCCTGGAGTCAGTTCCTGCCCCGTGTTGTTGGAGCTGGCTGATTGCGGGCGCGCTCCGGCTCCGTCAGAGTTGTTTAAAAAAGGTCGAGCATGTGCTCGCTGCAGCGTCTTCCCGAGGGACAGCTGTGGGTTGAGATGTGTTGGCATCTGTATAGCGATATTTCTTCTTTGTTTGTAATGTTGTCAGGAGGAAAAAAGCAAACTTCTAAGAACAGGTGACATAAATAGTTTTATTACGTGTAGGTGCGTCCACAACTCTCAGAGCAGAAAGGAAGACAGTACTTCAGAAATCTCTATGTTAGGTTTAATTTAAGAGCTGTAAGCTCACGCTGTGTGTTTCCAGTCTACGGGTGCATATGCTCAGAAGCTGCTGAATTTAATGAAAAGGCTATTTTTAATTGTACTTTGGCTCAGACCTTTCAAGCTAAAGCTAAGAGGCTCTCGGAGGCACGTTACGTGTGCAGCACAACCATGCATTTGCCTGGAACAAAGATTTTACATGGTCGACTGTGCTTGTTAACAAGTTGTGTAAATGTTTGTATATGCAGGTAGAAACACTTCTCTTTATGCATATTGTTTGTATACAATTGTTTCAGAGGCTGTAACAGTAGCATGTCAAGAAAACTTTTCTTGCATTTTTTTGTGGGAGACATTTGATTTCTGAATTTGGATAACTTTCTTAGTTGCTGGTGGAGTGCAGACACTGACCATTTTGATCATGTTTTATTTGAAGCATGTTCATGTGCAGAACTCAGAGGTGCTGTTGGGCTTTTGGTGAAACAATATCTTCAGGAAACAGTAGCTAAGTAACAGTACTTCCAGCACTTTGAAAAAGCTTGTTTGCCTGAAGAGTACCCTGAAATACTTCATCTACCTTCATTATAATGTGGATTGTACTGGCTGATATGATACATCAAAGCTCTTTGTATAACAATTTATATGAATCCTATGTAACAGTTGATTTTTAAGGAACAGTGAAGATTATTCATCGATGAGATGTATTTTGCATTAGTAGTCTCACTGCTGGAGTCCATGTGTGACAGAGGAAACCCAGTCCCTTAATCTTCTAGCTGAAGCTTCTGTGTTTGAGATGCAGCAAACTGAGTAGAGTTCCAGCTTTTAAAAATGATATATGATATGTGTGTACTGCTTAGTCAAATTGTTCCTAGATGGGGAACAATTTTTGGGGCTTTGAAAGAATACAGGCTCTGCCCTATATTTCCCTGAAACATTTCAAAGTGTATAATGAGCCTCATATCAATGTATTATGCAGCTGATACTTGGCTGGTAGAATACAGGGAGAATTTGAAGACACTTATAGAAGAACCATTTATGTACTATTAATTAATTAGCTGAAGTTGTATTCATTAGTTAAATAACAGCCAAATATTTATTATGCTTCTGCCAGATACTCTGATGTACTGGCAGAAGAACTCTTTTTATTTTATTTCTTCTTCTCTTCTCTCAAGGACCACACCCCTATCCTGGCACATGTTCAGGGATAGGTCTAATACTAGTGGTAGTCAACACTTTTTCAGACAAGAAATAGTGCTATTGAATAATTGGGCAGTGTGTGCTGTCCACCTGACTCCCATCTAGCTTATCTCCCTCTTGTATAAGAACCAACAATTTGGGCTTTAAAAAGTTTGTATGAATTCATAAGTCTATATCTTAAATAGACCTGAATTCCTGAGAAATTGCTAATTCATGCTTCAGTCATGATAAATAATCTTGAATGATTGGAAGTGTCACTGTTCTCATTCCAAATAAATATATAATTCCTACCACTCACATAGAAGCTGTTTGTGAAACTGCCTTGAGTGCTGGTTGCACCTTGTGGAAAGAGTCCCATTTACTGCAGTAAGTTTGCACCAAACCTAGCAATAATTTCAAATTTGCAACCATTTTGACCACAGTGTCAAAATGGCAGAGAAGAAAGGGCCTGCCTTTTCAAAATGACATTTCCTTAAGTAAAGGCTTTCTGTTACTCTTTCCAAGTATGTTCATTTTCCTGGGATATAATTAAAACTATTGCTAGCATCAAATAATTCACATTCAGGTGTTATTTCTTTGTCATCTTTGATTTGGGAAGTTTTGAAGAGCAGCAATACAAATGTTTTGTAATTTTTAGTGTAGTTAGACAGATGGTTTGTGAGCAGTGCTCACAGCCTCCATGTCAGGCTATCTAGTGTTGCCAGAGAATTGATTCTTGAAGACAAAAAAAATCCAAGCAGGCTCAGAAGAAAGTGCTGAGTCTGCCTTGCTGTCCCATGACATCATAAAGAACCTGAAGTGATGATAATGCAGTTTGCAAAGATGCAATTACTTTAAGTATCTGTTGGGCAGGAGAGATGCCAGCTAATCTTATTACTAATCATTTAACAGCCTATGTATTAATCATAGATGTTATAGTTTAATGACTGCTGTTTGCTGTCTACTTGTATTTCTGTGGCTTTTTAAATTTTGCTCTTTGCTATGGCTATGCATCAATAGCAGATTAAATAGTGATGCAGTATTTTAAAGCAGTATGTATCTATTTTGGTGTAGAAGTATTTGGATATGTAAAACACTAAACGAGGAAAAACATTTAGTGGGTCTTGAAAGCACAAGAATTGCCCCTAAAGTATAGACTTATCTGCTTCATATGCCTTTAAGGAAGTGGATATGCTCATTCACACAGCTTATGATCAGATTTGAGTTGTGCATAAAGTACTGCAAAGTAAGATAATTGAAGTATCTTCATGGGTACTGAATTGAATAGACCCTTTCTCAAAAGGGTTTAACTTAGTTGAATTGGCTTGACCTGCTTATTACAGTTTTGTCTGTCAAACTGTTAAGTTTTTTCTGTAGATGAAACCTTCTACTGTAAAGTTGTGTTTTTTGTTTTTTGTTTTTTTTTTGCATGAACAGTTCATTTTAAGATACACTTGTAGCTTAAAATTTGAAAGTATAACCTGAAAAAACCCACTGCCTCTCTTGTCTACAGGACACATGTGCAACAGGTGTGTATTGAACACATTTTAAATACCCAGCATTCAGCTCCATAGTAGAAAAGCTTTTAATGCACATGCATGTCCACATAGGACAACATCTTTTTGCTCAGTTTTAGGTCTCAGTACTCATTAAACCTGGGACTTGGAGAAGTGCAGGAGAAGCTAAGCATTTAATCCCCTTAGACTTCTTTATGAATTCCTTTCCTTATCTACCTATTCTGAGCAATGTCTTCTTGGAGACAAATCAATGATCTGGGCTCTTAAAGTGAAATGATGTGATGACTCTTGGATATAATACATATTTCTATTAAACACGCCTTACTCCTCACCAAGAAATTCCACAATACCCTGTGGAATGAGAACACAGTTTTGATAATGGGAGTTGTGTGATGGTGGATGAGTCCTTATAAAGCAGAGTAGAAATACCAGACTACTTGAACCAGTTTTAGGAGTCATATTTTAGTATTAGAGGTGATGCCCCCTTGATCAACCCTCTTAAGCTTACCCTGCCTATGGAGGAGAGCTGTGCAGGTTGGCAAGATTGTAGTTCTGCTCAGGGGCTAAGGGGAGTGATGGAAATTTCTAGTGCTGTGCCTCAGGTGAGCATGCACTAGGAATGCAACTTTTCCCTCACAACATCTTGTTCAAAAATAGAGGAAGGCATTGCAATTCTCAAACTCAGGATTGTCAAGCCTCTGTACTCCACTTGTCTGAAGAGCCCAAGAGGAAATTTTTACCACGAAGGGAGCTGTGGTGGAACAGTATGGATTTTCTTTTTTTCCTTTCACATGGCTTTTCTTGCTCCAAGTGAGACAAGGCTGGTGTGCTGTCCCAGTACAGCAGCCCCGTGCAAAAAAGTCTCTTTCCTTGTTGAACTCATGTTCTGTACCTTGACTTGAATTCTATATAGTTAAGGTCTGATCCTGTGTAGATCAAACTTGTTGATTATAAGATCTTCGCAGGAGAACATGCTTTGGTTCATAAGGGCTCTATACAGCACTATTTTTCTGAAACTAATTCTCATAATGGCTTTCTCTTTGGAAATCTCTGCATCAGAAAAGACTGTACAGTACTAATGTAAAATAAGTAAGATGAAACAATGATTTGCTAGTAATTGCTGCACTCTAATCCCATACTCATACCTGTCACTCACAAGCTGGGAATTATTTTAGACTCTTGCTGAAGCAGTCCCTACTCCCACCACTGACAAACAGGAGGACCTTCGGTTCCAAGCAATTTTAAGAAATGAGTCCTAACTAAAGAGTTGGCAGAGCTACAACTAAATCTAAATGTAGCTGCAACTAAATCAAAGTAGCTCCAGCTAATGACTCTTTATCCGTCACTTTATGGGTGACGGATAAAAGTGGTATTTTTAGAGTGGGATTAGTTTCATTTTGCTTTAGATCTTGAAAATACCACGGATACACCCTAAAAATGCCTGTTTCATTCAATTGTCTAGACAGTGAGGTCAGTGAGCCAGCTTAGATGTGGACAGGTACATTGGGAATAACTAAAGTTTGGGGAGATGAATCCCACTCTGCGTCTCAACAGTTTCTTCCCCTACAGCGATGTACATGTAATGAGAACTAACCTGTCATGCTGTATCTCTATTTGACTATTTTTCTCTTAGTGTATTGTAGTACCAACTGTACTACCAATTTTAAGATTCAATGTGGATTGGCTTTTCCCAGTTTCTTAAGAGAATGCGAATGAGCAAGGACTTGCCTGTTGATTTGTCTTAATTGTGGAACTGCTGCAAAAAGAAGGCACTCTACATTCTTGTACTGAGATGCATGTAGGGTGTTCCACCCCAGGAAACTCTTGAGTCCATAAATCAAGGAAATTAATGTAATTTTGCATCCATATATATATATATATATATAAATTAAATCTATGGCAAATACAGGTATTTTGGCAATGAATCCATGAAAATACATTTATTTGGAAAAAGACATTCAAATTTTACTGAAAAAGGGTGAGAATGGATGATGCTTGCTCTTAAAAATAATTGGGAAGTTTTCTCTTTTCTCCTCTTTTTCTTAATTTAATTGGCATAGGACATATTTATTGACCATGGGAGATTTAGGTTGAATATTAGGAAAATGTTCTTCACCCAGGTGGTGGTTAGGCACTGGAACAGGTTTCCCAGGGAAGTGGTCACAACACCAATTCTGCCAGAGCTCAAGAATCATTTGGACATCAATCTCAGGCACATTGTGTGATTCTTGGGGTATCCTGTGCAGGGCCAGGATTGAGACCTGATGATCCTTGAGGGTTCCTTTCAACTGAGGGATATTCTATGACTAGAGATTTATGAACTATTTCCTTCAAGAGGCAAAAATAAGAAATGAGCCATCAACAGAGGTTCTCAGAAGTGCTTAAATTTATGCTTAGGGGAAAACCTGTAGAGGGAACATACTGATTTATATAAAATTGGGTATTTGTGAAAATGCCTGCTGTTTTGGGACAGGAGAGTATTACTTTTCCCTGCTCCCTAGGCTGGAACAAATTATACTTAAGCCATTCAAACAGTTCTTGTCATGTCTATTCCACAACATTTTAACAACTTCTTAGCTGCCATGTCTGTCTTTAAAGTTTCTGGGAAATCTGATCTGGGTTTGACTTCACAGAAAACTATTGATGAAGGGACTTAATTCGAACCACAGGATGGCCTGGGTTGGAAGAGACCTTAAAGATCATCTTGTTCCAACACCCCTACCATGGACAGGGACACCTTCCATTAGACCAGGTTGCTCAGAGTCCCATCCAACCAGGCCTTGAACACTTCCAGGGATGGGGCAGCCACAGCTTCCCTGGGCCCGTCTTGTGAGTGTTTGTGCTGCTTTTTATATAACAGCTGACAGGATGGAACACTTGGTGTGCCTTCAGGCAATGGTATATAAAAAAATTTATTGTATTAGTGGGTGTTTGTAGGACTTTTAAGAAAAAAAGAAAATAAAGTAAAAGTGCTGCTAAGAGCATCAGCAGTATTTTTTAAGTTCTGGGTAAATAATCCACATCCTGGAGCAGACTTGTAGATGTGTAGA
Organism: Lepidothrix coronata; assembly: GCF_001604755.1. Lineage (NCBI taxonomy): Eukaryota > Metazoa > Chordata > Aves > Passeriformes > Pipridae > Lepidothrix > Lepidothrix coronata. The sequence goes on along the minus strand of NW_016690201.1, from coordinate 6,959,629 downwards.
TCTTTCCAACACACCACATTTCCTCTTATTTTGAATAGATTCAAATAGATTCCATTGACACTCGGGTGTCATCATTGGTCTGCTTGTGTCCATGGAAGTGAACAGTTATTTGTACCCATGAAGAGTGTTATTCTCTGGGTAGAATTGTAATTTTTAACAAACACAATCCACTGCTAAGGAAACTGAGGTCCAGAGTATATGTCACAGAACAAAATGCATATGCTCCATGTCCTATGCTCATGGTGACATTTTTCTTACTGCCAGTTGATCAGATGCAGACTGTACCACGTTGAAGTGCAAGCTGATCCTCTCTGGGTGCCAACACTAAGTTTCTAAGTGCATTGTCCTCATCGTGCCTGGTGGTGCCAAAGAGGCTCTGTTGTTCCAAGTGGCAGTGTTTCTAGATCTCTCCAAGGCAGACAAGGGAAAAATATAGGTCTCACATCAATCTCTATTCCTTCTTAACATGGGAATAGAGAAAGCAACTTGCAAGTGGTTGTCTTAGCAGCTATGTTGGCACTTAGGGTGAACCCCCAGGAGTGTAGTGGCCCCTTACAGAAGTAAGCGGCTGTCTGCCATGATCAGCCCTGTGATATATACCTGTAAAGTTCACACGATCAGAAGAGAGGAAAACTCTTATTACAGGAAAATCTAAATGGATCACATGCTTTAAATTTATGATGAGTTATATATCTGAAACAGAGCTGATGCCAAAACGAAGGTATGTTTCACTTAGAAGAAAGGAAAGCTGTCATGGCTTTAATGATTTGACTGTGAGGGGAAAAAAAAGAAATACCTTTTGGGAAATATAGATTTTTTTTTTTTTTCTTTTTGATAATGACTTATGACTTGAATCAGTGACTAAAACCTTTTAATAAAAATGGATATTTATTTTCCAGTTGAAGACACTTACCTTGTATTGATTTACATAATTGTAATCGTGTGTTTTCCTGCAAGGGTAGTTATGGAGGGTGAAGTGTTGATTAGCTTCTAATGAGATTTAGACATCAAGCTACTTCTTTACAGCTTCTTTATCAGTGACCTGAGATCCCTGCTGTGTGTGCCAGAGTTGAGAAGCTAACTAAACGAAATAAGTGTTATTTTCTTTTTGAAATGAATGAATAAACCTATCACTGCTTTGTGAAGATGGCAGCTTTCATTCCAGTTCCCAGTATAACAAGAGCAAGCCTGTGTCTGAAACACCACAACATTGATTTTGAAAATCCAGGCAAACTTTTAGTCTACTCTGGGAAAGACAAATCCTCACAGTGTTTCTTCAACACAATGAAAAACATTTTGCAGGACAAGGGATCCTAGCTTGTGTCTTCCCAAGACCTAGAAGAGTGCAGGTTCTGAGCACATAGAGGCTTTGACAAACCTCCCCAAATGTAATATTTAGATCAATACTTGTCATAAGTGTTCATTTTTATATTTTTAGCAACCAGCAATCTTGCTGCAATATCCAGGGAAGCTATCAGATTGAATTTTAATTGCATTTGTATTCAGCCAGATGGCAAAATCCAGGTGTTAATGATAAGTAATATTTAATATTTAAATCAGCACTGCCTAATGTTCCTTTACAAATGGACTGTCTCCTTTTGATTTCTTGGTTTTGTAAAAGTGTAGTTGTTATGGGTCTATTGAGAACAGTTGTTATTCAGAAATAACAAGTCAACTCCTTGTCCCCAAAAGTGCTTAGAAACACAATAGCTTAACTAGTTAACAGCTGAAAACCCAATTTCAGCAATAAATGAACTATAAAAAGAGAAAATAAAGAAGACAGAAAATGGATTGGGACAAATGCTCCTTGTGTAATTTCATATTCTGCATAACTACTAACTCTCTGTCTGAATGGTATAATGCAGTACTTTCTTTTTACTTAAAATTTCCATTGTCCCTGTTTTGTCACTTTGCAAGATTTGCATTAATCCTAGAGAAGGCTGTTTGGCTGGTGTCTGAGGACCTCTAGCACCATCTTTGCTACGTCACAAGATATGGAGTGGTTAATGGCTAAAGATAGATTTGGCCTGTGTCTGAGAAAGAATAGAAAGAATTTGCCTTTTAGTGATCATTTTATACATGCTGTCTATACATCTATAACTTTTAAGGTTAATAACCAAGAATTTAGCAAAAAAGGGACTCCATTATAGGAGTCCCTTATAATATATATATTGTTGGAAGTCTGGCTAATAGATGAGTTTTGCTTGAGAGCTTGGGGCCAACCTCCAATAAGCCACCTCAGACATTGTCTACATGCTCATGACTGATATGATGCATACAAAGTGTCTCCCTGTACACATATCTACTTGAAGTACAGCTACTAGATAGGCAAATATGGCCCTGTGATATTTTATATAAGCCATTAAAAATGACTTGGAACCTTTGAAAATTTTTCCCATTAGAAAAATCACTTAAGAAAAAATGTATGATGACAATTATGCATAACCCCTAATCCAGAAGAAGTATAAATCAGTAATGGATGTCTCTTCTCTTTGCAGACTTGGTTATTAGGAGGGTTGGAGGAAAAAATACCTAGTAAGGTATGGAAGAGATAGCTATGAAGATATTAATATGGATACAGGCTGGTGTGTGATCTGTACAGGAGCTGGTATTTGAATGGCAAATTTGAGAGCACACAGAATTGCTTAAGCAGCTCAGAAGTGTTAGCTGAGAAAACATCAATGGTCTGAATAATGACTCAGCTAGAGAATGTGTCTTAGTGTTACAAACTTTGTGAGAGAAGATGGCAGTTTGCTTTTATCCTAAATGAAGACAGAATGTAATTATGAAATGTTATCACAGTATTTTTTTAAAAAAAGTAATATGAATCATCAATTAAATTCAATGAATGGCCACAAATATGAGTAAAACATCAACAGCAAAACATGACCATTAGCTGAATCCAGTCAAAATCTGAGTGGATGATACAAAGATCATTTGACAAGATGCATCAGCTTTGAACCAAAATGTGATTAGGGAAATTTAATATCTTTTAGGCTCTTACTGGTCACATTTGAAATGCATTACTAGGACTTAGCATGGAGTGCCCTGTGACTCGGGGACAGGTGAAAACAAATTGTGCCCAGTGCTACCCAGACCCTGAGGTCACTGTGCTCATGCAAGCTTGAGACCAAGACTGGTCTTCATAACACAAGCAAAAAAATATATTTCTAGCCAGTGGAATATTTTAGTTAATTTATGTAGAATTCTGTTTTTGCTATTTCATTATTACTCTCACTTAAGTTCTTGTGTCTTTATTTCGTCACTTTATTTTCAGAATTCTCCATCAGCATCATGCTGTTTTGGTTAGCATTAAATAATTCACCTTCCTTTCTACCAAGTATTATTCTATGTTCTCTGCTGAATCCATTATCTTGTGAAGAAAAAGTCACAATATGAAAACATAATGGACTTTACTACCTCAGACTTTGTGTATTCCATTTTGTCTCTCCTCACGTGTGCTATGCACATGCAGTGGCTGTTCCCCACTAATCTCGGTGGATACTAATGGTAGGGGACCCTGGATTGTAGGTTAGTTTGTGAGATTCAAGAGGAGGGAAGAGTGGGATTTGCTATCAGGGAGCTTGCCTTCTACCTGATATCTTCAAAGACTCCAGCAAGCAATGTGTGTTACTCAAAATAATCTTTGTGTCCCTCATGGGCCCATGGAGGTTTAGTTAGTACAAATCTTGGTGCTCTTAGGGAAGAGGAGTCTTTGACCTGGGTATTTTATCAGCAATTTAGCTTCTAAATGACACTTTGTCATGACACTATAACTTCTGTCATGACAGAAATCAAGGAATCTATTATTTCTGTTTAATGAAACATAATTATTAAAACTTAATGGAGACATAATTGATTGAAATACCAGCTAAGAATTTGTTTGTTTCTCCTTTTCTCTAAGGACACTTTTTTCCTTCCATAAATGTTTTAATGAGTAGTTTAATTAAAAACTTTGTTCTAATGTTGAGATCAAAACATTCTGCTATGGAACTGCTATGTGACACCCAAGGATGAAAATTGGTCCTTATGGATGGGATATTAGGAAGACATTTTTTACGGACAGACATTGGAATGGGCTGCCCAAGGAGGTGGTGGACTCATGGTCCCTGGAGGTTTTTAAGGTGAGACTGGATGTTCCACTTAGTGCCATGGTCTGGTAACCACGGTGCTGTTGGATCAAGGGTTGGACTTGATGATCTTGGAGGTCTTTTCCAACCTGGTTGATTCTATGAATGGTAGCTGGTTTTTCTTAGAGCAAGTACTGTACACTTGCTTTCATCAGCTAATGAGATGGTGAGACAGAGTGCAAGGAAAGTCCAACCAGTTCAGGTTCTCTGCAGTAGGTGAACCAGAGCTGCTGAGGCTGAGGGAACAGGGCCAGGGCTGTGTTGTATGGCTGATGTCTGCGGGAGGGGTAGAAAGAACAAACCAGGAGATATTCCCATAAGGAAACTGGGGACACCTACTCTTGCACTTTTGTAACTGTGGAAGAAAGTGAAAACCAGTCTTTTGTCTGTCAGTTGTTGCTTCAACATAATGCTCTTCCCTCAAGAGGTGAGAAAGCAATTATTGATGGAAAGGTGTGGAATGGGTTCATGACACCAAGCCAAGGGTGTGTTTTGCTTGTTTCTGTTTCTGCTTCTGACCAGGATCTGGACTGTTCTGCTTGGGTGAGGGAAGGCTTTTCTGATACGCTTCATGAAAGGAAGGATATAACCACCCCACCTTCACATCAGCAGATAGTCAGATAGGGTTGGTTGAAACCTTAATTTGCCTGGGTGTTTGTAGGGGAAAAGAGTAAAAATGAGTTCTTAGGTTTTCTTAAATTATTCTTATTAAATTAGTTAGATCTTCAATCTCACACTGAAGGAAGGATCAAACACAATAACATGCTTTTCTTTTTTTTCTTTCTGGATACCATGTGGTGGCGCAATGTTTTCCTTCATGTTTTCTTTATTCCCCCAAGTATCACAGGGCAGATCTTTTGGAGAGGTTGTAAATGCCTAACTTGCCTCCATTTATTCATATTGCGTAGTGTCTTAATGTGATTCATTCCAACAGTCTTGCTTACAAATCTATTTTCTATTCAATTGTGACAGAAAAATTGGAATTGAATTTATACAGCTGAAATAGCAAAAATGTTGCTTTAAAATTAACTGTGGAGTCTTGTCTGCTGCAAAGATGTTAGTGTAAGGTAAAATAACACATAGTTAATGTTTCCATACTTATCTTGTCTGCTGTACAATGTGGTCCATTCTGTCGGTTTTCACTGGAAAATTATTTTTGCTTTGTAGTTGAGAAATTAGTAGAGAGAGAAAGTGGTAAAAAATGAGGCTTAAAAACCTGACATCTCAGTGCATTCCAAGAAGAGCACTAAAATGTCAACTGATTTGCCAGCTATTAAGGCAAACCTGCAGATTTCCATTAACACATTTATCTGCCATAGTGATGCTAGTTCGAAGTCCCCTTCAAAAGAAGAAAGAAAAGATTCAGAGTCGGTCACTGCCTAAATGCAGGGATTAAATTAACTAGAACAAGAGAAAATCACAGCTTCTTCCAGAAAGCTTACTACTCTGCCTCACATACTTCATTCACATTGTGTGGGTCTATGGATCTTAATGCCAATTATTTCTTGGTTCCTTGCTGTTTTCTCTGTTGGTTTCTAGGGGTATATTCTTGCAGAAATGATCAGCCTTTAAGGGGGAAGTTATTTCTTTTGCCAGAGGTGTAGAGAACAACAAATGAAAGAGCAGGAATTTAGGAGTTGGATTGCGTGCAAATTTTCACTTGTTCAATTCCTTCATTTTGTAAGACTTGATTTTAGAGTTATTTAACACTGCATAAACATCTGCAACAACAGTGGTATTCTTATAGCAACTCAGGCACAGCACTTGCCAGGACTCCATGACCCAATGATCTTAAAGGTCCTTTCTGACCTAAATGATTCTATCAAGGAGCATGAGTCTCTGTGCAGAAGCTGACTGGAGATGAATACCCTGAAGGAGCTTGGTCAGGTAGCCAGCAAGGACCCATTTGTCCTGCTAGGAAGGTCATTTAAATCAGGTTTTTGGAGAGCCACAGAAGAGCACAGACTGTGCATGAGAGCAGAGAGTGAGGGGAGGCGCTTCAACCACCTGAGAAACTTGCAGGGGACTGGATGTGTGTGTTATAGATGGAAAGCTAACTATTTTCCCATGAAAGGGAGGCACAGCATGGGAATTGAGATCTACAGTCGTCGGCCCACTCATCTAGGTTGAACATTCCTGCATGACTGAAACTGTGACTGGAATATTTTGGTAGCTGAATTTGCTCGTTACTTACTACTTGGTGTCAAGGGGGAGTATGTGCACAGTATGAAAGCAACCATGGAAGAACTTCTTTCTAAAAATTGTCTGGGAAAATAAAAAAAGGCAAGACAGTGAACAAAGGACTCTCCCTAAATTTACATATACATCTTGAATTAATGCTTTGAGTCCACTCTTGAGCTAAAGGGAAAGGTGTGGTCACTTTTCCTTGTAAGTGATTCTTGTCCCACATGATTCAGTGCTAACCTTTGGATGTTTGAGCTGTTATATCCATATGTGTACTCTGGCAATAAGCCATTGTCACTCACTCAGTGGTGAGGGTCAAAATGTTGCTCAGCTCCTCCTTCCCTGTGCACTTGACCCTGTCAGTGAGACAGAGCTGCTGGGGAAAATTGATCATGTTAACAAAATTTGAATTGCAGTATTATAGATGAAGGGAATGAGCTGGGATTTCACATGCAGCTTTCATTCTTGCACTTCCCACTTCTGAGCAGTTAGAGTTATCATTGTACTTAGGTAACAGGGGCATTTTTTTCTTCTATTCAAAGAAGTCTTAGAAAGAAGCCCATTATTTTATATGCTTCTGTATCTAAGGGTCTGTGCTTTGGTTCTTCAGCACCATTGGCCAGCCAGCACTGTGGCTCTCACTACATGGATTGATAGCAAGGTTCTTAACTTGCATGAATAAAGGGAAATGGCAGGAAAGAAACTGGGACATACATTGTTGTCAGGACGTTATCAGACGAAGTCCAAATAGGTGCTCTCTTCCTGATCTTGGAGCCTGGATTTTTCCATGGATATCTGTGGAACAAGCTTGTCCTTTTTATTGAACTGTTCTTGTATTATTTTTGTAGATTAACTATTGATAAATAACTGAATTTTCAAAAATCTGTCTGCCAAATAAGAATGAGACTGCAAAGATACATATCTTACTGACAGTCCTTCTCCCAGATGAACTTTATTAGGGTTTCATGAAGAGAAACCTCTTTTTAGAGTTTTTTTTGGGTTTTTTTTTTTTTTTTTTTTTTTGGGAAAGAGTTTTAGGAAACTCTAGAAAGCTAAGCATAGAAATACCCTACTGCCCCCATAATTTAGCTTTCCACAACAAAAATGATCCCCAAAAATAAGAGTTATTTTCAGATTTAGCTAAAAGTCAAGAGCTATTCCTGTTTTTATGTTGCATTATTAATGCAGCTTTGATACAGTCTGCTTGTTCTCTACAAATTCTGGAAATTGTCCACTCTGCAAATACAGAGAAGTCTTCAGTCAGCTCTTGTGCTGTTTGCAATCTGTTATGGGAATTATGCTACTTATTTAATAAAAAAATGAAACAATACTAAAGCAAGAAGAATGAACTAGCTTTTAGGCTTTTCTGTTTCCTTCTGTGTTTCTTCTTTGTGTTTAGAAAAACACTGGCTTAAAAAGTTGTGGTACAACTTAGTTTATAGGATGATGTTGCTGTTTTCCAGTGACAAATTACAGTGGTTTTTTTTAAGGTAAAACAGGATAAATCCTGTTCAAAGGTAAAGCCAAAGGATTTGCTTAAGAATGGGACTAAATACAAAATTTTCTAATGCAAATCTGACATGGTACAATCAAATAATATCCTTGCCAAATTATCCAGTCAAATTAAGAAATTTGTTGATTTCTAAACAATCTAGATAATGTCTGGTAGTTTTTATTGCTTTGGTATCCTTCAGTAATTTTTACTTATCAAAATAACCTCTCCCGCTTTTCTTCTTCAATGATAAATTTCCATACTGGAAGAAATTGATTTTTTTTTTTCCTAAAAGATGGTTGTATTTAGAAGCCTTCTCCTGTCCTGAAATGAACATACTGGAGTTCAGTTGCAGCTGATATGGGACTCTGTTAATCTTGTTATATAATCTCTAGAGAATCTCAGTAATGGAAGATTAATTATTTTTCCTTTTCTGGAAAAAAAGCATGTGTCTTTCTCAGCCACAGAACTGGAAGGAATAAGTATTGTTTCTTCATTTGGCTTTTGATTCTTTCCACAGACATACCTCTGAAGGGCAAAGGAAAAGTGGTGTGAATGTAGCAGATCTAGTGCTTTCTGAAAGCATCACAAGGTTTCTTTGTGAGATCTGGATTGTGTTGAGATATCTGCTAATATCTGGAGTTTCTGTTGGGTGTTGCAAAGCATGTTTAGAGAGTGGTCACCTCCTCTAGCACCTCCAGTCCCTGGACCCCCTCCTGCCTGGCTGCTGGTGCCTACCCTGGTACTCAGGGCTTCTCTCTGAGCTGAAGGATGTGGCTGCAGCTTTTGCCCTTGATGGTTCAACCAGTCGGAAAGCTGAGCAGGTATTCCAGTGCTGTGCAGGCAGGACACGGCTGTCACACAGGTTGACACAGGCAAGGTGCTGCCTTCAACAGCACCCAAGTGCATCACCCATGTAAACATGGACAGTCAAGTCCCCTCTTTCTCCTCAGCTGACAGAAATAGATGGTCACTAGGGAAGGAACAGGTTCAGTCACACACACCGTTTTACATGTGACTGACCCCTTTAATACCCTTTTCTGTCAGTTCCCTCTTTGTTCCTCCCCATTCCCTACCCCTGCTGGTGCCTCATGAGATTGCATAGTCCCCTCAACATTCTTATCAAGTTGCAAAGCCCTGTTTGCCTGCAGTTTCTTGATAGCTCACCAATCTGTGTGCCTGACAAGTTTTCTTTATTTCCTTCCTGTTTTTCTCCATTACATTTTCCTGTCAAGTCTGTGTTTGTGTATTTGGTTCCTTTTATTATTATTCCTTTTTGCACCAAAAATTTTGTTGACCAGATAACCCTAAAGCAGATACTCTCCTTCCACACACCCTTACATGTTGTACTTTGTCACATTATAGTGAAGAGTAGCTTCACATCATGAGTTCCTTGTGAATACAGCCTCTCAGGGTTATATAGCAGGATTCAAAAACTGCTAGCTGCTTCTTGCCACTAAAATGGAGAATTTTAAACATTTTTTTTTTAAATCAAATAGCTTTGATTGCAAAATAAAAGTGGAGTTGGTCCATTAGTATGAAATAGTTAAGAAAATACCCTCCAAACAGATCTTAGCTTTAACAGAGTACAGTCATGCACAGCCTGATGGTACAGTCATTAGAGTAGGGAGTATTTTTCTAGAAGTTAGTGGGAACCTTTAGTGTTTTGGAGAGTTTTACAGGCCTTGGCAAGAAAGCCATAGATTCCCATGAACTGTGCAGTATTTGCAATTTAAATTAGACCGAAGTATTTCAGTGGTGCCAGTGTATCCCCATGAATCCTTTCAGACAGGGGAAAAAAAAATTTTCTGGCCTCCATCAGCATATGCATCATGTGCTCTATTTCTTTTTGGTGGTTTTGCCGTTCATTACTGTACCCTAAATACTCTCATGTTTTTATTTTTCAGGTCAAAAGGTGTGCTATGGTGCCTTCAAGCGCTCATGTTACAAGTTAGCCTATTTCCAGGACTTGTCTAGACGTGTGGGCTTTCAGGAGGCCCGCCAGGCTTGTGAGATGGATGGTGGGGCTTTACTGAGCTTGGAAAGCGAAGCTGAGCAGCAACTGATAGAAAACATGTTACAAAACCTCACTAAATCAGGCTCCGGGATTTCTGATGGTGATTTCTGGATCGGGCTCTGGAGGAGTGGTGATGGACTGGCCACGTCAAGTGTTTGCCCCGACCTCTACCAGTGGGCTGATGGAAGTATTTCACCCTTCAGGTAAGTCTGTAAAACTGCTTATAGAGAAGGTTCCGTGGAAAGAAATGGGGATTGAAATGCCCAGCAAGCCAAGTGTTCTAGAAAGAAGCTTGAAGACTTGCTGCCCCATGAAGTTTCTAGTGTCCCTCCTTAACTTCTCCAGATGAAGTGGATCAGGTGTTTTGAATCTGGAGCTGTGAAAGGGTGGCATAGTGTGGCTTCAGCCTACAATTTTCCTTGCTCCCATCTAATGAGTTTGTCCCTCTATGGCTCTTGGAGGTTGTTCTACCACACATAGAATCTTTTAGGATGTGGCCTGATGTGGCAGGCAAATTCTCCAAGACTCTGGCCACTTCAAGTCAAGGAGCCAGCCACTAAGTAAATTAATGCATATTAGTGTGAATTTTTCTGTTTCTACTTTTTTTGAAAAGCCTTTCATTTCCTGATTAAGCCAAAGGCCAGAGTAGCAGCAACTCACAGAACTCAGGACAAGGGGACACTTAAAAGTTGAATAGTCAGGAAAGCAGAGCAGTAGGATTTTATTTCTGCAGAGGTGCTTTGACTCATCAGATTTTTAAGATCCAGAGATGTGGAGCTTGGGACTTAAACTCTTTTCACAGAGAAGTTGTGGGAAATGCAGCATATCTTTGAAGATGGAAGTGTTGGGGTTGATGTGTCTTCATTGATGTAAACTCTTTTTAGTACCCTGATGAACATTACCTTCAAAAGTTGAAAACTTGTCTTTATGTGTACCACTAGAAATTGGTATACAGATGAGCCTTCCTGTGGAAGTGAAGCCTGTGTGGTGATGTATCATCAGCCAACTGCAAACCCTGGTCTGGGAGGGCCATACCTTTATCAATGGAATGATGATAGATGCAACATGAAGCACAATTTTATCTGCAAATACGCCCCAGGTAGGTGAAACTAAAGTTATATTTCACAGGTGGGACGTTACCTTAGAAAAAGAATTGCCTCAGTTTTGTGAGGGAACCTGCAAGTGTCTTGTGGCCTGTAGTAGTGGTTCCTTTGGTGTATGCTTAGCTGGCATTAACAGGAATGTAATATGTCAATAATAATTACTTATTTTAATAAATTTAGATAAACCTGCTTGTATCTAATAAGAATGTTTTCAAGGTTATCTTCACTATCATGCATTCCCAGGTTTGCTTTGATATAATTAATTCCCTGGTTATTTTATTCTCCACAAAGTGTTTTAAGTGGCCATTTTCTACTTTCCTTGTTCACTATGAAGTAGAATGACCAAGACATCTCTTGATCCTACTGGAAAAAATACACTGTCCTTTTAGTTGCAGACCCACCATTTTATATTAAGTTATTTTGTGATGGCTGTTTCAAAAAATTTTGGCTTGAAGATTGAAGTCCAGAACAGTAGGAAAAAAATTCTGCATTCATGCATGTAAACTTTAGATATGAAAAGCAGATGCATGCTAGTTGAGATGGTGACAGAAAAAGCTAGATCTTAGGCAATTTGGCTGTACTTCCAGACATGACATAAGTTCTGTATATGTCAGTAGAGGAAACATGAACTATAAACTAGAACATCATGAAAAAACAGAAAAGACGTGAAAAATAAACTTTCAAGATTGAGCCTGTAACACTTTCTACTCTTGGTGGTACTTACAATAAATGAAAACATGGTTTCCAGCAGGATCATACAAATATTTTCAAATAATCTATGCTGTGTCCGTTTCTCAAAAACTAAGCCGAAAGTCAGAATGCATATGAAATTATGCATTAATTTCATTAATTAATTAATAAAATCTTGAAAAGTGGACCAGTAGGAATGCCATGAGGTTTAACAGTGCCAAGTCCAAGGTGCTGCAACTGGGTTAGGGCAACCCCCAGCATGAATCCAGGCTGGGGGATGAACAGATCCAGAGCAGCCCTACTGAGAGGACTTGGGGGTGCTGGTGGGTGAGAGGCTGGACATGACCATAACTGCATCCAAAGCAGTGTGGGCAGCAGGGGAGGGAGGGGATTCTGCCCCTCTGCTCTGCTCTGGTGAGACCCCACCTGCAGTGCTGCCTCCAGCTCTGGGGTCCCCAGCACAGGAAGGACATGGACCTGTTGGAGTGAGTCCAGAGGAGGCATCAAGATGATCAGAGAGATAGAGCACCTCTGCTATGAGGAAAGGCTGAGAGAACTGGGATTGTTCAGCCTGGAAAAGAGAAAGGTCTGGGATGATCTAATTATGGCCTTGCAGTATCTGAAAGGAGCCTACAGGAAAGATGGAGAGAGACTATTTACAAGGGCCTGTAGTGACAGGATGGGGGGAATGGCTTCAAACTGAAAGAGAGTGGGTTTAGATTAGAAATTAACAGGAAGTTCTTTGCTTTGAGGGTGGTGAGGCTCTGGCACAGGTTTCCCAGAGAAGCTGTGGATGTCCCATCCCTGGAAGTGTTCAAGGCAAGGTTGGATGGAGCTCTGAGCAACCTGTCCCTGGAATGAGATGATCTTTAAGGTCCCTTCCAACCCAAGCCATTCTGTGATTCTGTGAAATCCTACTCTTAACAGCTATTTGTCCTACCTCATTCTGTGGTTTTCTATCTGTTTTCTCGATGCTCACAATCAAACCATAATCACTCTTTGTACAGATCTGTCTGTCTGTAGAGATTCAGGCTATTTTCTTCCTCTGACTTTGGGAGATAGCTTTTTCACTCTCTAGTCTCTTAATGAGTATATTAATGGCAATTGATATTGGAAGAAAATATTAAATATTTGGAAGGCTTGGTATACCCACACATTTTAGCCCCACCCTCAAAATCTGTTTCTGCTTTTAAAGTTATTAGTTTATGATAATCATTATCTATCATAGGCCCTTCAAGGAAATGTGACATATACATTTTTATCACTTTTACAACTGAGCACAATTATTTTAAATAAGATAATAAAAAGACTTTATGTCATTAAAATAACATTTTTATGTCAGAAAGTTCACATTTGATTAAAAAGGTTCAATTTCAAGTATATTTCATGTCCTTAAAAAAACCAAATTGAAGTGAAATAATGATTCTCTAATAGTGAACTACTTACCATTCTTCTTGAGATGTGATAAAGAGTTGTTTTTTCTCTTGCTTTCACCATTGGAAAAAATGTCAGGTGTTTTGGATTGGCAGAAAACAAAGCAATAACAGTGAAATTGCTTAACAATGAAAATGCATTTATATTCCTTTCACCATGTAGAAATAGGTTACTAGTGTATAATGAGGCATATAAGGCAAATAATATGTAGGTAGATAATTGTTAGGACTGACATCGTTGTGCAGCTAAATACAGTACTACTGAATTGTAGCTATTTATTTTTCAAGCTCTTGGAACTGTGCTCTTTAGCAAACCAGACTGTTCTCCAGAAATGCATTTTTCTGTCACATGGAGGAAAGGAGTGGATGTATAAATGTATATAAATAGGTATATGACATTCCTTTCACTGCCTGAAGAAAGTGCTGCAATGTCTGTAAGAAAATTACATTTGCCATCTCAAACTGAGATCTTACAAATGACCTTTTTTCCCCCCAAATCACCGTAAAAGCTTCAAAGTCAGCTATTTGCAATACAAAATACATCCATTTTAGCAGAAGTATTCAAGTGCCACATGCATATTGAATTTCAGTTTGTTATCCAAGTATGTTGTTTTTCCACAACTTTTCTGTCTGTATGGTTTATAGGGTGTAGGATACCAGACACAGGCCAAAACAGGTTGTAGGTGACTGTGATGCAGTTGAATCTAATTGTATCAGCAGCAAATTCAGGGCAGTGCTCGTTAGGCAGTCTTGATCAAGCTGCAACTACGTTTCTGGTGGTCACTTTAATTTTTCTAAGCCCTTTCTACAGTGCTTTCCTTGACAGCATTTACTGGCTTTAGATCATATTGATCATTCAGCAATCTTAAATTTAATTACAGGTTGGTAATTGCAACCACATTCCAGCTCCTGTATGTTTGATTATGCAATCAAATTAAAAACTGCTCTTCTGCTGTCTAGGGACAGAACTCAGTTCTTTGGGGTATTTTGCTATATTTCTTTATATATGGTCAGATGTAGCTATTTTTTGTCAGAGTAGGTAAAATAATTGCCTTTTTCTGGTGAGCTTTATTGCTGCTTTGGTTTCTCCCAACAGTTTGTGTATATCAAGACACTCAGAACTGCAGGTTTATAGCACTATTTAGTATAATCTTATGAAGGAATGGTGTTCAGTCATGCAGATTCCACCTCTGTCCTCTATATGAGGTAATCAATTCTGTGATCTTTGTGAACTTTTAGTTATAACAGTAACCATAAGTAAATTTAGAAGCCTCTGCAATGCAGCTCAAAGCCATGAATTTGTCCTCCAGTTTCTGGTACGTTACAAGAAGTGAGATATCATTCCTCTTTTAGTGATTTCAGTTCCTTATGAAATTTATTAGAAGCCACTGCCCATGATTTGGATTTTAGGGCTGCCTGATGCAAACCCAAACTACATGAAACTGGCATCTAACCTCACAAACTTGTGCTGCTTTGTTTTGTTTCATAGCCAATATTCTGTATGCATTATTTTGAAAATGTGGATAAAATTTAAGTGCTAATCATGAACACTTAGTTTTTTGTATTGTTTTAGGATTGTCTGCACAAATAAAACTTTGAGGATGTTAGGAGTTTTATTGAGCAAAGGAAATTAAGATGTTTAGTGGTTTATTCAGTAATATAGCAGTGGCCACCAAGAATTGGAACTAGAATAAACTATAGCCCTTTTCTAAGGAGCAAAAAGTATGAAGTAGAAGTGATTTGAAGCTAGTTTGCAAATAGTCTTTGGTAAGAAGATGAAATGCTGAAGAGTTAAGCAATTACTGTTTGGGGGAAATGTATCTATTTCTATGATACTGCATGCAAAACAATGAAAACATCTGTTTTATTGCACACTTATTTAATTCTTCAACAATTGATTTCAAATATTGGTTTAACAGATTATGTCTTAGAAAAAGAATTAGGAGACAGAGCGGAGCCAGATTACGGTAAGAAATTTTAAACATTAAACTGATTTGCAATGGTAAATACAGAATTATAAGGATAGCTTACAAAATCCTCCAAAATTATTTAAGTGTAACAGGCACAGTTTAAAACTGGAACATAGGAGAAATGAATCCTTTAGAGAGCAATAGCTACAAATATATGGCTATTCAGAATAGCACTGCTCGTAATTCTTGTTCCAGATGTAATCCCAATTTTGTAATAAAATCTTGTTTACATGTATATATCCAGCCATTTAGTCAGTCATAAAAACTTTCATTTTTCCAATATAAATTAAGATGTAATTATTATTAATTTATTTAACAACATAACAGCCGTATTTTTTACTCACTGTTTTCCTAAGACATCTGATATCCTTTTCAGATACTATTCCAACAGTGCCAGCAGGAAATCCTTATGACACAAGTAAACCAGAAGATCAGTATCACATTATTGCTACTGAAACAGGTAATGTGTTCATATTAATTTAGTGTTCTGGTAAAAATATTAACAGTGGACTCTGTTAATAATGGAAACTGTTAAATATTAATTTGTCAACGGGAGGAAGCAGTCTGTTTCCACAGGAACTGCCCTGAAAACGTATACATTTGAATAACACATAAAGAGTTTTAGTCATTCTTCTTTTTAACTGTGGAAACAAATAATTTCCTTGTCTCCCAAAACTTTGGTCTGAATCTACAATCTACACTGTTTCTCCTGAGATGTAAGATTTCACCAGTGCTCACCCAGCTGTGGAGCATCTCCTTCTAGGCTGTGGTAACCAGTGCCTTGCCTCTCTCCATCTCCTCCCCAAGACATATTGGTTATATCTGATACCTTTGACTTATTAAAAAAAAAGGCACAAATGAATCTTTCCTAACAGACATGACATGAATTCTCCAGTTATCTACAGAATAAGCACTGTGCCATACACAAGTATGCTGTGTTTTAAGGAATACCACATGCTTAGGGGAGTTGAGTGCTTTGCCGAGATTTCTAGCAGAAATGACACTTGGTATTTTGGAAATGGATACCTACTGCCTAGGTGCTTCCTGTAGTGCCCCAGCTACTTCATTTAGCAATTTATGTCCTGAATGGAGTCTTGAGGTTCATGAAAATAGGTAGTATGGCCTTAGATCAAGGAACTGAACATCTCCAAGGAACAACTCTGGATTTTACAGGATTGTACCATGGGATTGTTGAAAGTTGGTGCTCTGTTTCCACACTGGTTGTCTGGATTTAAGTCAGCTTCCTAACTGATATTTCCTTGTTTATAACTCCAGAGGAATTGATATATTGATGAACTGTGTTTTAAAATCAATACTACCACTTATAGAAACTATGCAAAGACTGTTTAAAACTCCTAAACAGAGCCAACCTGAACATTCACATTTATTTTTGCTAATAAAAAAATATTTTCAAAAGAGGTGGGTAAGAAACTCTCCTCTCTTTGTACATTAAACACACACTGGTATAAACCATGGGCATATAATTACTGAAAAACAGTTGGATCCTTCTGGAAGTTGCAGACCACATCCTTTATTGTAGACAGATAATAGTCTCGGCTTTTACCATTTCCTACTCCTTTTGTCTGCAGGAGAGGACCTTTAGCTCTCCTGACTAGTCAAGAACAGTGTGTATCTGTCTTTTAAGGGGGAAGAGGAGATGCTCTTCCTGTGGTCCTGCATGGGTGAGAGTCCAACATACAAGGGCAACTGAGTCTACAGGTTGTGTGGACTGTAAAAATAATAGGCTGTGAAATGTGCTTTGTTAGAATACTTGAATTTTCAAATACAAAATCAGAAAATGTCAGAATTTAAGACCTTAACATATCCTGCACATCACTCAGTAAATGCTGCTTTATTGATACTGCTGAGTTATCTCTTTGGAGCTTTTCCTGTAGAAGGAATGTATAAGTGTTCTTTTGAGTAAGTTAATGTATTTCTGATATTTTACTCCAGATTTTTGCTCACATGGTTAAGGGTATTTTCAGCATGGGAGACATTAATGAGAACTTTTGTCTTGTAGGTATAATTCCGAATCTAATTTACGTTGTAATACCCACTATACCACTACTGCTGTTGATACTGGTGGCTTTTGGGACTTGCTGTTTCCAGATGCTTCATAAAAGGTAAAATATATTCATCCATAAAGGTCTTAAAATGCAGAATTCATATTTCCATTGGCAAGCTATTCATGCTGAAAGACTGCTTACATCTGTCCCCAAATATGCAAATAAGCATCTTTTCATCTATTAAAATCCAAGTAGTTTACAGCTGTTACAGCTGAACATTCACCTTCGGGCTTCTCCACAACATGTTAAAATAATTCCAGGTGTCAAAGTACATTGCTGTTAGGACTTCACCTCTTTATGAAAAAGGTATCTCTGCAGACCGTTTGGTAGGCTGAGCTGTTGTCAGCACTTTTATTTCACCTCTTCCATCATGATAACCACCTATGCAGCATCTGGGCTGTAGGAAGGAATAGTGGGGTCCTTATAAATACAGGGTGAACTCAAGGACTTGCCTCACTTTCTGACTTAAAGTGCAGTTTTTTCCAAGGATAGACCTAAGGGTCAGCAGCTGTTTAATGCTGTTTCACTGCACATACCCTACAAGCAACAGATAGATCACTGGAGCAGAGAAATTGAAAACAAAGACCAAACCTGTGCTTTGAGCCATGCACCAGGGTGACATCCTTTGTATGTCAGGTATCTGCTAAAGAAAATGCATAAAGTAAACAGATATTTGTACATAGATGCAGTGTCAAACAGATGAATTATTATACAAAGAGGAAACATTTCAGTCTATGAAACAGGATATATTTTGATTCATGCTTTAAAATTCTTTGGACTTTTAATTTTTCTCGAAATATGATACATTAAGAAATGACAACTTTTTTTTTTTTTTTCTGAACTAATACTTCTGAAACTTTTTTACAGGATCCTTTTCATCCTTTTTTTCAGAAAGTGCTCTCAAGGCAATGTAATCCAGAAAGGTTTAAACTGAAATAGATAATTGCTATTTTAGTGAAACATCAAGAGTAATAAACAGATTCACAAGCTGTTATCCCTCTTGAAGAGCAGAAATAATAGTAAGGAATATGATACCACTGTTTTAAGAAATTAGAAAAAAATTCCTCCTTATTTTTAGTCTTTATTTTTATTTTGTGGTTTTTCTTTAATTTTTCCTGCCAATAGCTGAAACACCTTATTTCAGGTGAGAAAACTTTTCAAATATGAAACCTGTTTCTGTCTGTATGAGTGAATCTACAGTAATATTTGCAGTACTTCTTAGTTATGTACCTCATTAAAGCAAGTAATCGTAAAGATATTATGAGGTCTTCATCATAAATTGATTGTCTTTTTTATGCACTTTCCTATAAAGAAAAGGAAAATGTGCACTTTTCAACATGTCTTATGACAGGCAAATACATGCTTGTGAAAGATTATATCCAAGCATCAGCACTAGGGCTGTAGAAGTTTGGAAGCTCAAAGCAAAAAGGGTAATAAAGAAATAATATAGATAACAATAGCAATTATATAGTAGTTGAAATCTGGAACCCTTATTACAATAGCCCTGGATTTTCTGGTAAGTATGACATATGTGTTCATACCTTTCCTGGCAGGTCTTTCTCTCCCCAGAAAGGTTTCAGCCCTCAAATACTCCTGGGAAAGCAATGAGAGATTCATGGCCCACTGAAATCAATGGAATTAGTGGTGTTGACTTCAGTGGGCTTTGATCAGGCCTTTGATGCTATAGCAGTTCATCCAGAAGTAATTCATCTGAACTTCCAAGACTTCAAAATTGCATGACACAGATACTGGAAATTCACCTTGGAAGATTGTCCCTTTCCTGTTAGCTGATTAGTTTGATAGACTAAATGATACAAAAATCAGTGAGAAAGTGGTTTTGAATCAAAATAGCAGTTTTGGCTCTTTGGTTTTGGGATTTTTTTTTTCCTCCCAGAATGCTCATTTGGGTTTCATCAAAACTTTTAATTTAAGAAATTACACCAATTTTTAAAAATTACTTTAATCAAAATGCTATCACCAAGAACAAGGTATTTTCTTTATCTGTTGAAACAGAACTTTATTTTTTAAAAAAATATTTCCCCATCTGTTTTCAATTATATTTCCACTTATTTCCACCTTGCAAATCATTTTGTTTCATTACAAATGTGCAGTTCTTGGGCAAAAGGCAAATTAAAAAAAGAGGCACTTGAACTGATCATCTGAACATTGTAGAGCTTTAGGAAAGGGATTCTATCCTGCTGGGGAAGGAGGGATCCCCAACTTTCCACATGAACCTGACTTCTCATTCTTTTTTAGGCTTCCACAACATGGTGACCTTTCCTCTGAAACCCACAATCCATGGCCAACCAGGACATGCCTAGCTTGAAAGGTCATGACTAATTTTGCCTGGCATTGGGCTCTTAAAGGGTACTAATAAGGAAAACAAAACCTCATCCCTGTAGCTGGCAGAACTGATCAGCTCATTCATGCTTAGATGCTCTCCCTTTCATTTCTTCCAGGGAAGCAAGGAGAAACTGCTTCAAAGACCCATCTCCATTATCATCTGAATGCCTTGCAGAAAGTTTAAATTCCAACCTGGTATATTTCTCAGTTTCTATGATTGCATTTGATGGTCAAAACAGCAATATGCTCAAGCTATTTATTGCATCTTCCTTACCTTTCTTACTAAAATATATTTCCTGAACAAGATGTGTAGGTGGTGAAAATCAGCATAGGTTTGCTGAAGATAAACTCCTTTTATACAGCTCAAGTTCTGATCCAAGGTATTTAGAAATTATTCCTGCTGTGTGGCAAGGACTCTCCATTCAAAGCATTTCGTCATTAATTTACCAAATATGCCTGCATTTGCTGTATCAATCTGGAAGGAAGTAGGGAATCAGTCTCTTTAAGAAAGGAGTGCCGAAGCTCCTTAATTCATTGCAATTGCTTTGTTTATAGCATTGTGGCCTGATCTAAAGTCCACTGAAGCCAATGGGAGTCTTTTCAATAACTCCAATGGGCTCAGGTACATAATGCATTGCTTTGTAGGACTACAGAGGTAAGTCTGGAGGGACTAAAACTACTGTACCATTCAGCTCCCTCAAAGTACATTTTAAATCAACTCAGACTTGCTTGCTTTTACAAACCAGGAAAGGAGTAAACTGAAAATTCAGAAAACTGAATGTATAGGACTGTTGGGACTCTGAAGTTGCCAGCTCACAGAGTAATGTAGGGCTACTTCTCCTCCTCTGGTAATTACTTAATTGAAAAAGAACCTGTCAGTGTGAAATATTCTAGCCAGAGAGTAAAACATTTTGATTGAAATGCAGCTGCAGTGGCTCATGAAATGCCTCTTTCCAGTAGACTGCAGTGCACTGTTACTTGCCAGTGTACGTGAGGGAAGGTGGTGCATGCTCCCTATAAAAACTAGAGTGAACACTTTTTTAAAATATTGCAGAGCACCTACTTTTAGAACCAGTTTTATTCCCTCCCCCCCATCCAAACCACAATTGAAGGAAAACCAGCCCTAGTGAAGCTTTCTACCAGTCATTCATTGTTAGGAGTCTGACTCATGCACCATCACTTCATTAGATGCCAGGTCAAGCCCTGAAGGGAAGAAGCTTTCTGGCACTGACACCCATTAGTGTTCTGGGGTCCCAGGGGTGCAGGTGCAGGGTGCACGTGGGCAGGGTTGGGGTACCTCCCCTGGGGTGGGTGGGCTTCACCCTGAGCCTCTTGGGCAGTGCTGAGTGTGTGTCTGGTCCCCCCTACAAGGGAAGCACTTGGCTCCCGCCAACCCTGGTCAAATTGTGTCCACACCTATCCCAAAGACCACTCTGTAAGAGAAGGTGTGGCTAAATGGGAACTGGAAAAAAAAACCACCAAAAACCAAAAATGAATGAAATACAGGCCAAATTATCACAGTTCTTGGGAGTAGCACTGCTAAGCAGGGTGGTCTGGTAACTTTGGTAACAGTTGCTTACCTAAACCCACCATGTGCCACTGTGGATGGGGAACCTCCTCTGTGAAAGCAACAAAAATGGCCTTCAGATATGGGGGTGAAACAATCAGGTCTGATCACGAACCTGAATCGGGGCTGCAAAGGCACATGTGGCACTGAAAATAGTTTATATTTTTATTTTTCAGTAAAGGAAGAACAAAAACCAGTCCAAACCAGTCCACACTATGGATTTCAAAGACGCCTAGGAAGGACAGTGGCATGGAGGTATAATGATTTACTGACTGAAAAGAAAGCAAAAATAACATTTTGCAGTGAGGCTGTATTTATAATGTCGTCGAAGAACATTAGCTTGGAATGGCTTGAAAATGCAAAGGATCTACAAGAATGAACTGTAAGCTCCCCCTTGAGGCAAATGTTCAGATCATTTTTATATAACGTTTGTTTATTAATTCAGTAACAAAATATGCCATGCTAAATAAAGGGTATGTGTTTATTTTGCTAAGAGATGTAAGTTAGCTAGTTGTGAGCAATGAAATGAAGAGAGCATTTGAAGTTTTTATGGGGAACTATCCACAATGTATATCAGTTTTAAGACTGTTTGTAGTTAAACAAACCCTCTTTGTTTTCTTTAGTCTCTCATGCATTGTAACCTAGTTGATGTACTGTAAATGGAACTGACAATTTTACAGTGTAACAATTATTTATCTTTGCATAAAAGTTTGATACAAAATATTTGTTTAGTGTTTATTTGTACACAACACAGTTTTTGGTCCTCAGGTATAAATATTATTTTATTAAATATTAACAGAGTTGCTGACAGAGACAGCCACCATGCTGTGACATCAACCTGATGTGGCAAAATTCAAGGATTCATCAATTTGTTGTCATAGAATGAATTCACTTTGCCAGGGAATGACCATAACTTTTTTGACATATTGCCCCAAGCTCAACAGAAATAACTTGGCAAGTGATACCTCATTAATGAGGTGTCCTTTGAAGGCAGCTACTAGTTGTTAGTCAAGTAAAATATTTTTTACTTTTTCTGATGGAAAAAAATTCACAGTGGGCCAGATTTAGATTACTGTTTCAGTAAGTCTATGTAAAAAAGACATTAAAGATCATTTAAATATAGCTAATACTTTGTTAGGAATAATGTAATGTTGGAACTAAGAGAAGACAAATGGCATTTCTTGGAAGCGGCACTAATAGATTGATCCCAAAGTTACTCAGACTATTATCTAGAAAAGCATTAATTATGTTAATTGGTGGACAGATTTAGAGGTAACTGTGGTACATTTAAAGTCTGCTT
Organism: Lepidothrix coronata; assembly: GCF_001604755.1. Taxonomy (NCBI): domain Eukaryota; kingdom Metazoa; phylum Chordata; class Aves; order Passeriformes; family Pipridae; genus Lepidothrix; species Lepidothrix coronata. Next base: position 6,937,334 of record NW_016690201.1, on the reverse strand, counting down.
TTAGAGTTATGATTAACATCATTAATGTCCATTCTCTCTGGTTCCTTAAGAGCTTTCTGTGCCTTAAGAATGGTTTTACCAGCCATTAGGAGCGGCCCTGGGGTGATGGCAGTAGCACTCTGGCTGATTTGTTGGTGACAGCCTGGTGCTGGAGCAGAAAGTTAAGGGGTTTTACTGCAGTTCCAGCAAGAGTTCAAGAGCATGAGTTCAACCTTGTTGGTTTTAACACAGATTCCAAACTACCACTGGGTGGGTGTTGGGGAGAGACCGACTGAAGCAAAACTGTTGGGTTGTCTGCATTGTGCTGGCTGATGTTAAACACATGAGTTCAGAGACAAATGTGCATCAATTTTTTCTGAGTAAAGAAAAAAATATTTGAGAGTTCAATGCCGTTAATACTAATTGTGTAATTAGTTGCTGAAGCACTTTTGGAGACATCTTAAAGTTGCTGTTATGGTATGTTTTTACTTCCTCTTCAAAGAAGCCTTCTTCTGTGGTTCATGTTAGGTATTGTTATTCCTACTGAAAATATTCTGTAGTTTTTCCAATCAGTCACAACTTTTTTCTCTGTTCAATCCCCAACTTCAATTTCCTCTGTGGTGAGAAAATACTTTGATCCTGTGTGATCAGAAAGACTGGAATTGATTTTTCTCCTAACGTAATTATTGCTCAATTCAGCTGAGGGCAAGAGAGACCTCTTTCTTGGCAACAGTTGCAGTAAAAGGAACTTAGTTATTTTTATGGTATTGAATGATTAACTCCCTTTAACTCAATGTAAGGATTAACTATTTCTTCATGTTTCTTGCATCTAGAGGATATGTTGAGGTGTAGCAATTGATATTATGGTTAACACAGCAGAAGTGATTTCCATGCAGCAATTAGGCTAATGCAAATACCTTCAGATGTGTTTCTTAAGGAGTGAAAGCAATTTCTGGGCAGTCATCAGCATGGACCACTCAAACTCTGTGTAAAGGGAGGAAAGTGGCATGCAGTGTTTTTATTATAGTGTACTCAGCTTTTGTGTATGAGTAAGAAATATTGGCTATTGGGTCAAAATAATTCTGTGTCATATCGCCATATCTGTCCTCTGTTTCAAAGCATCTTGGAACTGTGACTCAGTTGCAAATAATCCATGCTGCTCAAGTGTTTCAACATAGTATTGAATGATTTCTCCACAGGCAGTTGAAGCCATGGATGCTGACTGAAGGCTAGAATGGGATTGACTAAGTTTTATAGAGATATAAATTAGTTGAAATAAAATGGCTTTTTAAAATTATAATAATTTATATAACATCTACATTTCTATGACAGAATTTATAATGGGAAATTTTATAATGCGATGGGATGGTTTATCAATATATACCTCAAAATATATCTATGCTTTGCATTTTGTGAAGCAAAAAAATACACACAAATAAAAGTATGTTCCTTTATTTCTGGGAAGCACATTTTTCTAGTGATTGGATCTGTTTTGAGCTGGCTTTTGTGTTTTGTTAACAAACTGAAGCAAAATGTACTGTGGTGGTGTAGGGTAAATAATACAGAAATCACGTCTCATTTTAATTAAGCATTTTAATGTAATTGCTTCATCCAAGTCAGCTTCTACTGCTAGCAGAATGCAGTTTATTTTCAGTGGTTGCTTTCAAGTGAAGGAGAGTAACAGAAGAAGTGGTCCACTATGAAAAATAGAATTTGCACCTTTAACATTTTAATGTTAAAAACTGTGTGTTTTATATGAGGGAATGTGTCTAATATACCTTCATACCTTCTCTCTGGCTTAATTACATTTGTATGTGTTCCTTGTGGTCACAGGTGTCTTGATAATGATACATATTTTGTTCTGGACATAGTTCTCAAATGCTTATGAAGACCTGGAAGCAGTTTGCGACTTGATGCTTTTTTTATCAGTGACCACCAGCCTGTGTTTGCAAATGAGCCTTGTATTTTTAGCACTTCATATCTGCATTTAGCATTGTAAGCACCAAATCTGTGAGCTTCTTACAGAACCATACATTGGTATGTATATGTGAAGATACACATACACAGTAAATGAAAAGGCAGTTTGTACTTTTGGCACTGTGGAATTAAAAATGCATTAAATTCCTACACTAGGGTGAAAACAGAAAGAAAGAAGTTCATCATTTTACACTAACATTAAGGAACCATGGAATTTAAGGCATTGCAACATATTTTAATAGAAACCTATTTATAAAAGAGCTCAAGAAGATACACCCTCCCCTTTTTTGTTCTTCATATTCTTTCCCTTTAGAATAGCGTAATGGGATATCCTGATAGTTTTTATACCAAGCACAAAATCTGTACTAAAAAAGTACAGAAAAAGCATGTAATATAGGAACCCTATTACTTTTTATTTACCAGGAGGAGTAGATGTAAGATGCTTTTGAAAAAGCATCATTACTGTAAGATGCTTTTAAAAAAACATAACTTTTCATGAGAGGAAGTTGCAGTATTGTGAGTCTGCGCTTGGGTGTGCACAAGCCCATATCGATAATTGCTTGAGTAATTGCCAAAACACTTGCCTGGAAAGAAAACTAAAAAGCTATATTCAATCTTTATTTAACTCTATTAATTCCAAATGAATTACACAAGAGAGAACTTTCAGCTAACATTCAGTTTATTCATTAGAAAGGAGCATGATACATGATCAGCCCTTATGCACAATCCATAAACCTCATTCCAGAACTTTTTGTAATAGGCAATGCAGAGGGACTCCCATGAGCCCAGTTTAAACAAACCTTTATTTTGATATTCAGACAGATCACCGGGAAAGAGTTGACTATGCATTAAATCAAATTGCACATTGAAAAACACAGTATAAAAACATAAAACCAGGTGTTTTTTTCACCTGATATTAATAATTTTGATTCTTTTTCACTAAAGCATTTGCAGTTTGGAAACTTTTTATATTTTTCTTTTTTACTGCCCATGCTTTGTAAAACCCTCCACTGTGCATTTAATGGACTGGTGTTCAAAGAAACTGTTTTCCCACACCCTCACATAAAAAAAAAAAAGTAAAATGAGAAAACTATTTATTAATAAACCCACAACATCTATTTTGAAATATTGCTCTCAATTGGAAATGGAGTTTTCAGTTACTAATATTTTCCTCCTCAAAATTTAAATATTTATTCAGTTTTTCTGTGAGATTAACATGCCAGTCTGGCTTACTTTCAACATTTCAATTATATCTCTATAATTAAAAAATACCCAGCTAATAGATGACATTTTTGATCCAGTCCACAAACTTGGTGACTCGAACATACACTCCTGGTCGTTCAGGAAGTGCACACTTGTAGCCAAATGATGTTACACCAACCAAAAAACACTTGTCCCCATCTTCAAATGTCAGAGGACCACCTGAATCTCCCTGCAATAAGAAATTCAAAAGTTAAAAGTGAACTGTTCATCTCTGAAGAAGAGCCTGCTTATGATGTTTTGTTTTGATGCTTTAAAAATGATGTTTTGTTTTGATGCTTTAATAATAGATGTTGCATCCCTATATGACTTGGGCACCAAGAAGTGAGATCAATATGAATATTTCCATGTGAAAAAAATTTTTGAAATTATAGATTTCCTTTTTTTCTTCCTTTTTTTTTTAATGACATGATCTTCAACTCTTACCAGTCTTTCAGTACAGAACTGAGTTTCAAGTTATTTTCTTTTTGCTTATTACATTTACCTTCAGCCCTTCATCTTTCACAAAGTCTGGGTAAATGTGTAGATTTTTTTTTGTTGTTGAATATATTCAACCAAAACACAGTTCTATTTTCAGTCACCTCAGAGTTTCTTCAGTTTCAAATTTAGAGAAGAAGGCCACAAGATTTCCAAAAGAGAAGGTGTCCTTTTCTCACACCTCCTTCTCAGTAGTTTAGCAGATGTAGCATTGCAATAGGGACAGAATTTAATTCATCCCACAGCCTGACTGGGGGATGAGTCAGACATGAGTGTCTTGTTTTGATGAGAAAGAAAACAATGACTATTTTTCATTGTCTATCCAGTTAGTTGAACCAATATTAATTGGTTCTTCTAATAGCCCTGTGAATAGATCTTTACTGGAGAGTTCTGCAAGGAGCTGGCCATTAAAATACTTCTGCCCATAACTCTAGGGCATCCCAGAATGTTCAAAGGCTGTGACAGCAGCCTAAAGGGGGAAGTGCTCACAGGACTCACTTGTTCATCTTTGCTTATGGCTGAATGGTCATGATCACAGCACTGGTCACTTGTGCTCTGTATCAGCCCGTGGTGCTGAACTTTTTTTCTCTCTCTCTTTTTTTTTTTTCCCCCTCCAATATGAGATTCAGAAAACAAAAAGGAAAAAGAAAGGCCACAGAAGGAAGGGGCATTATGCTTGCACACACTCCTCCTTCTGGACTAAACTAACCAAAGTCGCTGCACCTGGTGAAGGCTTAAATTGGGAGAGCTAGGCAGGAACAATTGTGTGAGTGTGCTCCTTATCAGGTTTGAGGAGAACCAGCCAGTCTCCATGCCATAGACTCCATATTGCTGGACGAAAAATTATGTGACAGCCAGTTCTGGGTACACCCTCAAAGAGAAGCAGTGTGTTTATAAGCAGAGCTGGAATGGATAAAAACTAACCCTCTTAGGAAGCAACGTAGGAGATCAATGCAGAAAGGCAGCCTCTCTGAAATACTATGGCATCCACTGACAAAAGGTCTCCAAAGTCTACAGTTTCTGGGGAAAAGCAGCGTTGTTTTCTCCCTTTCCCTTCATGAAGCATTCCTGAGACTTCAATCTATTTGGTGTTTATTTCTCTGTTCTCTGCTTTTCCCTAAACATGTCCCTCTCTCCTTCATAGAATTACTCAGCAGTAATTATTCAAAGCTAAGTGCAGAAAATTTCCAGTCTTATTTAACTCCCTCCATGTTTATGCCAAGATGACATGAAAAAAAAAAATTATTTTTTCAACTTGTATCCTGACAAAGTATTCAATGGGCAGAATGCTGTGGGTAGAAATTACATTCATGGACAGTGTTTGTCCTAGTTTTATTGACTGGAGGATCAGGGAGCATTTTATTCAGTAACTAGATTTGGTATATGTTAGCAGTGGAAGTGAGTTGCTTGTATTTACCTGACAGGAATCTATTCCTCCCATGTCATATCCTGCACAGAGCATATTCTCAGTGATACTGTATTCTGGCATCCATTGTTGGCATTTCTCGTTTGAAATGAGGGGCACCTCTGCTTCTTTCAATATATTCGAAGTGGGACCTGATGAAAATACAAATTACGTTTACCTGCAGCAATAAATATGTACATCCTGCTTGGAACACTGATGGTTTTGTTCCTTTTCCAGCATGCTAGGCATGCTCCCAAGCAGCAGGAATCCCTAGTTCACTGCTGTACCATTTCAGGCTTATGCCCCTGTAACACAGGCACTGATTAAAAGGTGCTCGTTGCATGAATTCTGTCTTTCATTTGTGTAATGGGACTGAATTTGGTTATAATTAAATCAAGATTACTAAAATCAATGAGTATAAACTCACTACTTGGATTGTGGAGTGTTTCCTCACTATTCATTGTGCAACTTGGATTGAATATTTGCAGTTTTAATAAAAGATTATTTTACTAATTCCTACCCAAAATTTTAAAAGAAATTTTATTCTGAAATGTAGAAGGCAGTGCATCCAAGCAACTGCAGAAGTGAAATGGCATGTTTATTGTTTCATAGAGACTCCAAATCTGGAGCATTTGACATACAAACAGCACATACATTTCACACAGCAGTCAGTTTGCTTGACTTCTGGGGAAAATAATTTTCACATTGTCAGAAAGACTAATCTTCCCCTTCCCCCACCCAATGTCTGGATACAAGATGTACATATTTCATGTTGAGAAAGTAGTCATCATAACTTCTAAGGGGATGTAATAAGGTTACTTCATAGTTTAATGATCTTAGATATGTATGTTTTTTCCAATAAATATGTTAACACTCTGTCACTTTGCTTTAGAGAAGGAATGGTGGAGTGGGATAGTTCCCAAATTTTCTTATGGAGGAGTAACTCTAAACTATTTGACCTTAGCAACTCCTGTGGAGTGAGAAACAAGTTTTCCCTCACAGCTGCATGCCTGTCATAATTTTCCAAGCAGATGACCCACCTGCATTCTCAATGTTACCCCAGCCAGCAATGGAGCAGTTAATTCCTGGTAAAAACTGTTGGTTTTCTTCTGGTAAGCAGATAGGTTGTATGTAATCTGTGAATGAGAAACAAACAGTGCATTTCAACCTCTTCCCCGTGTTCAGGTTTTTGTGAAGTCTCATAGGAAGATGTGCATTAATTCAAACCCACTTTTTGGGCAAGATATCCAGGAAGCACTGGGCTGACTCCAGGATGTAAAAAATGTACAGCCACCCGACCACCCTCACACTTAGCACAGTTTTGCATGACAGAGTAAATCTGCTTTATGGGAGAACAACAGCTCACCTGTATATTGCACTTTGTGCTGTAGGTGCATTAGAGCAATATCACTGTCTTTTGTTTGCTTCGTGTAATGAGGGTTCATAATTATTCGATCGATGTTTCGAATTGCTGTTGAAGGCTGAGTCAGATCTGATTGAGCATAGAGGCCAAGGACTGCTTGCCATCGAGATGGTTTTAATTGCCTCCTAGAAGTTGCAAGGAGTACTCACAATTAAGAATGATTAATGAAAATTTTGAAAAATATGTGTTAGATAGAAGGCTGATGTGTAGCCTCATGGTAATTCGTAGCATTTGCACATTTTGTCAAAATAAATAGGTGTGCTCACAATTTTGTGATGGTAATACTATCTTAAACATCCACACTGCAGATATGTGTTGTTGATTTTTTTATGGTAAGCTTATAATGCATTATTTATAATGAATTAATCAGACAGTGGCTCAGGGGAGGAAAATACATTAACTAAATTACTATGGTTTCTTAAACACTATGAAGGATACTGCTGACTGCCCACCAGGCAATTGATATTGGTCCCAGTTAGAAAATTGGAATGGAATATCTAAAGAATAATAGATCTAAGATGTCATTGAAAACGCTGCAGCTCATAGACTCAGAAAACTGTTCTCTTTTTTTTTTAAATCTAAATAGATATGCAAAGACAAAATAATAATCTGCATTTTTTTCCCCTGAGCTACACATGCTGGTTTGAGGCTGTATTCATCAAAGAACTTAATTATTTGCTATTTTTTAACCAACCAGTTTATAGTTTCAGAAATATGTTTTCAGCCTAGTTGTTGTACTGAATTGGTTTCTGCTGATTTTTTATTTTGACATCAGGGCTTATTTTGTTCTAAACTAGGAGTGTTTAAGTAAATGTTCAGAATTAAGGTGTGAAATGGCAAGCTCTGATTTAGGAAAATTCTAGCAAAGTCAAGATGATAAAATTAAATTTAAGTGAAAATAAAAGGGTGATTCAAGTAAAAAGGAAGTATTAAGGCAGTTGTAGGTTTATTGTGTGGAAACTAAGAGGATTTGATCCTTCTCATTTCAGTGTCTTTGTGTGGGATGCAGCTCCTGCCGTGCAATGAGGCAACATTAATATTTTGGCACAGTCTCCACTGCCTTACTATTTAGCTATTTATAATGAAAATTCTACTATAATTTTCAATATTGATATTTCTTTTTTTTTTTACCATTCCAGTTCCTAAGTGTCTTCTACATTTGTTTTTATTATAGATGAAAGCAAACCCTGGAAAATATACATCACTTATTTGAATGGTACAAATAACACCATCTAGAGGATATCCAATACTGCCTAATCAATGCACATAAATCAAGATTCATTCTAGTGATGCACAGTAAATCCTGATCAATCTATGATAGTATACAGTGGGAGCAGGCAACGTTGAGTTTACCTTTATGGGGTATGATGTCATCCTTTATACCACTGGCAGGGATTCAACTAATTTATGGAGGCCCACATTAATTACTGATTAAGTACCAATGCTCAGAACTGATACCATATATTTAAAGTGCAATTCTTTATTGTGCAGAAAATGCTGCTTAGTTTCCATGATTCTCTGCACTAAAGGACTGAGGATTTACCAGAAAGTAAAGGAGCTTTTAGCTGAGCCCACAAGTGATTCAAAGCAGTCATTAAACAGTGAGCTTGTTGTTAATTTTTTATATCAGTGTCACAATTTATTCATAGTCTGATACCTCCTTAGTGAACTTGCACATGAAACAAGTGTTCCACTATCTTTAAAATAAAAAAGATGTGGCATGTATGTCATATGGCCACTTCAGCTAGTTGGAAAGATGCCCTGGAGCCAGAGGAGAGAAAGAGGCACTTGTGAATTTATTCTAAAGTAAATTTTTTTGAAAATAAATTTTCTAATTTATTCTAAAGTCAACATCTGGAAGCACTCTAAAAAGTGCTGCTTCCCAGGGATTTCAGTAGGATCTTTTGAAAGTGTGTTTTGCTCTGTACAGGACTGGTAAATCTCTCAGGTCATACTTCAACAGAGCTTTAGTGGTGACTACCCACTGTTTGGGTAGTTGATGTTGGGAGGGTGTCAGAATATGTTAGTTCTGAGTGCCATGAACTTTACCCATATACACAATGTGCTGCTGTCACCAGCCACTCGTCACTGACAAGGGAAGCTCCACAAACAGGTAGTAAATTAAAATGGAGTGAAACTATCCAAGGCCAAGCCTCTCTTCTGGCGTCACTTCCACCTATAATCCTTGTGGCGTTGGTCTGAGTTACCAGGTGTTTTCCACAAGCTAAAATAAAGGAAAAAAAAAACAGATTAAGGGGATATAGTAAATTTTATTAGACTACTCAATATTTTTGGAAAAGATAGGCTTTGTAGAATCTGAACTGCTATTCAAAAATGGCAGAAAAAAGTTTGGTGTTTTATAGCTGAAATCAAGATGCAACTTTATAACTTGGATTTAGATGTATTTTTTCCTCAGATCTTCTGGATTTTTTATATATGTTTTTGGTATAGATCCATCTCTAGTGAATACTTAATACTGAAAACAAGTGAAGACTGTAAATTTTCCTGTGCTTATATCATTATGACTATAGCTTTTATAGTCCAATCCGTAACCTTTCCATTCAAGCTGTAAACATTAGGCTTTATGGTCTGAACAATTTGATCTCCCTGGGAAATATTCCTGAAGTACTTACATTGAATGTTACATTGCAGATGAACCACCAGGTTGTTCAAACAGTGTTCTCTAGAAGGAAAGTGCAATTAAATCACAAGTATCTGCACACCAGATAGCTCTAAATGACTGTCAAATACATAAACATACACGCATACATAAATGTATATAATCATACATATATGTACATTAGTCCATTAGTTTATCAGTATCCAGCTGTTAAAGAAAATAATTTATCCCACATGCTTAAATTATTTTTAGCTATAAATACACAACATTAAGCAATATATAAGATTAAATTTACATATTCCCCTCCAATGAACACTTAATTGGTTTATGTTATGGAAATAAATGTAGACATCCTTGTGTTTTAGGGAAATGAGTCATCTGTCTGTGACAGACTCTCAGTAAAATTGTAACTGCCTATGGCATTTTTTTCTTATCTTTTGAGATGTTTTCAATACCTTACCACTAGAGATCAGTGTGACCAAAGAATTTAAAAGGATAGTTTGATACCACTGTATCATTTTACTAAGATAATAATGCACTGTAAAATACATAGCTGCATCTGCAAGGTTAGAAATTATTTAGCAGAGATATAAAGCCAGAGGCTGAGGAGCACGAGATCACAGATCAAAACTACTCAAGCATTTCTGACACCCAGAGGTTTTAAGATTGTGTTCATAGCTTGTAATGAATCTGAAACACTTGAGACAGTGTGTGTGCTAGCAATTTCTATCTGATACACACAGAAATACATCAGAGAGAGAGAAAAAAAAAGTCTGCCAATGGTTTGTTTACAGTGTGCATTTCCACATAATTTTTAAATAGGAAAAGGGAAGGTTACTTTAAACATATGATGTATCCCTCACTATGTTTGCTCTAAAATCTGATGTCTCTTGTGGGGGAAATATTGCCTGACATGACATTTTCCTGATGGCACAGTGGTACAAGGAGGAAAGCGGGAACTGTAACCACCCAGCACCTGCTTAGTTAAACCTTCACTACAGAGGGGTAAGAACAAGATATCCCTTCACCTCTGAACGGTCTCCCATCACCATCTTTTAAAGCTGTAATTTAAAAGTTGGAAACCAAATTCTGTAATTTGTATTCAAATCTACATTGGCTTCATAAGGGTGTCCCTTTCTAGCGAGGTGAACATCAAGGAGAACAACAAGAAATGCACAAACCCACTGGAAACCAAGACCATCTTCTGCATAAACATAGCAATTAGATACTCTTGACCAAGCTCCCTCCATAGGCTTTAAGAGGGTGATCAGTGGGGTTGTATATTAGCTCCTTTATTTATCTGGTCCTATGCTTTCTTATAGGTAGATGAATAAACCAGCCAAATGAATGCCCAACATGTCAGATTTGTCCCTATAATTTTACATAAAAGCAAGGAGTCACATGTACCAAGGGTCTTTGTCCCCTCACCAGTACCTACTGGTTGCTTTAGCAGAAATTACTTCATGGACCTCTGCTTTTTCTTCTTCCTGAAGCTTTCTCCCAGCCGGAAAAGCACTTCCTTGCCTGCACTTCAGCCCAACAGTCCTCAGTTGCCTCTTGGTCAGCACAGGAGAGGCCAAAAGGCAGCAGAGGCATTGGGTGTGCTGAATACCCAACCCCTGTGCCTCCCTGAGTGTCAGCTACCAAACAGCATGCCAGGCAGACATCTGGAGTGGTTGGAGATATCTCTGAGCATGATCCGCACTTAGAACTGGCAAAAGCAATTATCCCTGTGGAATCTGCTCACATATATCTACCAGGCAGGATTCTGCACTGTTACAAAGCTATCCTGCCAAAAATCACATTACCTAAGGGCATCAGAGAACACTTTTGCTGTCTCTGTCACTGCAGCCTTCAAGTCCTATTATGTGTGCCCTCCTTTGTTTCAGTGGTGGATGCACTTGAGTAAAGACCAAAGGCAATGTGAGAAATACATTTTGTAATTAGATTACCAGTTAATGAATTCGGTTGTTTGAATTATCTAGTCTGTGTGATCTTTCTATCATTCATGATATGTACAAAAACAGTGTGTCAATCTGTAATGGTGTCACCCTGTAAAATGATTCCTATCAGCTGTCCATGTGAAACATGGTAGGAGACACCTATTTCTGCAATAGAAATACAACTAAGATAAATGAATTTATTCCATTTCCTCCTGCATTAATCACTTTCTAGTGTTTAATTGATATTAACAGAAGAAATCTTTAAATCATTACTACTCTTCAAGATGTCTTGTGGCAATTCTGGTTTAGACATCGATTCAAGAAAAAAAGAAAAATAGCTTGCAGTAACATTTCATTAGTTTAAGATACTTTCACCACCAGTGAGAATAATAAATAAATGTTTGGGAGTATAATTGGGACATAAAACGTATGTTTTATTTTTTTTCCCCGGAGATAAAATAGAGCATAGAAAAATAATAATTCTCTCCTGCTTTATTACTATGTGGTGTGTTTATAAAGGAAAACTGAAAGAACATGGACTCTTGCCATCCTCAACACGATTTCAGCATTTTAGCAATTAGACAGTAATTTTCTGCCTCAATGCTTTTGGTAAGATTCCAGAAAAATGTGCACAGTAAACCCTCTTATAAGCAGAAAAACAGCAATTGAAGTCATTATATATATCTATATTTTTAAAATTGATGATGAATTATAATTATGGGTGAATGTCACTCCATCTAAATTCTACTATATCATATATTCATAATTTAGAGATTTCTAGATAAGAAATGTTTTGCTAAAATATCAGTATTTATTGTTCCCATAGTAAATGGATAAAGACTTCACTTAAGATTTTACTGAATGCTACCTAAAAATGTAGCAAGCATCTTTTTGCCTTTTAATTTACAATAGGTGGAGAAGAATAGAAGGGGAAGAGTTGCCCAGTGTTACCCAGAACCCATCAGTAGACAGAGAATAAAACCTAGATATATTTATAGTCCAGACAATATACAGAATCTTGTTACCTCTCAGATAAATTTGAGCTAGAAATTAGTGTATAAATGATCACCACCATACTTTCAAGTTATCATTTGTATGAGGAAGAAACCTCACTCTACCCACCTTTTTGTAAATATTAGGCTGTGGTTCACTCCTTCTGTGATGTTGACAAATGGGCCGTTTCCAGTGAATAATACAGTTGATGACATATTTGCATTCCTGGGAGGAAAAGATGTGTATATTTTTAGATATTTACCCTGTTCCACTAGTAGAGTAATATTTGGGAAATGACTATGCTAGTGGAATAAACAGCATGACTTTTTTTTGTTTTTTTTTCCCCCCCTGAAATAATGACTATTTAGCAGGAGATTCTTGAGGCTTGAAACTCATATGGATTAAAATGTGACTCACTTACTTCCACTCTTACATCTTACTCCAAGATTTCTAATGCTACAGTAATATTGAAAGAGACAGAAATTAATAGTTTTAACAGCAGTAAATATAATTTTTTTTCTTTTCTGTGCCACAATGAAGAGTTTGCAATACCAATTCTTAAATACGTAGAGCTAAAACTTAGTATGCAAAACAGAGCAGTAATAGCTGAGCTTTGGAGTATCACAGTCTTGGTTTTTGGGGGGAGTATAATTACATTGATACAATACTGTCTAGAAAAGAACTGAAACTGTATTTTATATCATGAAGAATGTAATGCAATAAATGTTACCTTCCTTAAAAGTCAAGTTTCACCTTGCAGATCTGTTGATATCAAAATAACTGTGGAGTACGCCAAGGGTGTTGTCTTTGCTATTGATCACGGTAGTTCCTCTGAAGTGGGGTATAGTCATAGAATCATGGAATAATTTGGGTTGGAAGGGACCTTTAAAAGTCATCTAATCAGTTTAAAGGTCACCAATTAGTCTGTTCCTCAGCCTACTTATTCTTTTGCAGCAATGGCTTTTTGAACACTAAGAATTCTGTGTAAAGATAAATTGTTTTGATGTTTCTAAACCATATCCAGATTTACTTCATAGCTCATTCTGCATCATATACCTTGTGATACTTCGTATGACCAGCTTGGAACATATACCCATGAGTCATATTTGTTCACTTGAGGAAATATGGGGAAAAAAGCTAGCTGTGGCTAAACTACATAACTTTTGGGGGGATGACAGCCTAGTCCCACCTGACCCTTTAGCCATACATATCTCAGGAGCAAGAGGAGAACCACTTGTGCAGCTTTGACACACAGGGAGCAAAGTGTGTGTGAAAGAAGTATCATCTCTCCTCTTCAAGTGCAGGGAAGCATGAAGTTTAGACTCTGCCTGCAATTCTGGTGTGTATGGAAACTAAGGCTAGGTACAAGGGAAGGGAGGTGTTCAACAGCCCTGCTGTGCCACTAGGAGAGCTGCATGACCCACCTGCTGCAAAAGTCACTACTGCCACATTTCTCAGCCTGGAAGTGACAAAATCCACTTAATTTTGTCTTTCTCTCTCTAAATATATGAAGAATGTCTGTACACTCTAGCCTAGTGTACAGAATTTTTCTAGTGTAAACATTAGTACACTAATATGTACTTCAGAGATTACCCCAGAACAGTGACTTGACCTTTTAGACAGTCTGGGAAAATAGTAAAGTGCCAACCCAGGTAGGCCTAAAAAAAACCCCTGTATTTACATATGGACTCATATGAAGAGCTGTTATTTTCTAACTGCTTGCATTCACGTAATATTTAATATGAAAATTTTAAAACTATAAATAAAACTAACCTCTCTATACTTTCTGCATCTGAAATGAAGGTTCCTAAGCAATTGGTTTAAGCCAAGCTTCCTAATGTCTGATCCTAAATGAAGCTGTGGGCCTACAAATCCCAAAAAATCATTGACATTCCTCCTATACCTTTAAGGTCAAAGAACACATTATTAGTTGTTGACAACTGACATGAAATTAAGTCTATCACCAAATTATGAGGACTGTCCTAATTCTGGTCATCAATGCTGCAAACACAGTCTAAACACACCTGAGAACTACATTCTCTCTTACACTGAGCCCATGACTCTTTGATGGATGACATTTGGAAATGGTGAGGATGAAAACCTCACTGACCTGGAAATCTCAGACAAGACATCGTATTCCAGTGAAATAAATTTCTGCTCAAGACTTTTCTGAGAATTTTACAGTTCAGTAAAGACCCAGCTGGCTCTGGTCCCAGAGAAACAAGCATGTTTCACACCAGACCAGTGGAATGGTGAGAAGTTCAATGTATGATTTTCTTCATTCCAGGAAATATGATGCTGATAATACTCAGAATTTAACTGTGCTGTCAGATGCATACAGCTACAAGCACAAGCTGAGCAAAGGATCATTTTCAGATGTCCCAAGAGCATCAATTTGTTCACCTTCTATCCCAGGATCATTAAGAATATTTGTAAATGATTTGCCTAAGTTGTGTTTTGTAGATGAACATACAGACATGCCTCCAGATTTGCTTCCTATTTGGCACATATTACAACAGTCATATATTTGAAAAATGGAGACAAAAGGATTCACACGTGTGGTTTATTAGAATCTGTGTGGAACATGGCACTTTCTAACCCAGCTACATGAATAATCAGTATATGCTACAGGACTCCTATCATTTCAGTCCTTTTGATAAATTAAACAGCAAATGAGATTATCGAATTATCAATTAACAGTAAAGGCAAATTGTCCTAGATGAACCTTAGCCTTCTTTCTCTAATAAAGCATGATTCTAGGTTGTAACTCAGTACAGCAGCATGAGCTATAGCCTACTCAGGACCTGTTATTACAAACATTAATTTAGCAACAAATATGGTGAGATTTATTAACAAATATGCTGCTACAGTGGGATTCAGGGAAGGTAGAAATAGTGTGTTTTATATATATATATATGTATTATCTCTCCCTCTCTCTCTCTCTCTATATATATATACACATATATACACCCCCCCCATATATATATATATATATATACACACACTTGAGAATTTTATCCTATTCTGTAGCATCAGTAACAGCAGTAGCAGTAGCCCCCAGGTCACAAAAAATATGATACAATTTATGTTTAAAAATAATTTTTCTTGACAATGGGAATATCTAATAGACAGAAATGGAATTAAAAAGAAATAACTAGGAAACTTAAAAGGAAATTTTTTAGCAAGTGCTTCTGACTAATTGATAGAGAACCTGAAACATACTGCCACAGAACGTTATGAGGGCAAAAACATAAGTAATTTTTAAAAGGGAATAGAAAGCACCATGGAAGACAAAGTTCATTGAAGCCTATCAAATGTAAAAATGTAATTTAAATCAATAGACCAAAAAATTACTCCTTTCCAGAAGTTGCAGAGGGAAAAGAGGCAAGGGAGGGGGAGAAAGAATCAGAGAAAGAAGGCTACTGGCCACTCTAAAGAGGGTGGTATTTACCTAGAAATATATTTAAACATGGTTTGTTTGTTCTTATATGCATGCTTAAGAGATAACTACATACCTAAATTACAATCAGCATTTGTGTGTGTAACTATCAGATATTTATGTAAATGCAGTACCTACTCAAAGGGAAAAAAGTAAAGAATCCAACAAACATTCATCCAGTGATTAAAAGTATTTTTGAGACAACACTTGGATATTTTTCTAAATCCTTCTAACTCTGTGATTGCTACAATTAATTTATCAGAAGGGCATTTGCAGGCATCTTTCTGTGGTCAGAGACTAAAATAATGAACTGTAAGCTTAGAATTTAATTTAGTTATTACTTGGATGAGTGACATTCCCTAAAAACTTCAGCACTGCACTAAAGCTAGTTATTATTCAGTGGATGGCAGTGAAGTTTCTTGCAGTGTAAGTAGGGCCAGAGTTTAGGCCATGAATCTTACCACAGACTGAAAAATGCAACACCCCTGTGCTCAACCCTCCCCACCACCTTTCCTGGAAAATTCTTCTGAACAGTGACTGAAGCCAAATCTATTTTTCAGTCACTTACTTCCCTCCTCCCTCCCTACTCTAAATACACCTCAAGAGAAATGCAGTTTCTGCTCCCAACAGCTCAGATCTAATGATAGGTATGAAATGTCTTGGGAACCCAGTAGCCGAATATCCAAGGGATTATCTTGAATTTACTTGAAATGAACAGCAGCAGGATAAAACCAAGGCTGCTGTTTGCTCCAGCTTTGCTCTTCAGTCATCCTTATAAAAGTGAATGATTGACACAAATGATGACATAAAATGATAAAAGACTAATGCCTCCACATCATTCTCCTAATGTTCTCCAACATGTGTCCTCATGCCCAATCTGCCATGTTCAGAGTCACCAATCCTGTGGAGAATGCCATCAAAACAGAGTTTGCGACACTTACAAATACACTGGCGCACCAAGCCCCTTCACTTGACAGAGGAAGATACATTTTTTTGGATAATAAAGTCACAGTAAAATGAGGGGGAAGACGCCAACATACACTCAAAAAATCTGCGAACAAGTGACAGTGAATATTTCTCACTCACCCGAACCCCAACAGCTGGCAAACACTGTCTGAAATCTCTTCATTCCAATCATCTGCACATGCCAGGTGCCACGTCTTCCCAATCCTGGCCTGCACCAGTCCTTCGGTGATTAGGGAGCCATTAAGTAATCTCACTGTAGAAAAACGTGGACAGAAGCATTTTAGATAGGTGGTAAACCATGTTCCTCCCCCCCGCCAAGCAGACAGAAATGTAATATAAACAGATTTATTACTGCCAACAAAGAACACAACAAAAGTTAAAATGCATTACAGAGGTAATAAACCCAGCGTCTCCAGGATGTTGTGTTCCCACAGGAAGGAAATGTTATTGTTATCTCCTTTTATATTTCTGCCACAGGAGAATACTCAGTGTTGTGCAAATGTCTCAGAAATAGACAATAAACAGTACATTTTCCATCAACTTTAACCAGTTTTTTTTTTCCTTAAGCAGCATTATATAATTTCCAAATAGCATGTGAATACATGATGCTCAGTAACACTGGTTGGAAAGAAGGTTAAAATGAGAGTTGACAGAAAAAAATGGACTTTCCAGTTCCAATTGCTACGAGTTTTCACTGTTTCCATTGCAGTTTTAGTTAAAACACTCACACAAATAATAAAAGCTCACCAAAAGCCAGTCTTTCTGTCAAAACTTTTCCCAAAACAAAATATTTGGAACAAAAGTTTTTGGTGAAAAATTTCACACTATAGGCACAGTGCAAAGGCAGTTGGACAATAAGGCCAAGGGAATCTCATAGATGCATACAAATGTATAAAATAAGAATATTAATATATAACATTAAAAAGAATAAAATATGTATTATAAGGAGGTCAACAGAATCTCATATACGCCTTAGGAGCTACAGTTGCATTTCAGGTAGATGGTAGTTATTGCCATCATGAAGTAGTGAAAAGCATGCAATGCACTGAAATTTACTGGTTACTAAATTTTTTTAAAAAATCTTAATTGAGCAGAAAACCTTTTTCCACCAAAAACCTTTCACAAATAGTACCCACTCTAGTAAATAAAAAAAATAGATATTTAGGAATGCCTCTGACACCCAGAGTACATAAATGAAAGAAGTGATATACAACTATTAATTAGTGGTAAATCTTAGTGATGAGAAATTTCTGAGCAGTCTTGAAAAATTTCATAATTGCACATACTGCAAGATTTCTCCAATTTACTTTTGACACCTCTCTTCTACTTGAACTGTAATTCCTTTTCCTCCCTCCTTATCTGATCCACGTTCTTCTCCAAATTGCTGGTAAGGAATAAGACAGTCATTGAGCATTCAACAACTGATTAATTCAAATATCATATATTTTAGAATTCTGCCTTTTCTTTGCAGTCCCTGGGAAGTTTCAAAGGTTGGGGTATTTGAAAAGACAGTTTGTCTAGTTCAAATTGCCACTTCTGATAATAAATTGAAATTGGTTTCAGGAAAATGAGCAAGACTTTTAGACACTGAAAAGGCTCAATGTGAGGATTTCTAATTGAATTTTCATTTTGTTTTAAGATGTAGATTGATTCAGCCAAAGTTTGGATTAAATGGATTTTTGGAAACAATTCTCCCAGTCTTTTCATGTGAGCCAATTTGTTACAGAGTAGCAGACAATTGGTGGCAAAATAAATCTTTTGGAAAACGTACATCATGTTACTGTAGATGATAGTTGCCTTGTTCAGATCTTTTTTAGCAGTGACTGGAAAAACCCAGTCAAGTACTCTTTGTTTAAGAAGAAACTGAAGTGAATTTTACTCCATACATTTTAAAAGAAGAATATGTTTGCAATGAAATAGCTAATTGCACCAATGCAAAGAGGGAATCTGTGTCTTCAGATGTATATATATACACACATGGATTTATATATGCCATATATACGAAAATATATATGTATGTATATATATATGTATATATACATGTAAAAGATGTTGAAATCAATGAAGACTGTCAGCACAAATCCTAGGATGTATCTGATCTTTAAAACAAAAGAAGATGATGTTGTCCTGAGTTTAAAGACCACTTTTAAAACTTGCATTAGTGCTCCATAGTAGATTGTCAGAATAGCACTTCATCAGAAACAGCAGTTTAACTTCTGTGCTAGGCCCAACATGATTTTAATATTAACTTTACATTTGAGTTGTTGTTTAGAGAATGGTGTTTCCCTATTTTGTGAAATGAAAGAGTATACTGTACACCTACATTTTGGAAAAAGCCACCTTACCAGAGGACTAAGAAATATCAGCTATTGGTCTCCTTTTTGTAGGAAAAAGCACATTCATTGTCAACTATGGATGCTGAAGCTGTGCCATGCCTTCAGTCTATAGCAATGCATCCACAAAGCAGAGTCCAGGTGGGCTGGAGGGTGCCATGTGTTATGATTTGGCTTCACAGCCACAAAACTGTTTGGGAATTTCCATCAAGAAGGCTCTTATTCTCTACCCTGCACTACAAAATTTGTACTGCTGTGAAACTCAAATTAATTACAGCAAAACCTGGTGGAATTTGGTAATACAAAATGGATACAGAAGAAATGGATATATTGAGTTTTCATCTAATTTTAAGAACATTGTAAGCAGCTATAATTTTCATCACAGAGGAACTTCCTACCTTTTCCAGAGATCTTCACCATATTAGATATATTATCTCAGAAAAGTGACTTTGATTTTCTTGCCCTGACAAACTGAATGAGACACTGCTGTGTAAACTGGCATGGCCTGCATGCATCTGCAGCATTCTAGATTTGCTGAGGTTTGGTATCTGTTCTCCCAGGCAATTCCTGCCAAATATGCATGGCTTATATTGGATACTAGGAAAAACTTCTTCACCAAAAGGGTTGTCGAGCACTGGAACAGGCTGCCTAGGGAAGTGGTGGAGTCACCATCCCTGGAGGTATTTAAAAGACGTGTAGATGTGGCACTTAGGGATGTGGTTTAGTGGTGGCCTTGGCAGTGCTGAATTAATGATTGGACTGGATGATCTCAAGGGTCTTTTCCAATCTAAACAGTTCTATTATTCTTTGTATGAAGGAAACCTTACTGCACTTTGCTTCGTCCGAGCCATCTTCACAGTCAGGTACGTTGTCACAGAGGTTACTCAGTGGTATACATTTCCCATTACCACACTGATGCTCATCAACTGGGCAAGCTCCTAAAGGAAAGAGAGGAAAATTAGTCCTTAATTATGAGGAAGGTTGATGTTCGCTGGAGATCTTAATGGTTCACCTGAAAGAAAAACTGAGGGCACAGCATACAGAACCTTTGATTTCCTTTTCTTTCCATTTCCATCTGCCTCTCTTTCAAAATAAAGACAATTTTTAGATAAATACATGCTAATTAAAAATAAAATCTATGGTATCATACCTTGTAGTTTCTGCCATAGTTAGCATTGCTCAGTTACTAATGTTCTACTACGTGGAATAATTCTTGGAGTAAAAAGTCAAATCCTGTCAAAAGTGACTAATGAATTTAAGTTTCAAATGTTCATCACTTATAAAAAAGTTTAGAGGCCTTAAAGTATGTCAAGCCAATCATACAAGCAAAGAGGCACTGAGAACCAAGAGTCTCCTGAAACCTGTTTGTGAGGAAATGGAAGGGACAAAAGTAGCAGAAATGAATGAGGAAAGCATGCACAAAAGTAACATTAAGCTACTTCAGTATCAGATATACAATAAAAGCAGATGAGACAGAGAGTAAATATAAAGTTATAATCCTCTCTACAGCCAAAGTGTGTTTTTAATGGCTCCATTCAATATATTTACAGGAAATATGCAGTCAAATTCTATTGAAAAATTGTTTATTTTCTTTATTTTACCTTCTTGGTCTTAATGACTGAAATATTTAATTATTTTGAAGCCATATTTAAGGCAAGATAATTGCTTTATTTCTGAATTTTTAAAATATTTTTATAAAATTATTAATTCATCTATCAGCATGGCCTGTACCAAATGGAAGCAAAAGAATGTTTCATAAAAGGCCTGAGCCAGATTTTCACACATTCAATGTCCATAACTAATGATAGATATTTCTTAGAACTTAGTTCTCACTTATGTAGACTTTTTTATTATATTGCATACTGTGAAAAACATTTCTGTTCAAATTCTGCTTCCTTTTCAAACCCCTAATATTTAATGGAAAAATAAAATACAAAGAAAAATCTATGTTCTTCTAAAATTAATTTATTTGCTGACCATCCTTTTATCCTTAGGCCTCCATGCTAATGATATTGCTCTCCATCCTTTGGCTGTGAAGAACATGAATAAGCATAATTCTTTTCCAAATGGAACCTTTTTAATATATTTAACAAGAACTGGCAATGGCCATTTAGAGAACTCTGCCTTACTAAGCTTAATTTTTATTTTACAAAAAAACGTGGGCAAAGCTGGCTCAGCAAAGGTGCTGAACCAGCTAAAAAAAAAAAAAAGAGTGTTGTTGGACTGAAAAGACGTGATAGAGAAGGCAGAATAAGAAGCAGCAAAATGGTCCTAAGTACATATAAACCAACCTCTCAATCTTGGACAATGAGATGAAACTGAGTTACTTTTACAAATGTAAATCAATAGTGAAGACTTTTAAATATTAAGAAAATTATAGAATTATTATTACTCAATCTGTAAAAAATCTCCAGCTATCTAAACATGCAGGGACACATTTGCCTTTTCTAATATTTAAAGCAAGAAAAAGAGTGTAGATTGTTGTTGACTTTCTGTCCATGTAAACGAACAGTCCTTCACACATCCCTCAATACCTATTGCTTTTTATTTCTCTGTTTTTCTTCTGTCAGACTGCCACAGAAGTAATACAAAGCCTCTAAATAATTCTGTCAAGATTTGGCCCTAGAGTTAGTGTAATTATTTGTCCTGGTAAGCATATTGCTGTTCCATATAATTTGCATTTGGCTCCATTTTGCATGATTTTGGAGAGTTGATTGCTGAATGATGAGTAACAAATCTAATTGCGGTCCCCAACAAAATCAAGGGTCTTTCAGAAAGGGACTGGCTGGGACCAGGAATGCTGCTGTCCAAATATTCAATAAACCAGCTCTTCCCAGATTATTCGCATGCTAGAGACATTTTTTTTTAAAGACACAAGAAGGACCATATTACAAATATTGATCAGAGTTACCATATAAAATTTTCTCATCAAGTGGATATGATCAATAATAAACACTTTACAAAAGCATTTAAACACACATTAATGACACTCTCAAATAAGTCACAAAGTGATGCTCTTTTCTGGAGCTTGTATAGGGAATAGCTAGTATTTGCCCTTTATACTTGAATAGATTTTGGTCAAAACACTAGCTAAGTGAGTTGTAGGCAATACAGACAATTACACTGAAGAAACAAACCCATCACTTTTCATGCTAGAAAACATAAAGTCCAGATGAATACCCACTAGGTTTTCCCTCTTTAACTTTTGCATATTTCTATTGAGCAGGGGCTGAGAGTCGCCTTCCACTCTCCACTTTTTCTCAAAGGTATTTGACCAGTGGTATAACCTCTTAAATATAAAGGTTCAGCTGCTTACTTAGATTGTAGCCAGTAGTAAAGTTTGCAAGAAATCCCTTCCTGGCTCCAGACTCGTCCGTGCGGAGGATCACTGTCATCTCGTTTCTTGTGGAGAAGACATCTGGCAACAGGTCTCGTTCTGTGTAGGCAGCTGTTCACCAGGAGAACAGGGACACATTTCAGCTGTTTTGTTCACGTGTATTTCAGAATATTTTGGGTTTGAAAGCAAACACTGCCACCCCGTGAGTGCAGTTAATCCCCCAAACCAAAGCGCTATCAGACTCCAGCGGTCAAAGCCCAACCCCAAATCTAACTTATCAGTATAGAAAAATAAGGTTCAACTAAGAGATTATGCTTCTGCTTGTCCACATATAAACAGTTTGATTTATTGAGAAGTTAATTTCATACAGATTGCGGGAAAGCTGAGTGTGTGCAAAGATTTTGGAAATGTGATGTCCCACAGAGTATGCTTTCTCAAATTTTCCTCCTAATTTCTGAGCCACAAAATATGTAAATAAATGTAGAATAAAACAAGAGAGCTTTAATTTCCTTTATATTTATATCCATCATATATTTGCTCCAGCTGTCTGATTAAATTCATTTTTGTACCCAGTACTGCTACTTGCCCAAAAGTAAGGAATCTGGTCCTCTGCCATCTCTGATTTCAACCACATCATCAACACTATCCAGATCAAAAACCTGAAAGTGTAGTTGAATGTTTTTTCCACTTTCGGCATTTAAGTACCACACACCTAGAAAATAGTAACACAAACACACAAATCACCTTTTCAGTAGTTACCTTTACAGTGTCATTTTCATGTTGAAGGGCTTTGGGGAAAATAATTCTCTGCTAAACTATTAAGAATCACCCAAGAGACTTACAAGTCTAAATTTTATTTTTAAAAGTAACTTACAGTGTCAAGATCTAAAATTCCATAGACTCTCATTTTTAAAACACTTTTGTAAACTAATTTAAGGCTTCTATGACATACACACATGTATTTTTAATCATTCATGTCAACTCTGAATTTCCCTAAAGTAGTAAAACTCACTCTTTTCTGACTGTGACAATGTGACAATTAGTTTTGTCACTTTAGTCTTATTTGATAGTAAGATAATTTTTATAATCAGTCATAGAAGCCTGTCTTTCAAGTTAGATAGCTTTTTGCTTGTGTTTAGCATATTTAATCTAAGTGTTAATACTATGGAAATCTTGAAAAGAAAGTAGAAAGAAAAAAAAGCAACCCTCTTAAGATATTTTCATAGAATGAAAAGTATTTTCTCACTGGTAGGAATTTCATTTGCGAACTTGTGAAATGAATGCTGGAAACGCAAGCCATTTCTCAGCAAACAGAAACACAAAATGACAACTCTTATGACTACCATCCCAGCACAATTCCCCAGTTAAAGGTGAAGTAATAAATAATTAAAATTTCATTAAGAAGCAATGACAAGGTTCTCTTCCTTGCTTTATCAATCAACAGCACATAGGGGACCACCTTGAAGCTTTCACTTCTGCCAGCTGTAGTTTAATCTAAACTAAATAACATCAGTAGGACAGCAATGTCTTTTCACTAGTATGTTAAGAAACAATCAATAAAGAGAGGATTCCTTGTAAAATACATGCACACATTCTTTGCCTCTAAAAGACTTTAGCTATTTAACAGAAGAACTTGGTAAAGTTAACTTGGCAAATACATGGAGGTGTAATGGTAAAATGGTGTCTTTCTGCACCTATTGTGTTGTTACATCGACAGAAATGCATTTGACATAATAGGCATGATGGGATTGGCCTGTCTGAACCCCTTTCATGGAGTTATGCCCATCTTCATCACTTTTTAATCAACTGGCACATGTTTCCTTAGCTTCTGATAAGTGCCATGTAGAATTTAGTTAAAAGATCCCACTGTATGCAGCTTATATCTTTTTTTGTTTGACAGCAACTGACTTGGAAAAGCAGATTTTGTATCTCTATTTTCATATGGCTAAACTTCTCCCGAAGATTTGGAAAAGAGTGACTTACAAGTAGCTCGATTAGGGTAATTGTTTGGGAAGTTTTCAGAGCTGAATGTACTGTTTGGCTCCCAGAGTTCAACTGGCCCTCCACAGTCAGCTGAAAAAGAAAACATTTCAAAAACATAGTTAGCTTATTGTGTCACTTTTTCAATCTGCTGTAACAACAATCATTTTTTAAAAGTAATTTTATTCAGAGAGCATTCAAACTAACTTCATTGCTGTAAGGATTAAGTTATGGTGCCATTGGTATAAAGCTTGAACAATGGGTTGTGAGAAGCCAACACCCTGATAAGGACACACTGAACATTGAAGAAATAAGGTGTGTAAGGAATTCCCTGTTACAATGACTGACCACACTTTCAGTGAAGAAATTATTCTTACAACATTAGCAGAGATGTTCAAGTAAAAAGTTCATTTTGTCATCTAGCCAGTAAACTTATGGTAAAACCAAACCAAACCCAAAAAATCATTATGGTGTTATTTTGTTTTCATCAAGATCCTAAAAACTTTTACAGATAGACCTTGTGTGTGGTAAAAACAGACATTTGCTTTTTCCTTGAAACAACTGTTCTAATAAGGAAGGTCTTTATTATACACATGTATATGCACTTGTAAAAATTAAAAAAATATATTTAAAAGCAAATATTATAGATATATTTATATACACACATACATGCACTCACACACATGGACATAGATAACTGTACTTCATATACTCAATATTCTATTTAAATATGTAGTTTTGGTAATGGTTTGCACCCAAAAAGTCAGCTTCATGTTCCAAAGCTTTTTTTATTCTCAGAAATACTATTTATTTTCATTCCAGTCATCAGAATGGCTGAATGAACCATTAGAATGAACTTTAGTGTTTTCCCACTTGCGTTGTGTGCAATTAATTTATTAAAAAATGAACAGTTCTCCTTCACTTGCTTCAGAAAACCGTAGTTAAGGCAGAACAGCCCTACCTTTTTTATTTTGTTTTTTGACTTTTTTTAACTTTCAGATTTTGGCTAAGCTCTAACTCTCTCCTCCCCATTCCTTATGGCTCAAACTTTGCATTTCTTGATGTCTGTCAGTGTGTATCATACTCTGACCCACTTGTTTGGGGACTGCATAATCTACAAGTCCTACTAAGTCTGACTATTGAATCCCACTGGGAGAAGGCTCTACTAAATACCAGAAAGCTTTGAGCTTCCCCACAGATGCCTTATAGGACTTTCTATTCCACTAAATCACTCCTGGAAAGAAAAGCTAAACTCTGTGAAAGGAAAAGGAACTCTTAACAACCACAGTCCAACTAAAAAGTATATTATGTTTCAGCCCTATGGCTCACAACGAGGATTATTTTCTATAAATAGCTTGAACAACAGATACAGATTGCATTAGCTTCTTTATGGAACACTACTGCATGTGCAGACACACCTTGTAAAGCTGCTTGAAGAATATATGATTCTTAGCCAGTATCATATGATAATTTGAGCAGAGCAAAAATAACTTTTTTAATAGCAGAACAGGGGCAACTTATGATGCAATCTGATCTGGTGTTGACTACACGTAAGGCACACTAGTAATAATCTTCTTTCTTTGCACAGAAAAATGAAAGAAGTAATTGAAGTTACTGATGTCTGGAAAAAATATTTTAAAAATTTCCAGTCATCTTAAATAGAAATTCATATGGAGTTATTCATACAGCTGTTACTCATTAGGGAACCAAATAATAATCAGTATCAACAATCTTGGTCCTTCTATTGAGCATAACAGACAATTTTCTCAAAACCTTAGAAAATTATATATGACCTATTCATAAATTCCTCTGTGCTTTGGCCAAAACTTCAATTTATATTGACACCCATATTTTAAGTGTGGAATCTACACTGTAATTTCCACACTGTTGTTGGTGTTAAAAGACAGGTCATAAATGAACATGCAGATGAAAGCAATCTTTGTTTTAGATGAAAGTGTAAGCTGACAGTCTTGTGCAAAAGACAAAAGCAAATCCAGCTTCCCTATTCCACCACCAAAAATATTTTTTCATGTTTCAATGAGCTTTTTTGGCACTGTCAGTGATGCCAGTGACTCTTGTTGAAGCTCTAATTCTAGTAAAAGTAATTGACTCGGCTCAAATTCTTTTATCTCTTGTTTACAGACATGACATTTGTAGTGAAACCATTAATGTTAGGAAACTTGCACCACACCCATCAAAGGAATTTCATAATTCTTTGAAGATGATTGATAATATTAGTTTTTTCATCAGATTAGAGATAGCATGTCCATAGCATGTCTCCACAAAGTTATGAGAACAAGATAGTTTTTCCCCAGCAACAGCTTTTGTATCATATTGAAGGACAGTGTGGATCCTCTCTAATCTCTTTCCTAAGGAAGTAGGTGCCATATGATGACATCCTTTTTTTGAATATTAAAATTTTATTACCATATTTTAGGTAGAGATCTATAGGTTGAACAACATTTGTTTAGTGTTTTGACAGCAGCACTCAGCTCCTATTTACCACAGAGTTGTTCTACCACTAATTGTTAGATCGATGCTAACTTGTGAGGTGTGTTTACCTGAAAGGTGGCTGGAGGTGACAGACATCAGCATCTCTCCACAGAATTGCTTTAATAAAAACTGCAATTAAAATTCCAAAACTCATTTTGGTAAATTATGACTGAAATGACTACCTCTATTAAAATTTAATTTTGCTGACAGAGACATCTCACAGAGCTTTACCTCTCTGCGTCTTATGATGGAGCTCCAAAACTGCATTTTGCTCTTATATTTAGAAGAGATTTTGTTTTCTTACCTGTCCTGATGCAGTAGATTTTTAGGTGACAGATTTGATACAATGACAATATTAGTACACAGTGTTTCAACATGAATACAATGCAGTCTTTTTCTGTTATTTTAACTTTAGATGATTTTCATGTACTATATCTTGTCGAGAGAACAACTAGTTCTGCTTTGCAAGTGACAGTTGATCTAATAAGAGGCAGTCCTGGAACATTATCACTATTTGTTTTAGTGATTTGCAGCCATCTGTGAATAGGACTTTTGTAGAAATATCTTATTTTTTTTTTTACAAATTTTCATCTCCTTTCACAATAAATTATAAAGCTCTATCAGATATTTTAATGATTTTTTTCCACAAAATCTGTTTATAATTGTATTAGTTTTTGCTTGGAATGTGCTTGGACTTGGTTAACATCATGTGCAACCTTTCTTCATTGTTTTATATACATTCTCCATTTATTTTTATTTTTTCAAAGCAAATGTTGCCTTTTCCCTTTTTAATGTAATCATATATAGTAGTACTAACAATACAACTAAATGCATGTTGGAAAGAACTATTTAATTATGAGCCTTGTTTTGGATAATACCTCCATTTTGGGTATCAGACATTCACATAGTTTGTGCTCCACTCTGAAACCATTCTGGAACTATTATAAATTCATTTACTTAAATATGAGAGTTTTCAGTGCACGTGTGCTCTCAGACTTTTCACTATTGAGACCTCTAGTGATACTATTACATGACTTTGCTCATTCTCTTATTCCCCTGCTACATCGTTTATAATTTCAAATATAGAGGTAATCTTCCTTCTCTTTCTTCTTCTTTCCCTGGTGTTCTGGAAGCTTTACTAATTAAAGTTTTTTGAGGCAAATTCTAAATTTTTTAATTATCCTCCACTCTTCAAGTTTTGGAAGATAGTGTAGTGATAGCTTAAGATGTGATTCTACGTGTTGCTGTCAGTGGAGTCACGGGCAGGGAACTTGATCCATAGTGTGTTATCCTGAAGGTAATTTTATGGAGCTGAAGAGAGCTTTTTATAAAACTGAAGTGTGAAAATTCTGAATCACTCATGCACAAGTAGAATAACAGGAAATCAACTGCAATTTAGTGTTTACTTACTAGGAACTGAAGGGGTAGTAGCAGTAGTTGGCATCGCAGTTGGCTCTATGTAACCGCTATCGTTGCACTTTCCCTTTGTCAGGCCAATGTCATCCACGGCAATGTCACTGGGGCCAGGCTTTTTAAAGGCATCAAAAATAACCTGAAGTTCAGGGGGACGAAAAAAATGGGATTTTAAAATTTAATGAACCATTTTTTCTGCTTCCCATGCTGTATTGTTCTGCATTCTTTCTTGAATGCTCTTATTTCCAGTGTAACCTACACTGGTGCTCCACTCCATTGAGGACGTCAGGGATGGGACAGAATTCCTGGCAAAACAAAATAACACTGTGCAAACTGAGGGGATCATTCTAAGGAATGCAGCAGTTTCTCCTTACAAATGATGAACATGATTTAAAAATATTCAATGCCTTTGCTTTTTATATATAAATCCATGCAATATTCAAAACAAATTCTGCATTGCTCATCAGGCCAAAACTTCTTCTCAGCTAATGGCATACCTGCATGAAAAACTGAAATTAATCTAATTTGCTCGTTATTTTCCTTTAAAGTAATCCTGCAACCAAGGAATTAGTGCTGGTTAAATACAATTAGGTATAGCAATCTTGCTGAATTCGTAAATCACACATTTGCTGGAAATCTGATGCAGCCAGGTCACAAATGCATCAGATGGTAAATGCATTTTTCTGGCAGAGTTTTTGCATCAATCAAAACTGCTATAGCATGGCAAACTATTCCAAATACCTAAAAAAAGGGAACTGTTTTCAAAAGAGAGGTGCTGAAGGAATTGTCTAGAACAAGTCTCCTCTTTGTGTTTACAGATAAGATAGGTTAACCATGTGGTGCCAAAAAACACTTTCATTTGCAACACACTTTCAGTGTATTACTCTGTAAGTAATTAGTGAAAATACCGATTTGGAATCTGAAGTTATTTAATTCACATCTCCTCATGGCTAAGGAGCTCTAAACACACTGGTCTAGTGCAAGATGTCCCTGCCCAAACAGGGAGGTTGGACGTAGGTGATCTTTAAGGTCTCTTCCAACCCAAACCAGTCTGTAATTCTATGATTCCACATGCTAAACATTTATTTGATGACATGCATTAGTAAATAATGCTAGATAATATCTTTGCAGCTGTGGATCATTGGGTTCATTTCACAGGAAACTCTGATATCAGTTTAGCTAAAACAAATTTTTAAAAGAACTGGCAGTGTAACAAACCTTAAAATCGGATGTTTCATTTAAAGTTACTTGTCCATAATTCCATTTGTCTCCATAGTTTCCTTCTTTCTCGAAAATGACCTTTTCCAAATCATGCTCATTGCTTATGCTGACTCTCAAACGATAGACATTAGGACTGTACATGAAATACCTGAAGAGGGAAAAGCAATTTTGTTATTATCAGAAAAAAGTGAAATTGAAAAAATGTCAGTCTTTTTATTTTATAGCCAGTTTCATGGAATTAGGAGTAATTTACAGCTAGCATGAAAATAAATTATATATTTAAATTGCACTAGGAATTTACTCAGTGCTTTGTTATATTTTCTGCAGAAGTCTAGGTAAGCTTCACGACAAAAAAATGTTTCAGGGATACTTAATGTCACTTTTGTATGGAAATAAATATTGGATACAGGGTGAAAAAGAAAATACATTAAAGCTAACTGCAAGAATCAGAGTTACAAGAGTTAAAGTTTCAGGTCTGGAGTTGAGACTGATTGTGGAAAATCAAGCAGAAGCAGGTTTGTATTGCTGGCCCACCAATGTGGATTAATATTCTATATAAACAAAAACTTCTTAGTTATGTTCTTAAACAAAGTATAGGTTTAGGAATTACATAACAGTACCAAAAGCTTAGGCAATATATATCTGAAGAGACCAAAGGCAAACTAACAATCCGGACTTGGTCTTCAAAGAATCCCATTCCAGCGGGTGTTGAGATATAAAATCCTGCAAGGGAATGAGCACTTTTTAGCCAGTACAGAATTTTTTTCTTAGCTATTAGTGTTTTCAAATTTAAAATGATATCAAGCACAGATAGTGTTGCATGATTTGGAAGATTCCTGACACAGTAAATGTGAATGATTCTCCCAAGTCATTCAGCAGTCAATGACATATTAAAGTGGGCTTTTAAGCTTGTTGGATATTCCCCAGAACCAGAGAAGAAATGGGAAACTAGTCCTTTTCAAGTCAGTGGGAACTCTGCCTTATATTTAGTGAAGGCAGCAATTCTACTTGACTTATAAAATGTCTTCCTGTTTGATATGGCTTGTGATTTTGCAGGAGAATTTCCTAACATTTTCACAGTTTTTATCCACATAACAATGAGAAATATGGATTGTATTTTGAGAGGGTGAGAGAATGACTACATGAATATTTTATAGCAAGGTGAAGCATTGTAAACAAAAAAACAAGCAAAAGTTATTTGTGGAATTGAGTTTGTAGCTTTGTCTGAATTAATTTATTGTAGGTGGGAATTTGGACCTCTTTTTGCCATATGAGGCCAGTTCACAGAAACACTGTGATTTGTCATGAGAAAAGCAAACTTTAGCAGTTCTAAAATAAAATTCTTGCTTAAGTTTTTAAAATCTATCTATCTATCTATCTATCTAACACACATATATGCAAATATTATATTCAGAGAATCTACATATAAATATAATTACAATTATATAATTTAAATTATACACTGCTCTGTTATTTTTAATTCTGGATTACCTAGGTTTTTTCATGTGGGAGGTTAAAATGCCTGAAAATTAAGCTGAAATATGAATCAGGCATTTCATTTCCTCTGTTGACTTAGAAAGCATGCATTACAATATATATGGTGTCTAGCTTTAAGAAAAAGGTCTTCATATAGTCAAAGTGACAGCCTTGTGTCTTAGTTTCATCAATTCTCTTAGCATTCAGAATCAACTGTTGAGTGTTAAGTTCTTTGCTTTTCAAAAGCAGAAAACCAAAAATAGAGTTTCTCTCAGTGTATGGAATAGCTAGATATTGATGATGAAACTCACATTTTTGCTCCAAATACAGGTCATAGAAATCTAATTATGTAATATAATAGCAGCATTACATATGGGAATATTACATGTGTCAGCTTAGATTTAGCACAGAGAGACAGAGAGCACCTAAAATAAATTACAATTTTCTAGAGAGTTAGAAATCATTGTCAAGGGTTTTATTAAACAAATTTTAAATTCTTTCATATGATTTGTATTCTAGAAGTCAAGTGGGAAGATAAAACAGCGTTCTGAAGATTGTTTAGAAAATGTGCATTTACTCAGAGAGAGGTGAATAATTTCTACCCAATAAAATGGAAAATACTATTTTTCTTTTCCCAGCAGTAACTTCCAGAATAATTTGCTATTTTCCCAGTCACTTATCAATGAATGAGTTTTATATAAGTCTCACATAGAATATATATGACCATTGTAAAATCAGAAGTCTCTTAGTTTTAGCTGGAGTAACAAATCAACAGAGGAAGGGATTGTTTGGTTTTACTGTTGAAACAGAAAAAAAAAACACACTTTTGGAGTCTAATTCTAGGATAAGCATCCATGCTAGACACTCAAAATCCAATTTCTATCAGTATTATCTCTTAAATTAAACTCCACTTTTGATATGATCACTCAATTAAGTTATTTAACTGTAACAGTTCCTGGAGTGTTTGTGTGTTTGGCACAAGTTCTGGCAATTATTGTGATTGGTGTGAGGTAACTCGGGATACAGATGCCCCTTGTACACTGCAGGCTGACTCCATGTGAAATCAAAATTATTCTGTGACAACCATGAGGATATCAGCAGTAGATACAAATGAAATAGAAGTTATTTCCCTAAAATGTAATTATACTTTTTTTTCCGTTAAGGTAAACATGAGGGGTTTTGACCTATAACACTGTTGGATGATAGAAATTTGTTTCTCAGATAATGCTCTTTGCATAATAATAGCATTGAAACATTTCAGTACCTCACACTTTATCCACTTTACATATTCCTTTATTTCTTCCTCCAGTTTTGCTCTATTTCCATAAGACCCAATCAGTGACATAAAATGTTTTGCCTGGTAGCCCTGACTCATTTTTATGGCATAATAAAATGACATCCTAGTAACATCACTATGAAGAACCCATTGTACAGTGATATAACATAAGCTAAATCAAGTTTTTCCTTTAATCTGCAAGCAAATTTTCTTTTGATCTTACCTGAGATGTTGCCAAATGTGTGATCAAACTCAGGACCACTCATCACGGGAAAGGTAGGACCCTGAAGTCTTTCCCAGACTGAATCATCATTTAAATCTTGTATCCAGTAACAAAAGCCCTCTTCAAAAGTGCAATTGATTTTCTCATAATCTGTGAATAAGAACCTCTAGTAAATAAAAATGACAGAGATGTTGAGTATTTTCTCAGAATTAGGTAAGAAAGAGAGACGAAAAACATAAACTTTTAGTTATGATTGTAAACTGGAGCCCACAATGACTCAATTTCCTCCTCTATGCAATGCAACATAATTACTCAAATAAATGTGTCATTTGTACTTGTTAACAAGACATTATCACTGAAGGGTGGCCCTAAACACTCTTGGAGTCACCAATCTTCATTTCTGATCCTTCACCGGCAACGTGGTGAGGGAATAAGAGAGAGCTCCTTACAAAGGTAACTCTAAAGGCCAACCCTGCTCCTCTCTTTTCTTTGCCAAGTCCTGGATTGCTCCAGCTGAAAGGGCTCACCACCAGAGCTGGACGCTGTGCTCCATGCACCTGGGGTGCCCCTTTCCTTCTCCTCATTTGCTCCTTTTCTCCTTCTTTGCTCACATGCATTTGCTGCAGCATCCTCACCGCTTTTCTTCCCATGATATTTCCATGTCTTTCCCTTTAAGTGCGGGTCAACAGGGGCTTCCACATGACAGGAGTTTGCTGGTACTCTGGATGCTTCCTGCAGTATATTCCTTCCCTGTCACATCCCCTATTCACATCCTGTTCAAAATTTAGCAGCTGAAAAAGCTACCATTTTTCCAGTTACCAAGGAATCCCAAAGCATGAGTCATATTGCTGCATTTTGTTGTCACTGTAGATTTACTGCATTCTGAACTTTCCCCAGTGCCTATTTGCATGATTGTTGTCAGTGGTTCCACAGTGTTCATTACTGAACAAACTGGTTGAGAGGAATCTGATGAAGGTATGGGCACAGTTTCACTTTGATGAGCTTTGTAAGACATCACCCCACTGCTAGACACAAGCAAACAGGATGATCTTATTGAAATCAATCATTTGATCTTTAAAGCAGTATGAAAT
This sequence comes from Lepidothrix coronata, assembly GCF_001604755.1. NCBI lineage: Eukaryota > Metazoa > Chordata > Aves > Passeriformes > Pipridae > Lepidothrix > Lepidothrix coronata. The sequence continues at coordinate 6,904,009 of NW_016690201.1, read as the reverse complement.
TTTCCAAACAAGGTCTAGTTAGTGGACTGAGGTCAGAAAATACTGCTTCCCTTCTACATATTGTCGGATTGAAAACATGGATACATCAAACTTCTGGGGTAACAAACACACACACACACACACACACACACAGAGAACACTTACTGTTTAGTTCACTTGCATTAAATGTAGTGTATGTTGCATTAAAGCCACTGTAATTTTCATCATAATCTGTTGTGAACTGTGCTGTAGCCTCATGAGAAAAAATGTAAATTGTTTCAGTATTTGTCCCTGACAGAGAAGCTGAAAACAAATAAAGAATAATATAGTCAGAGAGAAAATAATCCCATGCACATTAGAATCTCCAGTGCTGTCACAAAAATGCAGTGGATTGGTTTACTGAGTCTTAAGGAATGCTTTCCCTCTTGTACTGTGATCCTGTTACAATAGCTTCAAACCCCTGATGAATTTAGCTGTTTGGCTGCCATATGAATATTCTGCATACCCCATCTCTCATATTCACTAATATGGATACCAGCTAGTCTTTTACTATTTCACATTCCCATTTTCTACTTGCTTCCAAAAATAAGGATAAATAATAATACTTTCTTTATATATTTATATATGTTTTCCACCTCTGGTGGAATTCAGCTGTATAGACTGAGTCTTGTAAAAAATGGGCAAAATCTCAGTTTTCCAGAGTAGAGACAGAGAAAAGGTATCATCAGTATTTCAAGGAAACCAATGCCATGCTTATAATGATTTTCAGGGAGTATCATAGTACTTCTCCCAACAGTCCAGTTTAGATACTTTTATTTTATGTTATTGTGTGTGATGTTACAGGATCTTCTGACAACATATTTCCAATGAAACATGGACCCCACAAGACTATGACTCTGATCAAGTTATCAAGATTGTTTAAATAAGAGCTTAAAAACCAAGTAGATATTTCTTAGTATATAAGAGAAGCAACTTTTAAGAGCAGATACGTAGATTGAGATAATTGTCTAACAGGGTAATTCTACACAGCTCCAGTCTTCCTCTCAAAAATATGCATGCAACTTTTTTCACCTCAAAATGTATAATTTACCACTCAAATTTTATGAATGGAAAAGTAATAATATCTGAAAAATAAACTTACCTTTTAAAATCTTGTTTTGTCCTACACCTTCAAAAATATCCAATGTGTCTGCATATTGTTGTGTTTCAAAGGAAGTGAAGTTCAGCTTAATGGACAAACCTTGAGGAACTCTAAAGTAGCAAGAGAAAAATAAACCTCAAAACCGAAAATCTCTTTTTGACTGTAGTAAATTCATTGAGTGCTTGAATGATTTTAAATTCAGAAGAAACATGAAATTATATTAATTGATGACCTATTTGTCTAACTTCTACCTTGTAATATTACTAAAAGAATAGGCCATAAACCTTTAGTGACAGTACAAATTCTCCTTTACTTGCTGGAGTTAAGTATGTTCTAGAAACAATGTTCTGAACTCTAGGATGTGATAATCAGTTCTGCAGGGTTTTTGGTTGTTTCTGATTGTCCTCTGCTTCTCACTGAATTACAATTACCTTTTCATGCATGTTGCTATTAGATATCATCTCACTGCTCAGGTAGACTTCCTAAGGCCAGAAGAATAGTATTGTGGTACCAATATGAATAGCAAAATATCAAAATCTCTCTCCTGAAAGTCCAAAACAATGTTTCTTATGACCAAAACAGGATTTTCATGAAGATTTGATGATCTCAAACCCCCTGTTTGGGAACTTGTTATACACCTTAACCATCACACAGTAAGTTTAATAACAAAAGTCACTTAAAATAAAGTGTAAAAAATGCTTTATTTTGCTGCAGTTATGTTCTCTCAGTAATCTATATCTAACTCACTATCCCACTTCCTTTCTGCAAAACATATATGGTAGTAAAAATTCTAAAACACTACTATCACAATCAACTTAGCTTCCTTTACCCCTATCTGTTGTTTTCTAGAATTGAAATACCCAGTAAAAATAGCTTTTCAACAGCAATCTGCTGGTGTTTATCAGTAATGATGGGTAGAGAAGTGTGAAGTACACATTTAAATCTTTGCCTTTTTTTATTATTATTATTATTATTGTTGTATATTTCTCCAGAGGGAAAAAATATCCTTGGTTTGGAAAGAATAAAAGATATGGTTGAAATGTAGTCTTTCAGAAAGTTAAAGTTTCAGGCATATATTGAGCATATTGGTTTTTTAGAAGGAGAGGAAATTACATCTTCATTTGGAGTTAAATGGGGTGAAAACGTGAAAGCTTTACCTAAAGGTAATGGGGAAATCTTTCTAAACAAAGGCAGGCAGAAGAGAAATCCAATCTCCGATGTATTAGAGGGTGACTTTTAACACATTTTTATAGGGATAATAAAAACAATAGAGAAGTGTCTCTCATTGTTTACTGAAAAACCCAAAAGGTTCCCCCGTAGAAACAATTCTGTTCTAAAGGCAGACAAAATTTGAGTGCCACATTAAATTTCCCAGGCCTTTACTGTCAGTGTTGCCAGATTTTTTTAAAGCAGGTAAGTGGAAGATAAATCCAGACGGTTGGTTTTGCCATTGATCAATCTGTAATTACACAGATCTGCAGAACCTCTACTATATTATTTGCAATTACTAATGATTCTTTCCAAAATGAAGCTTTTATTAGCCTCATACCTGGTATAGATATCTACTAATACAATGCTTCTGGCAGCTATAGCAGCACTTGAAGCAAAATTAACAGCTTAGAAGGAAATTGTGCACTTGAGTCACATTTATTTACTGTGCTTAAAATTCTGCAACAGCACGAAATGAGGAACAAGTCAGACTTATATTTGGAAGGACAAAATCTTGAGCTTTTCCTGGGACACATCTAGATTCTAAACTCCTGTGTAGCCAGTAGTTATTGATGAATAGTACTGCTGAAGATGAGAAGGAACAAATGTCCTTAACAAAATCAAAGGACTTTCAAAGGAGCCTTTGCAATGCGAAGACCAAAACTTTTCCAATTTTAAAGGCAATTCCTTAATCTCCTTTGAAACTCTTCTACCATACTAATATTTCTCAGAATCAAAGAACAGCCATTATTACAAAGCCATAATAAGAATTACTGCCTTTCAATTTTTTTCTCCCTGGTCTGTGAAGTGGATCTAGAGAGTCAAAGTCAAACAGATCTCTCCCAGCTGTGGGTGCATATCCTTGATAAAAAATTTCACTTCTTGTGCCTAGGGCTGAAAAGGCATTTGGTGCTATTATATCATGCAATTTTAAAACATATTACTCAATTGCTTAGGAGCACAGGTACTCTTAACTCCCAGAAGAAATCTGTACCCCTAAATGACAAGGGAATTCTTGAAAATTCCATCTGATAATAACAGTTATATCATATAAAATCATTACCTGAAGACTAGTATTTATTGCAATACTTTGAAAAGAAAACCCCTTGCAATTATTTTGAGTTATGTGATTTATTTTGAGCTTACACTTATGTTACTGTGTATGCATATAACCCACAAAATTTCTCAACGTCATACCTGAGAATTTTGGTAAGTGGGCAAATTATTGATATAGTTATGGGATTTAGGCATGCAAGTTTTAAAAGAAAAGTTACATAAATACAAAGGAAAAAAGTAATATTACATATTTTCCATGCGGAGTATTTGGAGTATAATCCAAACAAATGGCATAAGGTTGTTGTGCAGGAAACAATATCACTTCATAATCAAAAAAAATATTAGGTACAAAATTATTGGAAAATGACTTACAGTATTATCCATTGGCAAATGATATCTGCATTATATGGCTTTGGGTAATTCATAGAGTGAAAAAACCCAGAGGAATCAGTCAACATGAATTTTCCATCACAAACTGTAGCTGTAAAGATACAATGAAGATCATTTGTCAAAATGGCACTTGAAAAACAGAATTGGAGCCAAAATGAGGGCGACCTTGAATACTGGTTTACATGGATTACCTTGGAAATGCTTTGTAAACAACAATGGGAAGACAAAGTAAAACACACTATTAACTTATTCCTATTTCTAATTCCTATGACTTTTTGATTTCAAAGTACTGTATAGGAAGAAAAACGGTACAGAAGATTTATTTTTAAATTAGAGATAACCCAACTAATCCAAACTAGTCTAAACCAATCCAAATAATTAAAATCTAACACATGGATTTAACTAATCCAATTCTTTCTTTCATTTTATTTATAAGGAAACATGATCTTCCCTTAACAGTTCTTATCTACAGCTACTTTAAATCAGAAAACTGTTTGCACTACCAGAAATGATTCGATGTCATGTGAATAAAAGCAAGAACGGATATGGTTGACTATTGTTATCTCTACTTTTATGAGCTTCCTGGTTCCTTGCCTTATGTATTAGTGAGTACTCCAAGAGATAAGTGGATCTCCCAAGTTTCCTGCCAGCTATCAAGTTCATTCATCTGAGGTAAATGTCATCCATCATCATCTATTTTTTCAAAAATCTTTTATTAGTTTTGTTCCCTTGGTGCTGCTATTCCATTCTATGAAAGTTCTTGAGTTTAAGAAAACAGATACTAAAAAAAAATAATAAATGTCTTTTTAAATCTCAGCAAGATTAGAAATGGTAATTCATGTAGAGTTATTTTATTTCAGCAGACACTGAAGTACTGTTGAAGCTTTGGTTGCATCTCTTCAACATTAATTATCCTAGAAACCTGCTTAATGATGTTTTTTTTTCAGTTGTTCAGAAAGCATCATAGAGCTTTCAAATAAGGATAAAATCAGCACCACACATGATTTTCTGAAGATGTAAGGACAAGTTCACCAATTCAAGGCAGACAATCAGAAATTAGATAGAGCTTTTCATTAACATCAGAAATGAAATCGTACCTATAACCACTGTCCAAATTATGAATTATCAGTCATATTGAAATTTTATTGAGCATAGTCTTCTTCTAGGAAATGATATATAAAATGGTAAATCAGGGCTCCTGGTCTGTTCATTTTATAAATGTAAAATTATTTCTGACTACCACTGTAGCAAACACAACATGAAAATTAAGCTTTGCTTCAGTCAGGCTCAGGCACACACTTGTTAATAAAGATTGTGCAGAATGAACTTCACCAACAAATCTAATGCATGAGCTGGAATAGAATCATATTCGCTTTTGCAATCTTTGAGAGGAAAACAGAACACATGAGATTTTAAATACATAGAGAGAAAAGGTTCATGATTGAGGGTTGCTATATAACCTTTTTATCATAACAGGCTACAGCATTAGAGTTGGGAATTGGTATGCAAATACTTTTTCTGTTCACTTTAATACACTTTCCTCTCCTTCCCAAGGCGAAGAATAAAATCAGTGTAAGAAGAAGGAAAGTGCCCAGCTAGTTATTAATGAAGAGAAAAAAAAAAGGTACTGTTAACAAGCAAGAAATATGCTGATCTAAAAAAAATTTCATACCACTGGCAGTAATAAAAAGAGATATAGACACTGTTCTAATAAAATCAATGACAAATATTTGCTCATTAATTTCTGTTAGAATCACAGAATGGGTCAGGTTGGAGGGGACCACAGGGTGTCATCTGGTCCAACCTCCCTGCTCCAGCAGGGTCATCCCAGAGCACATGGCACAGGATTATTTCCAGATGGTTCTGGAATATCTCCAGTAAGGGAGGGGACACTTCACACTCTTTCTGGGTGATCTGTTCCAGTGGGTGGTCACTGCACAGGAAAGAAGTTCTTCCTCATATCCAGGTGGAACTTCCCGGGCATCAGTTTTTGCCTTTTGTCCCATTGCTCGGCAGCACCAAGTAGAGCCTGGTCCATCCCCTGACACCTCCCTGCAGACACTGACAGACATTGTTGAGGTCCCCTTTCAATTGTCTCTTCTTGAGGCTGAACAGGCCCAGTTCCCCCTCCTTTCCTCATAGGAGAGATGACCCAGTCCCCTATTGTTCTTATCATCTTATTTTTTTGTATTGTTTGCTTTTACTTGTTCCTTCTTACCTTTCAGGAGACAGTGAGAAAATTGAAATAAGACAGAACAATTAAGGAAAAAGTCCTTAGGCTGCTCATTCACAGCCCAGCAAAAGTGCTTAGTGTCTCAGGAATGAGCAGGAAGAGAACAAGGACTAGTCCTATTTCCCTGAAGAACTTCCCAGTGCTTCCTCCTTGCAGGGAGGAGGCAGCTGTGGTCAAAGGTGGGCAGGGGCACAGGAGTCATTACATTTCTGCCTCCTCCTGGAGCCCTCAGAAAAGCCTCAGTTGTTCCCCCAATGAGACAGGAGTCATCTTTTGTAGGAATCCCTTCCATTACTTCCCCAATGTGCACCTTGCTGTCCATTTCTATTTACTTAGGGCACTGAATGTACAGGGCACATTAAGAGGGCTTAGTCCTGTTACCCTAGAACTTCAGGGAGAAGCTCCCCAAACTGATCAGATCAAGCTCACATATTTCACTTTGACAGGACCTTTCTCTGCCAAGGGCAGCTCATTACTTTCTGTCTTACATATGATTGATCTCTCTCAGCCCTGTAGTGATGCTCTGAGGTGGGTAATCACAAAATGTTAGCCCAGACATGTAATAACTGCAAAGAGAGGCTGCAGAAACAGCTCCTGGGATGAGCCTCCAGTCTCCCTTTCCTTACACCTACATTCTCCACAGCTGCTTTACAGCAGTGCCAGTCATTATTAGTAGATGCTGTTCAGACTTCACATTTCTCTAGAGACCCTTTCACTGAAATTGCTAGCTGCACTTTTGTGATTCCTTTTGTTACTGTACTGCATTGCAGAGCCAGAAAGAAACCTTTCAAGATAATTTTAATCAATAAAACAAACAAAAAACGGTTGTTCAGTTGCCTGAATCTCTGCTGAGATTTTACTGAATTCTATCTAATGCAGGAAGAGACTACTAAAATTCACTTTTTATCCTATATTTTAAAACCATTAATGTATTCTAAAGTCTGAAATACTATGGAGAATAGCAATCAAGAGGAAAAAAACAAGTTATTTAAAGGACAGCAGCTCTTCTGTGTGCAAGAGCACTTGTAGCACAAATTATGAATTGGCTGTAAATCTCATTGTGAAACTCAGAGGCACTTCTGAAAATCTAGACAATTTTAGCTTTTATATGACCATATTAAGTTTCTCTAGAGGTGGGAAAATAAAAAATCAAAGAGGCAGTTGCCCCAAACATGCATCCAGCTTCTCAACACTCATTCCACTGTTTTTGCAAAGTCTGCTAAGAAACCTAAATATACAAATTTAGAAAAGCTATGACATTTTGGATGGAAAAGGCTGAAAAATTTAACATGAGAGACATGGAACAATATTTTGTCCTCCAGTCAGAATTGTATTTCTTTGAGGTTATGAGCTGAAACTGCTACAATAATGGTAACTGAACAAATTGCTTGGAAATACCAGGCATCAGTGAAGATGAACCAGGGAAAACCATCCAGCTCCCTGAAGTGGACTGTAACCGTAGCGAGTTTCCTTATGACATTCTGTCTATTTTTTCAGATTCCTGAAAGTTTCAGCTCAGTTTTGTGCATTCATTAGCGACTGTTAACATGATGAATAAAGAATAATATCCTCAGTTACAAAGGAGCAGGGAATTCACAGCTTATATTTGGTAGATATTCAGGGAGATATGTAAATCAGATCCAAAAGCCATGTGCATAAGAGTCTACACATCAGCTGCAAAACTCTACTCAAGCACAATTCATAACTTTAACCACTGTTTAGCCTCCAGGGCACAGCTGAGTCATTACTACACAGCTTTGATTGCAAGTATTTGAGGTTATTTTTGTCTGTATCTGCCAATGTACGAATATCAATTAAATTCTGTCCTGTATAACAGGTCTGACTGTAATATCTTAATAAAATGTGAATGAAGCTTGTACACTCAGACCTAGTAAGGACATTGACCTGTTGTAGCAAGTTTAGAGGAGGCCACTGAGTTGATCAGAGGGATGGAGCACATCTCCTATGAGGAAAGACTGAGAGAATTGGGATTGTTCAGCCTGGAGAGGAGAAGCCTTCAGGGGAACCTAATTGTGTCCCTTCCCTAAAGGGTCTCTACAAGAAAGATGAACAGAGACTATTTAGAAGGGCCTGGAGTGACAGGACAAGGGGGAATGGCTTCAAAATGAGGGTAGCTTTAGATTAGATATTAGGAAGAAATTCTTTACTGTGAGGGTGGTGAGGTTCTGGAACAGGTTTCTCAGAGAAGTTGGGGGGAAGTCACATACCAGGAAGTGTTCAAGGCCAGGTTGGATGGAGCTCTGAGTAACCTGGTCTAGTGGAAGGTGTCCCTGCCCATGGCTCAGGGATTGGAACTAGAGGATCTTTAAGATCCCTTCCAAGCTGGGCCATTCTACAACAGTAAGTGAAAAGCATTCATTTTATGAGATAATACTGCTTCATAACTATAAGGATCTGAATGATTTTTGTTCAACTATACCTGAAATAAAAATAATAAAATAAAATGACCCCCCAAAAAATACATGTCTCAAAACAAACGTATGATGGTAGAAACGAACGACTGACTAACGCTTCGGGGTTGTGCTACCTTAATGCTTGCAGTGGAACAAAGGTCTAGCTGAGGCTGCTTTAGGATCTTCTGATTTCCTCACCTGCGGAGGGACCTGCTCAGAGCTCACCATTGTTATGATCCAACTAGATGGATCTGTTAATTTTGCTGGATTGTAGTGGACATCCTGCTGGAATATTTTGATGTATATTTCCTCCAAAATGTTCAGCTAAGTCTCCCTTCTGAGCTGACTGCACTAAGGAAAAAGGCAGGTGATGGGCAGGGCTGCAATTCACCTTTTTGGTTGGTTTTTTTTGTGTGTGTTTGTTTGTTTGTTTTGCTTCGGGGTTTTTGTTTGTTTGTTTGGTTTGTTTTTTAAGAAAATCATACTTCTGACAGAAGGCGTCAACATGTCACCAGCCTTCACAGTCAAGCTTGCAGATTCTTTAAAAAGTAAATTTGTCTTTTACTTGCTTGTATGTTTCTGAGCCCAGCATTTTACATGTTTCTGAAAGCTCAGAGCAGACTTCCCCCACTGTTTTTCTCAGGAAAGCTCAGAGGGCTCTTCTCACAGCAGAGCGGAAAGAAGCATTCCAGATTTCTAACACCAAAGTCTATATTTAAACAACAAACAAGCAAACAAAACTCTCAGGGAGTTAATGGCTCCAGACTCTCCTAGAACATTTGCAATGTTCTCCTTGCAAGAAAACTTGACAGAGTTTTAACTGAGAGCTGGGGCTGCGAAGAGCAATGCAGACAGCATTAACACACATGCGTTCCCACCAAAATGCTGCACAGCCCTTTGGCAAACAGAAACACAGTCAGACTCCTTCCTAAAATCTACACAGATCAGTGCCTGCTCTGCACAAAAGGGTGCTCGGGGAAAGTAGGCAGTCAGATGGATTGTAGAATAGAAACATAGAATCATTTAGTTTAGAAGAGACTTCCAAGGTCATCAAGTCCAATCTTTGAGTGATCCCCACCTTGTCAACTAGACCACAGCACTGAGTGCCACTTCCAGTCGTTCCCTAAACACCTCCAGGGATAGTGACTCCACCACCTCCCTGGGCAGTCCATTCCAAATATTTAACCCTTTATGTGAAGAAATTCCTCCTAATATTCAACCTAAACCTCCCCTGGTGCAACCTGAGGCCATTTCCTCACATCCTGTCACTGGTTGCCTCGGAGAAGAGACCGACCCCCACCTGGCTACAACCTCCTTTGAGGCAGTTGTAGGGAGCAATAAGGTCCCCTTTGAGCCTCCTTTTCTCCAGGCTAAACACCCTCAGCTCTCTCAGTCGCTCTTCACGCGACTTGTGCTCGAGACCCTTCCCCAGCTCATTTGCTCTTCTCTGGAAACACTCCAGCACTTTAAATTCCTTCTTGTAGTGAGGGGCCCAGAACTGGACACAGCACTCGAAGATAAGATAAAGGCAAACAAAATGACTGATGCTGAAGGATATAACCTCTTGACATTAAAAACCATGGGGTTTCAGGTTTGTACGAGTTTCATAGAATCACAGAAGTTTGGATGGTACCATCTGGTCCAACCCCTTGCTCAACTAGGGACACTTAAAACCAGTGACTCAGATTTTCACATTTTTCACTATGGTGCCAGCAACTCAAACATTTGCATCAGAGTCATACAGTCACTCCCATGCAGACACTCCCGTTCCCTAGCACTCAGGGTAGTGAGATGCATGTGGGAGGCCAACAAACAAGTTTGGGCTCCTGCCAGGACTCCACCCACACTCACCTGGCCTGGCTGCAAAATGCTACCACTGCCCACCTCACATCCCTTGCCCCATCTGGAGTCTGCATGCACAGATTAATGTATCTGAGGGTACACAGTAACCCTGGAAAAGCTGTTCATAGCATTTTCTATAATGATGTTCTCAGTCCCGGAATCAAAGGATAAACTTTTCTTCTGACTCCGAGATCCCATCAGGTGGCTTCTGACACGAGGTAATATGAATTTATATCTGTGCAGGGTCATAACTTTAATTTATTTGGAAAGAACATTATTTGATTTTACTGGTGCACAACTTCATATAAAATTTCTACATTATTTTATAATTTACATAGTGTTTATTTATGCTATTAATATTTATGTAGTAAACAACAAATTCTATAATTTTATGTTTATATAACCAGATTGTAATATTTCATTATTTATTACACATATTCTTTATTAATGAGGATTTTAAAGAAAATTGTCTCCATTCACAAGATAAAGATTATAACAATCACTCGTTACTATTTTTACTAGAATTGATTTGGACTTCACCGTGCAGTTTATTGCCCATGAACTATTTGCAAACTAATGACAGTTTTAAGTATGTTTAAAGAGACTGATTTGCAGGGGTTTACATTCTTACCACATCTTTTTTCAGATTCGTCTGAACCATCCGGGCAGTTCAAGACTCCATCACAAAAGAAATCTTGGTTAATGCAGGTTACATTGTCATCACAGAGTTCAGCAAATGGCAAACACTCAGCTGGAATAACAAAGATGAGAGCAATAACAGCACAGCAGTAATGCAGTTTTGCTACAAAGGAAAATTGACTTACCTCTGGTTGCTTTACCACAAATTTAATCAACCACTCTATTGTGTTTCACAAAACTGCATTTTTAGAAGACTGAAATAAAGTATCACATACTAAAAAGATAAATTTGGCAGAGAATGGAGGAAGTTCTTGAAAGTGAAATATTTTTTGAAACTAAGCTTGAAGTAAGTCTGGAAGAAAATTTCCATTAATTCCCATCTCCTTCCTCTACACAAATAAACTATTTTATGCAATACAATAAATTACATTTTCCAATTTCTTATGTTTGAATAATGTGAGAAAACCATATTTTGATTTCAATAACGGTGAAAAATCTCTGGGTTTAGTTAAATACAATTTAATTTCTTCAACATATCACAATGTTTCACTTCATCATGCTAAAGGCTCTTGCTTTTTAACCATCATGTCTTAAAAACAAAAGCCTTTAAGACTAGATTTTGAAATACTAGAATTATCAGAAACCATATTCTTTTCAGATTTGCAAATTGAATTTACAAGAGCAAATTTCTGAAAAAAACCCCACCCGACAAGAAAATATGGACAGACCCTTAAAATTGTGGATTTCACTAATAGTGTTTTCCTAGAACATAAATGTTCATCTACCTCAAACATGCTTTTTTAGTCTTTAAATAGTTTGGTCTTAGACATCTGTCGAATTCAAGTAGGTCCTAACGTGAACAGAAACGCAGCTAAAATAACATTTGGATAACTACTAATTTCAAAATTATTAAAATTTTAATAAATTATATGTAAACTATTTATCTAGAACTACTCACACTCTCTCTTTCTTTAGTTCAGTAAATGCTTACAGGAAAAAGTCAAAATTTCTTACGCAAGAAGGAAAAATAGTAATTTGTAAAATTGCTTTTACAGCCTCTAACCATTATTGCTGGATTTATTTTTCTCATAAAACTGTTAGTTCTGTAATCAGAACTGTTAGTTCTGTAATCAGATTAAGTAAATGCCTGTATGATATTGTCTCGTATGTCAGTGTAAATGACAGAGAATGAAATTGGTTTGGATGTATTGTAGCACTTCAAAACACTGAATGTTTTACAAAGACACTCTCAGTGTTAGCAATGCAAATGCTATAAAGCAAAAAATATTGCCATTTTGCATCCATTTGATAATTAAAACAAATCAAACAAACTTCAGTCAGGTGTTGGAGGTGATACAGTGCCAAAAAATGAATTTTCACAGATAAGCAGAGACAAAACTATGCATTCTAGACCCAGAACAAAAAAATCCAACCAATAACGTAGGAATATGTTTTGCACAAGCCCAACACTCAGGAAAACATTGTTTACGTATGTCATGATCAATTCTGGGTTTACTCAACTCGGAAAACTAAACAGCAGTGCCACCTCCTGGATTGAAAGAAATCAGCGTTTCCTACTAAAATATTTTGACTTCTTTTTTAATGGAATTACAATTTATTTTAATGTAGTTATTATACTTAACTAAATAAGGGCAGTAAACACATCAGACTGCTTATAGATGTCATATACATTTCACCATATAGTAAGGCTAGAGGACCTTTCCAAAGATTCAAATGTCTTTGGCTTTCTGTCCATTGGTAGTCACGTGAGAGTTTGCTAAGGTTTTGTTATTTTTTTTTTTCCCCATCAAAAAGGTAAAGAAATAATAGGAAAGAGAAAAAAGTGCAGCCAGTATGAGTGTCAACATATACATGAACATACACAAAATACGTGTTATTTTTTAATAGAATGCAGAACCTTAGAAGTCCCCTCCCTTTGAAGAGCCCTCCTTAATCAAAGGTAAACCTGCATATCCTGCCTTTGGAGGAATGGGATGTGAGGATTGAACGGTGTGACAAGAGGCTGTACCCAGTTACTTACCAACAGTTGTTGAGGACTTGCTTGTGGTGAGTTGTGCTGAACCTGGACAAACACAGCCTGAGGTTAGAACTCTACTTGCTCTCTGAAAACACCTCTGCAGTTTCTTGGGCAGAACTAAGCAGCAGTTAAACTGAATTTATATCTACATTATTTACTATATCCCCAAACCCCATCTGAGGTGATGATATAGTAATGCCTGATTGAGTGGCTTGGTCCTGAAGATCAGGTGTCACAATAAACATAAGAAAAAAATTATGTTTATGAGATTTAAAAGTGTATTTTAAATCTCATTCTTTCATCTCTAGTCACATGTTTTTCAATAACTTCAAAAGACTTTTTTTTCATCCCCCATTAAAATAAGAGCAATGCTTTCTTGCCTTTCCCTGGTATGTAAAAGTTCTTACCTGAAGTTGGTGTCAAGGAACTTGTAATTGGACTCGTGGGATCTGTTGAAACAAAACAAGTTATGGCAACTTTAACATTAGTTAAAATGTGTATGTGCATTTTCTTACAAATAGCATTGATCAACAAATCAATTGCAAGCCTGAAATCTGTCTGTCTACTTACATATAGGCATACATACATGCGTCTGTGTGCACTTATTTACACACAAACAAAACCTAGGTACCAAGTAGATTTGGAAAATGGAATGCATGTTTGTGATTGCTCCAAGAGAACTTCAAACAGTGCTGTAAATAACAATCATTAGGATACACTTGGTATGTCCATCTCCCAAATGGTCTTATTTTCTTCTCTTCTTTGAGTTTGCACGAGCTATCCTGTTTACTATTTTTACTTTCTAAATTAAGACTCAAATATGCGAGTAGGATGTCAATGCCTTCAGCTGAAAACAATCCCCATGTCACCACAGTTAATGGACCTTGTACCTCAGTTTATAAAATGAAAGGCCAGAAGGAATAAAGTGAGAGATGTAGTAAGGCCTTCTCTATAGATCATCATCCACCAGTTTTGTGGGGAGAAGTTGTTGGGTGTTGGCCATCACAGATTTAATTTTGTCAGATATTCCTGCTCTCCCAGACCTATTAGTATACAAACTTGTGTGAGGATTCCCCACCAATTTTCTATCAAAACATGCTAATTTAGCAAACTCTATTGAGCTAAACTGGCCCATTCTGTGTTAAGTGGATTATGGAGTATTCTGTGTCAGCAAATTTGAGGACACAAATGGCAGAGAGAGAGGAGAGCAGGGAGGGTGCAGCTGGATGGACTGTTCTCACACAGGTATGTTCAGAGAAGGAAGCTTAATTCATACCTACACAGTAGTTTCCAAAGTGTTATGCACATATATATCTGCCTATACATTGACTAGAGGATAACTATTTTGAAAGGAATTAAATGTTCAAAGACCTAAAAAATGGATGCATGCCTGAGCAAGAAGTTCTAATAAAACAATTATCAGGAATCTATGACTTGAAGAGTGTTGAAAAAAAATTGGAGTTGTTACAAACATTTCCAAAAATGCATTCACAAGTTGACAGCAGACACCATAAAAGAAAACACTGGACAGTGACAGAGGCTTCAGTGGTATAAGCACAAATTACAAATGATCTGTTGCTGCAAAATGTCACTAAAGTAGCATGTGAGATGGATAAGGAGGGTTCTAGGGTCAACAGAGACATAATCCAAGCATCCAGCAGATGTAAATGTATCACATATGATAAAACCTGAGTATATTATGGCATTTGGACTAAAACAGAAAGAATAAGGGAGCAGACAATATTAACAAAACAACCTCAAGCAGACACAAGAAAAAGAGGGAAGAAATTCACACCAGGAATATTACAGCCATTCCAGCCTGGTGTGCTGACAACTCCCAGCTCCCTTCCCCCTTCTTCTGGCACCTTCCCCCATCTCCTATTTTCCTCATGAGGATGTTGAACTTAGGCCAGAGGGAAGCATTGAGATAGTGTACCAGAGGAATGGACAGATAGGAAAAAATCATATGTTAGCAGTTTTAACTGTATGTTTGGGAATAAGCTGTAGTAATTGTACACTTTGGACTATACACGTTAGTAAGCCTGTAACTAGACTAATAATTGTTTCATTGCTGTAATTAGACTATCAATAAATACTTGTCTCCTATATTCATAAATGCATTTCTTTAGATCATATACACTGCAGGAAGCTCCTGGTCTGATACCCTGACATGGAGAATTTCTATGTGATAATTTGTATGCAGTTTGTATGTGACACCTCTACCTGCCCCCAGTGCTACAAAGCACTTCCTGTATTATTCAGCAGTCTGGCTGACTTTTGGCAGGTTTGTGCTCACTGAATTTGTGAGACTAAGGAGTTTTGTCTGCTTCACACCTTATCATCATAAGATGTCCAGTGATAGTGAAAGAAAAGTCTGTCAATCAACATTGCTCAGTAAATCAGTAACCACAGCATGACCATGTCGCCTACCTGTCGAAATCTGAGAAAACTTCAACTTGTAACTCAGCTGGTTGAAGGAGATTCAGCTTTTGATTTGATCCACTAATTAAGCTCTTAGAGCTTCTGTACAGACTTCAGATCAGTCACTGCTTTCTCAAATTGTCAGAAAGAGTGAAGGCAGCTAATTAGCACTGGATGGACCCTGGCAGTCAAGCCCCAACATCCAAGGCAGCTTTATTAAGTAATACTGGCTGAACAGCAAGTCTTATGTTCCTTCATGTTGTATTGGCAACAAAAAGAGTTCCTGTTTTATGAAAGATACTGACCTGATGAAGGTAAAGGCGTCACTGTGGTAAGATTTTCATCAGCTATTGGAAGAAAACAAGTTCATTTTAAATTTCTATTATAGCAGGGTTTCTAGATTTATATGACAGAAATAAAAGTAAAAAAAAAATCATCATGACTATTTCTCACTGAATCACTAGCAGTGTCCTGCTTTCCTCCTTTTGCCTGTCTCAACCTGTTCCCAGTCTTTGCCCAAACTCCATAACCTTCCTAAGGAGGAAATGTCCAGAAAGTGAGTTGAGGTTATGAGGTTTCATGGCCACTGCAATTCCTTTGAATCCTCAATCCCTATTCATTGTATTGCATATAGAATGTCTTCATCTGGGAAATCTTTGTCTTGACACTTTATATTCTATAGAGATTTTCAGAGCACCTGTGTCTTATAGAACAGCATTTAGAATAGATAAATGAGTTAAAATTAACCTGGGATAATTTATAAGAGAGAAAGTTGCTTTTAATCACTGTGAAAACTTATTTAAAGCAAGCCACACCTGTGTTATAGTTCTCTCCCTCTCTGAAATAGGAATAATATTTCTCTTGCAGAACATATTGAGATACATGATGCAAAACTGCCATATACGATTATGATTATTAATTAGTTACAATTATTTTATTGAAGCACTCCTGATGGAATGGACAGGTGACATCACATGTGAAAAGAGGCATTTTAATGATCCACAGCAGTAAAAGTTTGACTACTTTAAGTTCATCAATGGATATAGAATCTTTTAAAAAGCTCTTCATTATTTTCTTTGGTGACATTTTTGAAGTATAATGAGCAATCACTTTCCACAGTTTTGTGCAGTTATTTAGAATAACTTCTCATATGTGGTGCAATAGTAAAGAGAATTAAAGAGTCCAAGACTCTAATTTAGCCTTTGAATAGCTGAAGTACTTAGCAAAAAATACATCTTTTAGAATAGAGACATGGTACACCAGATTCAAACTCTTAAAACACTCAGTTGCTACTTAATAGTAACTCCAGCAGGTCTTAAAATGTCAGCTAATCAACTTCCACTTCAAAGAATTCAAATTGTTTTTTATCCTCATCCTCAGTAAAAGTCTGCTTTGAAACTTTATTGAGGTAAAAATGAAGGTTCCCGTTGATCTTAATGGGCTTCCACTTAGGCTTTGATAAATTTTCTAGTACTTACATAAAATAACTATACTTGTATATGTGCAGAATTTAAAACTACCTAGTCTTTTAAGTCCTATTCCTTTTTTTTTCTCACCTGCACTTTACCTAAGCTTTACAGGAATACGAAGAAAGTTCCCTGGGTGCACTTCTCCAGAAGCCATGTTCAGCATTGGTTTGTTGTTCTTACTGACATCTTTCCAATAAATGGGTCTTCACCCTCTCTGAGTCTGAGCCCTTTCCTTATTTTTTCACAAAACAAAACTATAACTGCATTTACTTATGAAACAACATAGTCGGGGCTTAATTGCTTTAATTTGAGGGCTAAAAAAATTGCAAATATTATGCTGCATAAAAGAAATGAAATGGAGTGGTTTTCACTGGGAAATCACTGCTTTGCCCTCTACTCCTGCCTTAGTAAATGTACACGATGCTGGCACATACTTCTAGTAGACAAGGTTGTAAATGATTCTCTGAGCTGTTCCTGAAAGATCTGTAACAGGGAAGGAGGGCACCCAAGAGCAAAATAACAATCCTTCTGCTGTTTGGGAGCCAAAGTATGCATTCATGTTACTTGTAGTCCTCAAGGATTTATGGAGTTAAAAAAAAAACCAACTTACTGATGTTACCTGTGACTTGAATGCTGTTCACATCAATTTTCAAAGTCTGGATAGGATTAGGGTTACTCGTGTTGACACCCAAAACCAGCTCATTTTTTACTTTCTCAGCTGTTACCATCTGGGTAAAATAAAGTTTGAAGATCACAACAACACTAGCAATACAAAATAAAGAGGTTCATTAGTTATTCTAGATAATGAAATAAATCTGCTACATGATATCATCTAGACAATATTTAATTCTAACATTGGTTCCATTTGTAAAGTCAGATTGTCTTTAAGTGTTGACTTGCAAAGATGACACACAAAGAAACACCTCTTAACTATCTGGTAGGTTTGAATTTTGGAGAAACTTTGTTCTTTCTTTATCTGAACATATCTTCACTGGGGAAAAAACCTAAAAAAAGGTTTATATCAATTGCTACACCAGACCTGAATTTGAAGAAAACCAAAGAAGTAGGTTTATTGTCATTCAACAAGTTTCCTAATCTCAGCCCTAAAATATTGATGGTGACCTTGAAGTGTTATGAAAATTGTATAATATATTCATGTCACAAAAGTGATCCCTTCTATAAAGCAAAGACCATCTGTGGGTTCTGCATTTCTGAGGATCTCCTGTGCAATTGCCTGGATTCTCACAAGGAAACAGTAATGGCTGAAAAGAGAGATATTTTGAAATCATGGTTATACTGTATTTAACTTCTAGAGGGCCTGAGTTTTATCCAGAGTGTTTTCTGTTTGCTGCCTCCCATCCTTTCTGGACACTATTATGAAGTTTTATATCTGTAGCTAGAGTAAGGTAATGCCAAAGTATGATACTTGCCAAAGTTTTTCTCCTTTTACTTAAACTTAGGTGCAAACTTTTTTATTCTTAAGCACTTATATTACCCATTTGCAAGTGACTCAGTAGTGCTCTTTGTGATTAATCCTGCCATTTTGCTGAGTGTAGTTTGCAACATGTGGAAAAACTTCCCTTCTTGCATATTTCTGATAACCTCTAGGCCATGCTGAGCAAACAAAAGCTTTTATTGCTATCCTTGTGACTCAGCAGAGCTTCAAAGGTGAAATAACAAGCAGATTGCCTAAAGGGGTAAACACTTTTTAAATGAGAAGAAAATAATTTCTGAGACAAAGTACTATTCAAAGCAGAAATGAAGGCAGATCCTTACTGATGTATTAAAAGCCAGATCCAACTTTCACTAACATCAAATTTTCTGTGACTTCTGTAATTTTTGTGTCAAGACACAGGAGTGGAATTGTTATTGCCAAATACAACTATTTAACACACAGACACCTAGATTTCCATCGATGGAAAGAAATAAGCTGTTCTTTAGCATAACTGGTCTCCTCCTAAAAAAGGCATCTAAATTGACCAGGTGAGAAAACTAAAAACCCAGCACTTACAAAGACAATCTTGAGCAACCAGCTCAGAGATGTCTTCATCTCTGATGCCCAAATTTTGATGAGAATAGCCCCTTTCTATGTGCAGAAACTAAATTGTGCTGACTGGATCTACCTTCACAAGGACAAAAACCTGGAAGTGGCCCCCTACTGCGTACTCCATTCCCTTAAAGCTATAAAATTCTCCATGAAGTGATCATACTCCACTTATTACGATTATATCCTCACTATTCCAATCAAAAGATTGTTCTAATGAAAATGTAATTCCTATTACTTACAGGTATTCACAGTTGGTTAATATCCTAAAACACTTTTTTCTTATTTAAGCATGGTCATTCAAATAAACTATCTTCTCTACATATTTATCAACTTTGTATATTAACAGCAAACATTGATACCACAAGCACACCTGTTATCACAGAACTGCATCACCTGTTGTCCTGTAATCTGCACTTTGATTTTGTGGTCTTACCTATGAGACAGCTAATGATATCATTCATTTCTCAAGATCCTCCAGTTCTGCTTGTGTCTTAATCTTTTGTCCTTAATCAGTGTGTCATCGGACCTTTCTCTATTTAAAACTTGAGTTAGTAGTAATAACATAACTGCCCCCCAGTTAAAGAAGCATTTCACAAGCAAGCTCAGCACAAAATTGTATCCTTTCTCTTCCAGATAGTTTCTTATCTACTTGACTGTGACTTTTCCATTTCTCTTTCTAAATCAACAGTTCCAGGGACTATTACTTTTTTTTTTTTTTTTCCCACTTCTAATCCTAAAGGATGTTTTTGAAGGAAATATGTGTCTTGAAGCTTCATTCTTTTTAGAGATCCTCATGCAATCTGTAAAGATGGGGTTTTTTTCATCTATTCGCTGTCCACAGAAGAACTGTCTAAATCAATAGCATCATTGTCTCCTGCCCATATTTTAAGTAAACTTTGTCATAGGCAATTACCCAGTCTCTGACTTCTCGAATCTTTTCAGGCCATCTTCAGACTTCCTGTAGAAAAAAAAAAAGCAACAATAAAAAAAACCAAAATACAAAAGCATATTTCCCCTTGATTTTATAATGTGGATAGGATGAAAGCATGTTCTGAAATTGTTTAATAATGGAAGACAGTATTACATGTGTTTTGCTGAATCAGGACCTTATTAAGAATAGTGCAGATGGAATTAACAGTGCAGAACTCACTGTAATGAGGGACTTTTTTGTCAGTTGGTCTTTAGTAGGACAATCAACATAATAGGAGATTGAAAATGAGATCAAACAAGCTTTATTAAATGAAGCAGGTCTTCCTGTACATATTTTATGGAATCTTTAGGACACACAGGGTGCAGCTTTACCTGGTGCCAAATGACAGTCTCACTTGCTAACAACCTAAGGAATATGAGATACGTGGATCCATGTCCATAGGGACATATGAATCCATTTCCATACATCTGAATCTATTTCCATACATCTCATCTTATGCCAGAAGATCTCTAACCTGAAATTTCTTCTGGATGGCAAGGACCAGGAACCCTGCAAACACAACAGCTTGGGAAAATATAATTTAGCAGTTCTTTAAGATACAGAATTTTTTGAGTTGATCTTAGGGCTCAGCCTCACTGGTTTGGTCAAGGCACAGACACACAGGAGTCTGAGAAGGAAGTTTGCCTAACTAAGCACATCGCTGTCAAACTTACCAGAGTAGCACTTGGAAGATGGAAGATATGGAAAGAATAATATAGAATGTTTCCAAGGATGTCTTGAAAAGCAAGGTATTGATAAGTTTCTCCTGAGAGAAACAGCTAAGCGAGGACTTTAGTAATTTATTTTCAAAGTTTAATTAAGCTGTACCTACTTGAACTGGGAAATTTCACATCTCTCAAATGTGTTCTTCAGATCACTTTCTTGAAAGACCTTTTGTACCTATAGGAAAAGAAGAAATCTTGAACCAATACAGCATTTAAAAATACACCCAGTCAAATACTATATTTATGGTTTTAATACTAAATAATTTTTTTCTACACTACAGAAGCAAAGCTTTTTTTTGACAATTCACTGATTTTCACAGATAAGGGATATATTGAGTTCTGACCAGGCTTAGGACCTGAAATAACTCTTTTAGGAGAGAAGAAAGAGCCATCAACAGCAGCTCATGTTAGAGAATTAATGTACCTACAGATACTCTTGAATTAAATTGAGACTGATAGGTTCTTACCAATTGTTGAACATCAAAGGCAAGGACTTTGAAATCAGCTGATGAACTGTTTTGCAAAGCAGGAATGAATGATGTTCCAGAGATTATTTTAAATATTCCCATGTAGCCATGAGTATTCACATCTGCTTCAGCTAGACAATGAAAAATAAAATTCAGTATTTTGAATTATATGGAAATAAATTGAAAAAATTGCATTAGATTTCATTCTACAATACAATGACTTCTAGATTTTCATTTTACTTTGCAATCAAAGATGTTTTGCCTAGTGCTGGTTTCAAAAAAGTAAGAACATTTTTCAATGTTTACAATAGTTAAAACTGTAAACTTATTTTTGGAAATACTATTTGTCTTTGGTTCTCGTTACTTTAAATTCTGTTTCAAATGCTGTTCTCCAGCAACACTGTGAATGGATAAAAGGGACTGGTATGTCCAGTTATGTCTAAGAAAAGCAATAAAGATACATGGGGAGAATAATAGTGAATTATGAAGTTTTCGTGTGTTCTGAATTAAAAAATATTATGAGTTACTGCCTCACACTTTCAGTATTAGCACTGTACACTTTTTAATATGTGTTTTTGATGACAGTGCTGGAAACACCAGTGTCAGACCAGCTAAACCATTTTTGACCCAAACTTTCTTACCAGCACATACAGGAAATTCTGGGAGGATTTATAAGGAAACTGGATAACTGGTCCTTACTGCAAATTTGATCTAGATTTTAATATGTTACAGCATATGAGGTATCCATAAAACAATTTATTATACATTAAAAATATTTCCTCCCTGTGTGAAACACTGGAATTTTTCAGAAAAGACTTGTATTAATGTGGTTGACTGATAGGAAATGCCTTTTCTTACCAGTTACAATTCCAATGGTATTTTTAGGTTGCTTGAAGGCATTAACACCCCAAACAAGTTTTAAGACACAAGCAGATAAACAATAAATACTACAATTAAGAGCTTTTGTTGGAAACACAGCTCAGTGACACCAATTTAATATCAACTAACAACAGCAGACTGCTTTGAGCTTCTTTGAAAGCCATTTATCCTTACAACAATTGCAAATCTGTTTAGCAAATGTTTCTAAGTAGTAAAGGCCCTTTTTATTATATATGTTAATATATTTTTTTAAAAAGTGTTTTATAATTATTATTTGTGCGTGAACAAATTCTGGCCTATTCATCTTCTAAAACCAAAGCCATTAAATTAAAACCTGTCTCTAGATGCAATAATACACCAATTTGTACTACTGGAATTTGATAGCATTCTGGTGAGAGGGTAAGAAAGTCAGTAGAGGGAACAACTTTTAAAATCTGTAAAGAAAAACAATAGCAACTAGAGAAATGATCATGATATTCTACAAAAGAGATGTTTGTTGTTTTTTTTTTTTTTAACACACATAAAAAATTTAGTCCTCAAGGGCTTCAGTGTATTTTTTCATCTACAAAAGTTGCTGTGATATCTCTCCAGGAGCTCCCTATCTCTCCTGTACTGTGGAGCCCTGAACTGGACACAGTACTACAAGTGTGGCCTTACCAGGGCACAGTTAACACATATCCACAAGATCTCAACCAAAATTTCAGTTCCATTTGAAAATCTTCCTACATCAACATTTTAATTTAATTGACTTTGAGAATCGGTAATTTTATTCTATCACATTTTGAGAATTAGCTAAAGATTAAAAATGACTTTATGTTAATTATATATAAGGCTGACAGCTGACTGTCTAATGCAGGATCTCTCTCACACCAATACATTACTTTAAAATATATATATTTTTTAAAAATAAAAATTAAACAATTCCAAGAGATAGGGAACACTTAAGGACTTCAGTGGATTATCAATGTCTTCTGATTCAAACTTCATACATGGAGAAAAAACCTAAATATTTACAGTTTTCTAGATTATCTTCTCTAGTTCATAAAGATGGTTGAATTATCAAAGTTTTATAGCTTGGATTGCATTTCAGGGACCTCTCCCAAAGCCTAAACCATGAAAATTATTTTCTATGGCTTCAGAACATGATTCAAGTGCTTGTTTTTTTTCCCCCCTATTTTGTTGACATCAATTTTCAGGGGAGGAGAGGAGGAAAACACACATAAACCCCATAAAACACCACTTCTCCCTCACCAGCATTAAAAGCATAACACAAAATAAGAAATACAATTACAATGGAAACACCACTGGCTTCACAGTTTGAACATCTACTGAAGAACTCCTGAAGGTAATTAGCTAAAGGTTGGCTACTCACCCTGTTCCAACTCCTGGACTGATAACCAAGAAAGTACAAGCAGTCCAACAGAAACACACAAAAAAACTGCAATCAGAGAAGCAAACAAAATCTCATAGTTACTAACAGGAACATATTTCTTATGAGATGATTTTTTCTGCTTCATTTCTTGCTTGAAAGCTTGCGTGAATTAAGGACTGACAAAAGACACAGCCTGAAAAGGAGGGTAGTGATCCACACTGAACAGATCCACAATATGAACAGATATTTATGGGACACGTTCATAAATTAATTACATCATAAAACTTTGTTGACATATGTTTTTACAGCACTCCCAAGCAGTTATATTCGTGCACAAGATAAGTACATAGGAAGGAAAAAAAAAAATCCTTTCAGAAAGAAAGCACTGAAGATTATGTCTCAGATAAAGAACAGGCAAAACCACAGAAGTGTAAGGTCAGTCACTGGATTTGCACTATTTCTTGTCATTTGATATTTTTAAGACACAATATAAAATATTGCTGTCAGATTTACTGCTTATACAGGTTGTTTTTCTTAATTCTTCACAAGTGCGATTATGAGGACAACAGTGAAAGCCGTATCTTTCCTTATTCTGGTTAAAAAGTTCCTTTAAAAGTAATTTTATTTATATAGGAAATGCTGGGAAATGAGTTGCTTAGTAATGTGCCATAGTTCAGCAACATGTTCAGCACTGAATAGTAATTCAGCAGCACAAATTTAATCTGTGTAAGGCACGGTTCTTTGACCACTTAGCTGGAGAGCTAACCAGAGAAGACATTATGAAATGCATGCTTGCTTTGTATTTTTGTTGCCAGGCATAAATGTGCCATGGGATGCAAGTCCTTGATAAAGTGAGAGCATTGTGGATGGCCAGTGCTGCATCTTTAATAAAGCAATATTAAATTAAACAGGCAGTGTACCAACCAGTCCAAAACATTTGGTTATAAGTTTAATCTATCAAAACTTGTGAGCTCCAGAAAAATAAAGTCATACTGATTTTATGTTTTGTGCTCTGTGAGCTACTGATGTTGGCTCCAGATCAGAGGTCTTAAGTCCAGACTTATGATGCAAATTTCTTCAGCTCTCCTTTTCGTACTTGAGAATTTGAGCAAACCAGCCATACTCCTGCCTGTCAATGAAGAGGGAAACATGTCTAAGTCAATCTTTGGAGGAAAGAAGCTCTATCTATCTGTAAATTGACAGAAATGGAGATAATATAAATTGGGAAGAAATTAGAAAGACTTGAAATTATGTCATTTGAGATGACATAGCAGTTCTCTTCCTAGTCTTAGAGAACTGGGGTATTTGAAAGGATCTGCAACACAACTGATTGGATTTAAAGCATTCTAAACCACAATCAAGATCTTGACCTGACAGTAGGATCTTAATTTAGTTTACTGTTGTAAGACAATGAAAGAAATATGGTAATATTTCCCATTACTAAAAATAAAAGATGACTTACTTAAACTCAAAGTTTTTAAAACCAAATTCAGGGCAGCTAAATCATATTGCCCTTTCAGAGCAAGAGCTCTGTATCCCCAGTCTGTATCCTGCAAATGGATGACATCTTTGAGTCATCAGGTGACATATTGTGTATGACACACACACACAGGGTAAAAATTGCTTTTGTATATATTGTGTATGACACTCACACACATATATATAATATAAATGTGTGTGTAGATATATATGTATACTTATGAGTGGATTAAATTTGTGCCCTGAAGGCTGCTGAACTGTGGCACAGTAGTGTCTCTGAGTTTTCAGCAATAATTTTAATAATCTTCATTACAAGGGGTTTAAGTTTCTATACTTTTCTGAATATTGAATCTATCACACAGGTTCAGGATGCCTCTAAATAGCTCAGTTGTACATGTCAGAGTTATGCAATAACAGTACCCAAGCTGGAGCAGGGGAAGAATGTGAAAAGGAGGGAGTGACAGAGAAGCTTTTATGGACTGACCACAACTCCAGTCCCCATCCCCCTGCAACACTTGGGGGTGGAAATAAATTAAATTACTTTTCCCCAAGCTAAGTGTGTTTTATCCGTGATAGTAAATCAGTGAGTGACCTCCCCATCTTCATCTTGATCCAGGATATTTTCTCTCCTCTCCTGCACTGTTGCAAAAGTGGCTGGGTGGGCATATGGCAGCCAGTCAACATTAACTCACTGAAGTTGTCTGTGCTGCATGAAATAATACCAGTTTATTCCTGTTTTATTCCTTATCCGACCTTTTTTATCATAAATCTGAAGAGTTTTGCGCAGATGGACTTTGGACTCCTCTGTCATATTTTGCATAATTTAACTGTTTGTATCATTAGCATGGTATATCACCAGTAAAACATAAAAACTATTACCCAAAGATGACACTGCATTTTAAATTCTGAATTTATGCCCTAATGGTGAAATGATTAAGTGGAGAAGTAAATCTGTGGCCATTTACAGTTCACACACATTGATTACAGTCTGGTTGAGGACATGGATACTCTCAGGCTGGAGTTGTGACTAGTTGTGACTCCTGCAAATGAACTCATTTGCTAAACAATTCTAGCTGGTGATAAGGTCATGGTAGCAATAATTAATAGGCAAGCCTTGGACACTGAGTTGATAGTAAGTAAAACTGAGATCTTTCATTAATTTTTTTGTAACCTGCACTAGTGTGATATGGTTGTAAAAGAGTGTAGGAACTCATGATTTCAGATTTCATTTGTAAGCCTTCAAAATGAGGGAGACAGACTTCAGCAGTGTGCCAATCCCAACTTACCATCAGTCAGGGGTCACAGAAGCAAGGCAGTTTATGCTGGAAGGGACCTATGATGGTCGTCTGGTCCAACCTCCTGCTCAAGCCAAATTAGATCAGGCTGTTCAGGACCATGTCCAGGCAAGATCTGAATACCTTCAAGGTGGAAGACCACAAAAACACTATGGAAAAACTACCTGTGCCAGCACTGACTACCTGCATAGTGATTCCCACCTGCTCCCTACCCCTGGCATCTCACTGACATGTCAATTGGTGTAATTTGTGTTCATTGCCTCTTGGGCTTTCACTTTGCAATTCTGAGAAGAGTCCATCTCTGTCTTCTCTGCAATCATCCCTTAGGTATCTGAAGGCAGCAATTAGACACTCCAATCAGCACGTCAGCCCCAGCCAGTACTGCTGTATCGGGTTATTCCATCCCAGATTCTGGACTTTGCACTTCTTGAACTTGGTTGAACATTACGAGGTTTCTGCCAGGCCATTTCTATGCCTCTTAATGACAAGTACACCTCGTAACTGCAGACTTCCCTCTAGCCACGGACTTCACTTGTTTCTACTTTTACTCCTCCTTTAATTACTTGCCTTCTTGTAAATTCTCCTACAGGCTTAGTTTTATATTTTTTTTAATCTTTATCATAATTCTAAAGTTTATTTTTCACTTTAATTTCCTCTATGAACTAATAGGACCCTTGTAAGTTGGATTTGGTTGGCTTACTACATGTCTAAACTGATGAAACAGTATGATCCATTCAGGAGCAGAGGGAGCATTAACCACTTACTACCAAATTATTACCATCTACTGCAAGTTGTGAGTATTGACAGGTCATGAACAGCCTGTAGTGAAGAAATTAATCACTGTAGGAAATAATGTAAAATTCAAAATAACAAACCAGATTATTCAGTTCTATTGGAAAACAAATTGCAAATAGGAAACTAATGAAATCAGTTGCATGTTATTTCCTAAACTCTAGTTTTATGACACCATTTGTAAACTATATGATAAAACAATATAAGATGATTTTAAAATACTTTGAATGGTACAAAGGCAAATACTCTTAATTTAATAAACACCAGAGAAATATCACAACTTACTTAATATTAATTGCTTTTAAAAAAAATTGTTACTATAGTCATACTAGTGAAACATCAAGTTAAGTAGTTTTTAAAGAAATAGGTCATTGCCATGGTAGAAATCTAACAGATTCACAATTCAGGTAATTTATATTTCTTCCACATCTGCAGCTCCACAGGTTTTATAGCCTTATTGGGCTGTTTTTATTTTCTTGTTCAATCAGTCTCCAGCACAGGGTGAAAAGATTGCTGACACAGGAAGGAGGGAATATTGTGTTCAGATAATTCCTCTAATACCCAGTCTATCACAACACACTTTAAGCCTGACATTCTATTAATAGCTAGCTATCTGTGGGAAAATGCTTTGGTTATCCCCCCCCCACCCCGACTTGCCCTCTATCAAAATGAAATGAAAATCAGCTTTCTTATGGCAGCTGTTTTGAGATGTCTAAGTGCTTTGGACATTTTGCTTCCAGAGAGGGAGGCAGAAAACCAAAGCAAAGGATCTGCAGTGAAAATGCAGAAACAGACTAAGCTTATTTTTAATACTATGTCAGAAGGAGAGGTTTCAAAAGGAGATCATACAGAAACGCAACTTCTTGGTGATCAACGAAACACAAAATCATAGAATAGCCTGAGTTGGAAGGTATCTTAAAGATCATCCAGTTCCAACACTCCTGCTGTGGGCAGGGACACCTTCTACTACAACAGGTTGCTCAGAGCTCCATCCAACCTGGCCTTAAACATTTGCAGGGATGGGAACTTCTCTGGGAAACCTGTGCCTCACCACCCTCACAGGAAAGAATTTCCTCCTAAAATCTGACCTAAAGCTACTGTCTTTCAGTTTGAAGCCATTCCCCTTGTCCTGCCAGTCCAGGTCCCTGCAAAAAGTCTCTCTCTATCTTTTCTGTCAGCTCCCTTCAGGTACTGGAAGGCCACAATTAGGTCACCTTGAAGCCTTCTCTTTTCTAGGCTGAACAATCCCAATTATCTCAGCCTTTCCTTGCAGGAGAGGTGCTCCATCCCTCTAATCAACTTGGTGGCCTCCTCTAAATTCAGTCCAACAGGTCCATGTCCTTCCTGTGCTGGGGACCCCAGAGCTGGAGGCAGTAATATCACCTTAAAAAAATAAAAACAAAAGAGAGTGAAAAAGATATGTGGTAGTGATCATCCAGCTCTCAAAGTTTATATGAAATTAAAATGTGGCTCTCATTTACTAAGTATGTTGTGACAATTTTTAGTAGTTAAAAATATATGATTCCTTGTGTAATCCACTATTTAATGTTGTTTGAACTATGAATGATGTAATATACATCACTAAGGTTCTATCCTCTCTTCAAACATATTCTCATGCATATTTGACCCAACAGGGTGTAGTCATGGCAGCAAAGGATTACATAGTCTTTGTGCACACCCTATTTTCACCTACTTTCAGGATAATCCGACTTGGAGAACTTGCTGAATCTTCAGTTTTCTAGGATGCTATTTCTTGCCCTGAGATTCTTAGACAAAATCATAACATTTTGAAAGTGTATACAGTATTAGAGGTATCAGTAATGAGTAATATTCTTTTCTTTAAACTGGACTAGAGATGAGGGGAAAACTATGCTTTAGAACACAAAAATATTGAACAAATTTGGAAATACCTGTGTTTTAATCAAGTGAAAGTTAGGAAGGAACATAATCTCTCTCTTTCCACAGAAGCCATATAGTTTGAGATAATTAAAAAACCAACTAACCAACCCAAGCTGTCCAAAACCAAACTAAAAAAAACAAGCTACCTTTAGGGTCATGTAACAAGTATAAGTGCTCGGAGGCCTAGGTCATGTAGGTCTTCATTTGGCTAAGGTGTGTTGAAGGTGGGAAGATAGAGAAGGGAAGTGGAGTCTGCCTCCAGCCCCTAAACATTCCCTAAATCCTGGGTCTAAGTATGTATTGAGATAACAGATGTTGAAAACTGAGTTCATGTCTGGGATGTCTCTTCTCGTTGCAAGACTTACTGGGAGTGGGAAGATCTGCTCATGGAGTCATCTGAAAAGGGTGTTTGTTCTAAGACACTACTCCAAGAACTTTCACATGCACACCTGACAAGAAATTGGTTTCCTAGAGGTGATCTCTAAACAGATGGGATGTTTAATGTGCAAATTAACATAGTAATTGGTATGTGAATGCAATTAAGTAATGATATATTTACTTTCTATGGCAGACCATACTGAAACTCTGACAAAGGGTTCCCAGAAGTTTCAGATTCTTATCACATGAGCTAATGTCTATGCTGGTTTGTGCATTCACAATTTAAATTCTGACTCCCAATAAACCTATAACAAAAAGGAAAAGCCACAACAGATTTTATACATCCCTTGAAGAATGTTCAGAAACAGGGATTGACCTGTTCAATGAAGTGAACCAAATAGATTTCCAGGAACTAATCTATCTTCATGTTAGCTGATCCATCAGGAAAATAATTAAAAATGCACTGCTGTCATTAGCAATAATTCTTCAGACAGTCTTGATAAAAAATAAAAAAAACTGCGTAGAAAGTAAAGGTGGAATATATTACCTTTCCCACAATTTGGAGGAAAACTTCTTTTAAAAACAAACAACAACAACAAAAAGACCCTACCCCAAAAAAAGCAAACCCAGCACCAACAAAGTCATGACTTTCCTTGTTTAAGCACATCCCAAAAGATCTCACAGGACAGCAATGAGGTTCTTTCCTGGATTAATCAATTAGTTGTCTGACTTTGGATAGTGGCAGCTTAACACTCCTTTACTTTTTCCTTCTGTTCCCAACACAGAATCGAAGAATCCTATTTTAAGCTAGAATCAGAGAGTTCTGTTTCTGAATAGATTACAACAAAAAGTGGGGCAAATTAAGAGTATCCAGAAAGGAGTTCTGTGGTGAATTCAGTTTGCTTCAGCTGAAGTGATCACAGAGCCAGCAGTTAGCACTGAAAATTGAGGAGGACTTTCACCTAACTTTAAAAAACTGTTGGGGGGGT
Source organism: Lepidothrix coronata (assembly GCF_001604755.1). NCBI lineage: Eukaryota > Metazoa > Chordata > Aves > Passeriformes > Pipridae > Lepidothrix > Lepidothrix coronata. The sequence goes on along the minus strand of NW_016690201.1, from coordinate 6,873,886 downwards.
GGGTAAGAGTTTTCTTCTGGAGGCAATCAATCCTTCTTCATAGACTAAAGAAACATCATAAATAAGTATTTTATCATAAATGTCTAACTTTTAGGTAGCTAAAATAAGGAAAATTGAGTAAAACACTATGCCTTGCATTCAGAAAATAAATTACTAGACCATAATGAATTAACCAGCTGAGTTTACACCACTAGATGCACATAATTCCATATATTCCCCCTTACTATTGGGAGTAAAAAGGTGTGGATCATGGGAAGAAAGTGAAGATAATGGCAATCAATAAGAAAAGAGAAAATAGCATGAACCATCTGAGTAATGAAAAGAGCATGCCTATGCAAAGTTCTCTGTGACAAGTAAATGGGATGAGGCAGGAACAGATATGGCACACAAGGGAAAGAATCAGAGTCTTAACTCAGCCGATAACACCAAACGGCAAAATAAATAGGTAAAAGACAAAGGTCAGAAGGAAGTAACAACATTATTGCTTCTCTGATTAATTACTGTAAAAGCCAGTGTGGAGCAGTCACTGAAAAGAGAAGTAAATTTAGTGCAGTGTAATAGTTTCTATGAATAAAAGCAATTGCAGTAACACTGCTGTATATATAGATTTGTGCCTTGGAGGCTAATATGGAGGCATTGAAAAGGAAATTAAAGTGGCAGGGGAATGGTTCTCCTCTTTCATCCTTAGCTTTTATTCAGAATGATAAAATAAATGCAAACTATTTTTTTTTTCTATGTTAAACACCACAGGGCTTTGTCAGTATATATTTTTTCTAAAGAAGCTTTGGAATAAAAACTTCGTATCTGTTTGCATATTAAAGGGATGCAAGACACAAAAAAGAAAAGAGTCTGAAGCAAAAACTTAGCTATGAGCTAGACTAGCCTCTCTCCATCTTATGAAAACCATTTCAGGATATCTATAAACTCTGCAAAATATGGTGACAAATACTGGGGAAATATTTTACGATCATTTAAATGCATTTTCATCATTTTGTGTAGTTTCCGGCAATCTTTTCCAAGGTTGTCCATGCTAGTTAGCAAACTTATTCTTGATATATATTCAGAAATTTGTGTCTCAAAAGATATTAAAACTGGGAAATTTCATGTTAAAATCTTAACTAAAACATTATTGTTGGTATATCGTGAGTGTTATTTCAATTGTTCAATGAACACTGTTGACTGCAGACCTTGGAAGTTGATAAGCATTACTATCCCCTGTTCTACAGATCACCTATCTGAAGGTACTTAAAAGGTCATTAAATTTTAACTATAAAAAATGTGAGTAGCACCTGTTTCTCTGAAATTTAAGTGAAATTTAAAACTCCCAGGTAATTTTGTTAAATATCCGTCTTGTTTAGGCAAACACATATTTAAACTGAACTCTTCTCTTACAACCCTGAAAAACCCTAACCGTAGGGATCTCCATAATAGGAGGAGTAAGAAATGCCTAAGGAGCAATAATTATCTCTATTTTTAATCTATATAATCAGTAACACAAAGAGCAAGATCGCTTGCGCATCAACCTTTGGAATTTGGGAAATCTGTCTGTGGAATCCAATTTGATTCCATGAAACATTTGTACTCCTGTGTAGCTATATCATGGGTGTGACATTCTTAACTGACTGAGATTCTGAAGGGCAGACCATAAGAAATAACCCCCCAAATTTCTCCATTATAGAACCATTTGTTTTCACCTCATGTAGGTTACTTTTCTGTTGACCACATCAACCAGAGCAAAGGAAAATCAGATACTCAGGTCAGAAAGAGAATACTCAAATAAAAGGAGAAGATAGGAAGAATAAATCTGAAATCCTTGCAGTTCACTCATAAAGAGCACACAAAGTGAGGTGCAAGTTGAGGCCACACAAGCTGCAAAAGAGAACTGATAAGCTTTTACCTTGTGCTCAGTGTGTCAAATATAAGCATAAGCTTGTTCTCTCTAAATACATATATTACAAAGTATTTTGACAGCATGACTTTTTTTTTTTTGATGTTAAAAATAATCTGCACATCCTTCCAAAAACATTTGGCCTCAGCTTTGCTCCTTTCTTTTAGAAATTTGTGGTACAGCTTTCCATAAAAGCTGATCCTGACTTGTAAAACAAGGATTGCATCAGTGCAGAATCCTTTGAAAAATCCCATTTTACACCTAACAGAACAGCAGGACAACAATTACGTGTTGGTTTTGGAACAAAGAGAAGATAAGTAAACTATTGTACTCCATCTTTCAAGATCCTAAAGCAGGTAACACAGATCAAAAGTTCTGGTCACCAAATGATCTGGCCACTCTTATTTTCTTGTCCTCTATATTTCACCCTCGAAATAAGTACTGAAAAAAAAACACTTATATTCTTTGAAATACATGTGAAAGACATTCAAGTTAGAGCTCTGTGATAATCCATTTAGCTTCTTGCACCAAATTAACTTTTCACTCTAGACATTTGACAAGATGATAAATAAACCAAATAATGTACAATGGGTTTCTTATTTTTATTTTTATCATGGTAATTATTTTAACAGTAGCTGACAGATAACACAGAAGGATGAGGAAAATGCTCCTGGATTTTGAAAATGAGGTCAACTAAGCATGTAATTACTTTCTCAAAGATTCATATAACTGGACTCATCTATTTGAACAGAAGTTCAAATCTTGGTCATTGTGTTCATATAGTTCCTCATTACCCATTGTGACTGCCACAAAGAGAACATCCTCTCTTTAAAAACTGTCTAAATGCTCCCAAGATGCTGAATGGTAAACTTTCTGTTGTTAAAAATATCAGTGACTTCTTTACTTTAATGCCTATCTAAATTGGGAAAAAATACCTGATATCAAACACAGTAGAACACATTAAATAGTAACAATGATATTTGAAATTGTATAGTTTTTTTTTTTTCTATTAGGAGCTTTAAGCCTCTATTTGTCTTCATTTAAAAATCAAAACTGCCACTCAAAAACCAATGAATACTAGACAACTGAGACACAAGACTAGTCTGCATAAAAGGGTTTACACCCAAATGTAAATCAAGATGCTTTGGAGGAAAACAAACAAACAAAACCAAACAAAACAAAAAAGAGAAAAACAGTTGTTCTTTTAAGTCAGTGTGAAACATGGCAAAAAGTAAAACAAAAAATATTAGAAACTGACAAAATGGCAATGCTGCCAAAAATTAGACCTTAAAAAAAGCCCTATATATGATTTCATAAAATAGTCTTTCCCTTGTAGGAAGGGAGCAACAGGAAATAGGAAGGGAATGCTTCAGTGTAATTCTACAACAGTGTATTTTAAAACTTGCAAATATATCTGCATTTTAGCTTGTATTTATCCATCTTACACTATATAACTATGCAATAGTTTCAGCATTTCCAGCTAAGAGATATGTCAATTATTTCAATAGAAATGTCAAAACCCTGTAATCATTATACTGCCCATAAATCCCCTGACTTTTTCCAAACTTTGCAGAAACAACTCATTTCAAATCAATTTACCTTTAAAAATTTGTCTTGTTAAGCACTAGCCCTGCAGATGGGTTTGAGATCCCCATTCTTTTTCATTTGCATATAGAAATGATGAAAGACTACGGAAGTGGAACCAAGTTGAAAATTCTGTTGTTAAAAAGGAATGCAATTCCCTCTCTCATACCTCTGTCAATTCTTTAAACTATAAATGGAAAATTAAACTGTTTTCAACCACAAAAGCATAATATTTAACTTAAAATTAGAACATTAGGCTGAGCTGCACATATACTCTAAGGCATCATTGTTAGTGTACAGCTATATTGCAAGATTTTCCTGTTACTACCAACCGAAAAAAATCCATATATATTTAGAGTTACAAGAGTTATTGTCTTGGGGACAAAAGATTTTAGCACAGTCTGCTATAAAATGGCCTCCAAGTCTCTGCTCTGGAGGAATAAGGACTCATAGGTCTAATAAGTTTTCAGAGATCTAAGTAGACAGAGCAACACAGACATAACATCCAGCATCTGTAAATGCTGAATTAGCAGAGTCCCCCTTATTTTATAACAAACATTAAGATCCTATGTTTTCCCAGAAGTAATAAAGAATAATCATGATAGATGACTGCTTCTAAAAGAACACGACAAATAAAGCTGGTTTATTTAAATGTGTTCAAATATTTTTTCTTATTTCTTAAGTAAAATCTTTCTCTACACTGTAGCACACATCTGTCTTTCTTCCATGAGTTTACAGTTTCATTTGGGAGCACTAATGTCCTGCATTTCCCTTTTTTTCCACCCCCAGTAGTGTTTGTTCTTGCTGGTTGTCTTTGAGACTTTATCTTTGGGGTCAAGTTTATCCAAGAGAAAAAGGAGGTTGTAAATTATAAAGGTAAATTGTCATTATATGCATTTTTGTGGCATTTTCAAAAAAAAAAAAAAAAAAAAAAGAAAGAAGTATTTGGAGACTGAAAGCAGAATAATATACCAGAAAAATGATTTTCAAGGCAGTCACATGTGAACACATAAACAGTCAAACACAAAGAAAATGGGTAACATTTCAGGGTAAATCAGGCCTGTAAAATGCCTATTAAATGGTGTAATAATACACTGTACAAACAATAATATTTATACAAACTGTAAATTTTGAGAAATAGAAGGATAATGGAATTATAAATTCTTGCCATTATATAATTTCAGATTTTTTTTTTCTGGGAATTATGTGAAGCAAATTAAAATATTTAGAGATATTTTTGCTTAAAAATATTTTTAAGCTGTTTTTAAAATATTTTTAAACTTTCTAAAAAGATATGAAAAACATGACACTTTTGAAACAGATGAGATAGTTAATAGCATTTGCATCACCCTTGCAAAATCAACAAAATACACCTGCTCATTCAAAAGTCACAGAGATGGAGGCAAACCATTTGTTAAATAAAGTACAAAAGCTGAATTTTCATCTAATTTCTAATAACTATCATCCTCTGAAATGATCAATCTTCAATGAAAAAATAGAAATACCAAGAATGAAGAAATATTCTGTCCAAAGGGGGATTTAGATTTACAAAGATGAAAGTTAAAGAGGGAACATGTTGGAAGGACATGTTGGAAATCTAGAAGAAAAATAAAATCCAGGTGAAAAATACCAGATTTCTGGTATAAAATATTAAAAGAGGTAAAATTAAAAAAAAAGTAAAAAAAAAATTAGTTCATTTTGAAAAACACTCAAATTCATAGACAAAGCTATGACATAATGTGTAAAAAAAATAATTCTGTAAACTATGAGGAATTCAAGCATTATTAAATTTTTTCTTTTTTAAAGAACTTGTTTACTCTATAGTAATATGAAATTTTGCATGTAACAGTGAAGAACTTATTTGCTAAACACTATTTTAAAAATAATGAAAGAAAGCAACTATGAGTATAAAGTCAAGTTGTTGCAAAATCAAGGATAAAAATGTAGGATTTTTGATTTGAATGTCTATATTTTTGGATGAACAAACTGTATGTGTCATTTTGAAATTATTGGGCATAATATTTAAGTCAGAATTTTGGAAGCATGAGTGGGCTGTGAGGGTGTCAATATGTATTTCAATAAAGGGATATGGGGCAAATATTTCAATTCTTAAAATAATTTAACAAGATTCCACATAAAGAAGTATTAAAGAAACTAAAGACCAGAGGTCTGGTGGATAGGTCCCTTAATGGGGACACATAAAGCTGGTTTACATAGAGAAAGCTTTATTCACACTTTTCAGGGTAGAGAAAAGTCTGTGATAAAGTCTATCAAGGGCTGGTGCTGGGATTTTTTTTTTAACCAGCTTCTTCAGCGATGATGTAAAGAAAGGAGGAATCAGGGAAATCTCCAACTTTGCTGCTGACGTTAAGCTTTGGGTAATTGCCAGAGGAGCACTCAGAGGAACTCTCATACCTGAGGTAATGGGTAAAGAAGGTGGAACATGACCTTCAGTGTAGATAAATGCATGATCATACACCTAGGAAAAAAAAAATAAAATATTGCTACATAATGTTAACACTGGGAGCAGCAGTTATAGCTCGGGAAAAAAAAGATCCTGGGGGAATTGTTAGCAGTTGTTTGAAATCTTCAATTCGGTGCAAGCTGGCAGCCAGGGGAGCTAAGAAAATATTGAGAGCATCATTAGGAGGGTTAATGGTAACAATAAAGAGGACATCATTAAAATTTACTTAAAGTGCTACTTAAAACCCCCGGGGCACTCTCACCTTGAGTGCAGTTCTGCTGAACGGGCAGTTTCCACGCTCTGCATCTGAGGAACAACAGAGTATACTCAGAGAGGGTACAGAAGAAGAAGGCACCTCAAGCTGGCAGGTCTGGGTGTAAACAGGTTTCTTTATGCTTCCTAAGTGGTATCTCCCATGGGGAGACAGAGCATCCTGCTGGGATTAGCTGGATAGATGGACCATTGATCTGACAAAGTTGTTCATGCACTGAGTTTTCTAAAAGCTTGCTTTACATACATATATTGTTCTGCTTTAGTTTTAAATGCAAGTCCAGTGTGATCTCAAGCTTCTGTCTTTGACAGAATTTGAATTATCTTGACTTGTTGAAGAATGAGGAACAAGTTCACCTTTAAAATATTGTATGGAAAGCCTGATACAGCCACTAAACGTCTCAGAGCACTACATTTGTCTGCAATGCTTGAGCCGGGTTCCAGTGATCTGGTCCCTTCCTAGTTCAGGAATAATCAGCTTATGAAAAGGTGCTCTACATTTCCTTTTTGAATGTGACTTTCTTGAAATGAATACTGTCTCTGCAGGACAGTTGGATATGGACAAACACAGTCACACCTAGTGACCCACACAGAGGTGCCATAGCTCTTGTGTTGACACCCCCACTTCCAAACAGTAGCAAGGAATTACAAAGGTTCAACGATATCTCCCTGACAAGATTAGGTACAAGTACTTACAGTGGTTTTTTATTGCTAAGCATGCTAAGTCGTTTTTTTTATTGCATTCCATATCATATGGCATGGAATATCCCTCTGACCTGGGTTTGTCCCAGTCTAATTTCTTGCCAACCTTCACCCTGCTCACTGGGGGAGTCAGCATGGGAAAGAGAGAAAACTTTGGCACTGCTCAGCAGCAACAAAAATATTAGTGAGTTAAAAACACTTTTTTACACATAAATACTAAACACAGAAACATACAGACTCTTATGAAGAAAATTAACTCCACCTCAGCAGACCCAGAACAACAGATAAAAAGAATGTTACTTAATCTAGTGATGTAAAGTACTGAGTAAATAAATAACAACAAAGTAGATACGATAACCATTAAATTGAATTCAATGGTGTAAGCATGCACATTGGTGACAGTAGATGATACTGTGGGGGGTACTAAATAACGAGGAAAAAAGAGGAAAAAAAAGAAAATATGAAGGTGATTATTTTAACACTTATTTAGGTAGTAGGAAATTTTGATCTCCTAGGGAGGAAAATCTAAACGCAGAGCTCAGTTCTGAAAAGTTTCAAGAAATATGAATCCCTGCAATAACAAATGCCACAGCGAAGCCAATGCTGTTAAAAATCACACTCTGCTTGATTTGCCACACTTTGGGAAAAATATATTTGATATCAGGAGGCAGCCACTTTGTTTATTGTTGAATCTTATTCTTTTCGCGTTATTCCAATTTTAAATCAAACAAATAAAATATGGTTTTCCCCTTGCATGGCAAGAAAACAAGATTTTTGCTTCTCACTGACGAGTCTTCATACTACCGTGTGAACCACTGGGATTTCTGCACTGTGCTACAGTAGTTGCACTGACCATCTCTTCTGTTTAACCTTCACAGTGATGCTCCACTGTGCTTTGAAGTCAATATTACAAATATTAAAAAGACATTTGTCTGTAGCATGTACACTGTGTTTACTGAACACCATTTCAGCAGTGATGGACAGCAGTATATTTTCAGGCACCTTAAGATATATCTTTCTAAAAGCCCTCCTTTATAAGGTGTGGTTAATATACCCATAGTTCAGGCTCCTGGTATGCCAAAGGAACTTTCCAAAGAAGTCCTAAAGGTTTCTCTGTGTTTCTCTTCATTATAAGGTATATTATAAATTAAGAGATTTTTACCAGGAAGATATACACCAGAAACCTTCATTGTTTCCCTTAATGTTTTCTGCTTGTAGTTTTGCTCTCTAATTTTCTGTAATTTCTTATTCACACACTAATTACTTCAGTCCACTTAACAGTCACGTTCCCTTCAGTGATATTATGCTTTTGTCTCTAATATCAATTCAAAATTAGAGATGTTACAAAATGTTATCACTTTCTAATCAACATGTGTATTTTTCATAGTACTTTATATATGCTGTGATTATAATTAGACTTAAAAAAATCTTTAGTAAGTAGAAAATATTGAAAATTATGAAGATAAAATTAAAAGTTAATAATAAATTTTCCCTTATTTTATTTTGCAAATCTTCTTGTCTCCAAAAAATTATCGATTGGTTTCGTCTCACTTTTCTTGTCATAATTTTTCATTCTATAACATAACCCAAAGATAACAGAGGGACTTTTTGCAAGAACCTTAGTGACAGGACAAGGGGGAATGGCTTTAAACTGAAAGAAAGATGGTTTAGGTTAGATATTAGGAAAAAATTCTTTACTGTGAGGGTGGTGAGGCACTGGAACAGGTTTCCCAGAGAAGCTGTACGTGCCCCACTCCTGGAGGTGTTTAAGGTCAGGTTGTATGGACCTCTGAGCAATCTGGTCGAGTGGAAGGTGTCCCTGTCCATGGCAAGGGGTGGGAACTGGGTGATCTTTAAGATCCCTTCCAATACAGGCCATTCTGTGATTCTGTGGTAATGTATACCAGAATATTAATCTGCCTTTCAATGTAAATAGGAGATAACCTAGTTTTAGTTGTACTCAGACCATGTACAACATCCTTCTGTTGGTTAAGTGCAGATTCAGGTAAAACCCACATAAACTGCACCCCCAACAAATTCCTCTGAGTCACACAACCTTTTATCATTTCTAAGTACTTTCTGGAGTCTTTAAAGGGACTCCCCCTCCCCCCAAAATGGTCTGTATCAGATTAAAATTGTGCTCCTTGTGTTGGCTCAGCTAAGCCAGGCACAACTGAAGAGGGGTCAGAGAGCATTAATCCTTCACTCCTTACCACTGAACTGCTTGCAGAACACAGCACGTGGCCTCCTCATGCTTCCTAACAACATCAAAGCAATGATGATCCAGGCAGATGATCCAGGGGATTCTGGTGCTGATGAACAGATACAGAGGTTAAGTAGCATGGATAAAGGAGACAAATTCGGGATCTATATTCAGGATCAATTCAGTGTATTATACAGGGAATCAGAGTCTGGGAGCCCTGTGAGCATCCCGAGTCATTCACTGCTCCCTTGATCTTAGACATCACAGTATACAAAGTGACCCAACTAATTAGAGAGTTTGTCTTCCAACTGCAGTAAAAGAGGGCTTTAACCTTTCAGTTCCTAAATAAAGGTGTTTTGCAGAGAGTCAGTCCTTTCTGCTTTTTTGAGTCAATATGAAATTGTAGCTAAACGAAAAGTTAAGGGAAACAACCCCCCATATTGTTGGATTTTTTTGGTCTTTCCGTTGATCTCATTTGGACTTGGCTTTTTGCCTGGTCATTTCTTGGTGCCCAGTGGGAAGAAATGAGGAGGCTGATGCATCAGCTTTTGCTGTCTGCAAACTAAGAAGGAAAAAAAAAGGACCAATTTCATGGCACAAAGAGTCTAAAGTGATAGTGAAGGCAAAAGGTTTCAAATGCCGTTACCTGCTGTCAGAAATGGATCTTTAATGGCAGATAAAAGCTGATCATATCCCTAAAGTAAAATAAACCAGGGGATGACAGCAAAAGATGTTCATAAGGAATGAAAAGAAAGTGCTTTGCTTTGGAATGAGGCCATAAGGAAAAGTGCAGCTCAGGATAATTCATTTTACAATCTTCCCCAGGCTGTATTAGTCCTGTTGCAATTTTGCAGAATAATAGAACTAAAATGTTCTTTCCTGGAGCTGTGAGTTCAGCTTCATTAGGTCTTTTTTTTTTATATATATTGTCATTTAGATAGCAGGGAGATATGTCCCTTTTATCACCCAAAATGGACAGACACAGATAATTAAGTTGCCTGTTCTAATATCTGGGAGGATCAACTAAGCTTAGGGGTGTAGTGCATGTTTCTTTAGAAATAGCCCACTGCTTTTGTAGGAATTATGTCAGGTAACTCTAATAAATCCAGTTGATCATAGCTGGAAATTGGCCTGATCCAAAGCCCACTAGAAGAGGGAAACTATCCCTGATATCACCATGGCTGCTGTGGTGATGAACCCAGCCCCAGGAGATCAGAGAATGGTGATTACACTTTAAAAAAAAATCACATTTATGTTTGCATCTTACTGCACTATGTATTTATACTGGTTAATTAAAATTGAAATTCACTGTGAATATCTCAGATTTCAGTGGTGTTTTAAATCTATATCCAAATACAGCTTCTTAAATACATATTTAATTAAGAAACGATGTTTGAAAGTAATTTTGTAACAAACTGTAGTGCATCTCCTTCAGTTCCTGTATCTATAAAAGTTTCAGCTTAGTTTTCAACTCTTGTCAGCATATAAAAAGAAGCTAAGCCACATTAAAAGTCTCAACATTATTTTGACTAATCAGTCTACTTAAAAACCAGGGATGCTTAGTCCCAGTTTTTAACAAGTGTTTAGGTGAGATGAGATGGTGATCAACTTGAGAATAGTTCTAAAACAACTTGCATGTTCATGAATACTAAACAAATTAGTTGCTCAGGAAAGCATATTGCCACAACAGTTGGAAAATCAACAAGAGAAAATTAAACCTGATTCATAATTTCAGCTTTGATTCAGTAAAGCATGGAAACACATGCTTAAATCTGAGCATATTATATCATATACCTTCCTTCTGGCATGGAGCTGGCACAATCAAGTCAGTCTGTAAATGAAGAAAAAGGAGAGTAAGAAGTCCTCCCTCTGAGAAATTTCTGTTGAGCCAGAGAAACTATACGAGGGTAAAGAATTAATTAGAGCATGAAAAATACACTTGTAAGGGAAGACGTGCCAATAAAAACAGGAAAGAAGCAGATACTACTTTTTTATTAGTAATTTCAGCCATGTTCATGTGAAGAACACATGTAAAGAAGTGAATATTATCAAGAGTGGGTCAAGGCTTCTGCCTGAAATATGGGCAAAAAAAAAAAAAATTGTTAGTGAGAAGTTATTATTAAGCAGAGGTTTTCAGCTGGCTGGATCTGAGAAAATTTTTCTCAAGGTATTTAAAATCCTCCAAACATCTCTCCAAATGAATAATAAAATACAAGTGTTAAATGGCTTCAGAAAGACTTCATAAAAAGGAAGAATGAACTGGCTGAAAACCCCAAATCTACCAGTGCAGGTTCAACTCCAAGGACAAATATCTGAAAAACAATGGAAAAAATACTCCAACTGAACATCCCAAATGAAACAGAGATGTTAGGAAAACAGGGAATTTAGAACATGGACCTTTCAAGAACAATTCACTCAGAACAATTTCAGTCAATTTTTTTTTTTTTTTCCAAGGAAAGAAAGAGCACAGGTTTAGGTTAGTTACTAGGAAAAAATACTTTACTGTGAGCGTTGTGAAGGTACTGGAACGGGTTGCTCAAAAAAGTTGTGGATGTCCCATGCCTGGAAGTGTTCAAGGCCAGATTGGATGGAGTTCTGAGCAACCTGGTTGAATGGAAGCAGGGTTGGAACTAGATGAGCTTTAAGGTCCCTTCCAAATGAAACCATTCTATGATTCTGTCATGGCAAAGATTTTAGATTGGGTCAGTCAGACATTGTGACCCTTGAGAGCCTTAAGTAGGTTCATTTTTCTTTATATGAACATTTATTGTAACAAAACTTTGCAAAGTGGATGCAAAGCTTTTGAAAAGCCATTCTCGGAAGGTTGCCATCAGTGGTCTGGTATCTGCAGCCTGTGAAAGGCTTATTTAAGCAGAAACAATTGAATAACAACAATATTTCTGTATAAACATAGTGGTATACACACAAAATTAAAATATACACATTTTATTTCTCTGCTTCTTTCTGATTAGCTTCTATTGATCTGAGCTAGTCTTTATTGTGCTTTGTCCAGCGACCAAAAGATTAAGATCTCAAAAAGTTGAATATTTTATTCCAATCAGATTAATGGCAAGTCCTCATTAAATGTTTCATTGTGGGCTTGAAAACTTGTGACCCAGTGAATGGGACATCAAGGAAGTGAAACTCACCTTTACTGACACTGCAGTGTTTATAGGCTACCAAAGAGAAATGTACTCCACTTCTATTTTGCAGTGATTTCTCATCTTGCATAGAAATATTCTACAGATTTATGGAAAAAAAAAAAAAAGAAAAAACTCCCCAAAGCATCAAAAAAACCCAAAAAGACCCACCCCAAAAGCCCCAACAATAAAGGGTTTTCGTTATTCATATTAAAACCTTTTTAATCCAAGCACATACGTTTTGCCGGCAGTACAGTCCTAGGCACAGCTTTTCAAATAAACCTCTCCCAAGCGTCAAAGGGAAAATTAAGGCTTCCCTCTGTGAAGGATCAATCTGCCCACCGGAGGGCAGTGCTGCTCTTCACCAACCTCATATTTTCCCTCCGCTATTTGAAAGGAAAAAAGGACAAGGAAATTTGAGCTTCAGGATGCAGCTCTGCGAAGTGCACCTTTCCTGCTGCTCCTACGATTGCACTGACAGCTTAGAATGGGGAAAACACACAAAAACGTTCCCAAAGAAAGTTCTGTTCTGGATGTAGTTAACCAGCGTGTACATGTGTACATACAGGCAGCTGCATATACACATGTATACATTAATTCCTTTTGGGGATGCTTTACTACAACTCACTACAATTTACTACAGTTTCACTCTGGTTTTGACAATGCTCAGCTTTTGTAACTTTGATAGAAATAATAGATCTCAGTTTGAGCTACACAAAAAAAGAAAGAATTCAACAATAAGCTCTGTTTCTGAAAGTGACAGCCTTAATTTCCTGCTCCAGAGTCACGTTGTGGCTGTTTTGTTATTATTGCTACAGTTATGAAATTTTAGAAAACTGCTGCAAACAAACTTTGTTTCTGAGAAAAACTGCTTTTATCAGAAAATGTTCTACTTATCCTTTAAGCATCACATTTTGGTCTCTGAGTAGTTAGCAAAATTATTTGGTTCTTTCTTTCACTTGGAAACTGATGATTACATACAGTATGCTAGAACAATTCTGCTTCTTGATAAAAAGATTGCCTCTTCCTAAAAAGATCAGGAAAAGCAATGCATTCCAGATGGCTGCATGAAGTCCTTGGACATGAATCTTTCAGCAACACATGTGCCTATGTATCTGCAACGTTCACTTTTTAATCGTATGCTCAAAAAAAAAAGTAACTTTCAGTTTAAGAAAGATAAAATGAAGTAAAAGCTGTTGTGCTTTTTTATTCAGAAAAGTAGAGATTTTTTTTTTCAGCATTAATTTTCACCTTCAGGACTGCACATTAAGGCGAGACAAGTATTTCTTAGATTCTGCTTTACCGCTACCTTATGTAAATATTGCTATTTAATCAACTTCAAACGTGTGAAGTGGGTACAATGGATTATAATCACTCAGGATATCAGCACCAAAAAATGAAGCTTCAAATGTTTTTCTTCATGGAAACCTTGTTTACAAACCCCAGAAATACCCCACCAGGCTTTCTAAGGCGGTACATCTCCAGTGTGGTGGTGATTCTACGCACAATTTAATGCAGTCTCCTCTACAGAATTTTTAACAAAGTCCAATCAAGCTCATCAACAGCAGTAGACGGGAAATAAGACTGAACATGCCAAAGGAGATTTCTATGTAGATCATTATTCCTGGGCAGAAGAGAATGACAGCAGTGCTGGGGAAAGAATGATGGTCCTGAAACTCTGATCCAGTTACATAGGTTTCAAAAAGAATATTAATTACAAGAATAAGAATGACCTGTTTGTGAACTGAGAGTCCTAGACAGTTTCTTTAGTTTAGTTGCCAAATTAGATTGTATCTTGAAAAATCATTTCTAGGGAGCATTTCTCAAATGAAGATAAGGGAATCCAGTTGTGCTCTGATTGCATCTGTCTGTTTCTTGTTTTCCACTCACTGTTGCTCATATCACCATTTTTTAAAGTCTTTAGATACTGAAACTGTAAGTTAGATAACTGAAAGGGTCCCTCTGGATTTGTTGACTCTGTATTGGCATCACTTGCACTTATCACAACTGCAGAGGCAAGACTCGATCTGATAAATTAGAAAAAATTTTGCGTGGTAATGAGTAGGCTTAAAATTCAACTTGGTGCATTCTCCCAGCACTTTTATGGTGTCACCTTCCAGCCTTCTCCTCACACCCCCAGATCAATTCTAATATGATCCCTGTGTCTTCAAATTCACTGATTGTTTTTTAGCTGGTATGGCTGGTATGGCAAATTCCTCTCTGATATGTACATGTTTTTCTGTTTGGGTGTTTTCATAATGTTGGACCACAATCAGAAGCCATGAAGAGAAAGATAGACTGCTAGTAAAGAATTATTCTATTTAATTTTTTACTGGTTTTAAGCTGACAGGCTTCAAATAATCAGTAAATGAGGAAACTCAGCTCACTTCTCTTAACCTTTGAATACGAAACATGGAGAGCTAAATAGCCACAAATCACCTACAGAATGTCCTTGATATTTCAGATGCTGTTGACATCAATTACAACAAGGACACTTGAAGCAAAATAAGAGGAAAAATAAGCTATCAGCTTATAAAGAGTGTATCTATAACTCATGTTTTTCTTTCTCTTCATTTAAATTAGGGTTTAATTTTTCTTGCAATGGAGGCTGGTGGACTCTGCTGTAACAGTTGTAGGTTCCACATGTAAACTCTTCTAAAGTTTCCTATGCACTCATCTCTCCATCTTCATCTCTTATGGTGTATATTGTGTTAGGCCTTGATTTTACCTCAGAGTTTGTTGTGACTTGAAAACTGATGTGTTAATCTTGTTTGCTTATTGCCTTGTACAAAGCTTTGGTATGATAGAACTGTTAAAAATCTGGTGGTGGATGGAAGGGACCACACATTAAACAGAGATGTAAGAATTTCTTATTAGCCTAATAAAATCATAACACTAATGAAAACGAAGCAGTAACTGAATACAGTTATAAAATAGTAACAACTCAAATTAGTAAAGAATAAATTCACTGACAATAAAACCCTCCCAACAGTTCTACAGGAACACCTACAACTCACCTATGCCTCAAATGTGTTATGTTCACCTTTTCTCTGTCTGCCAGGGTCAATGGTGACAATTTTCTTAAAGTAGAGAGATCTAGAGTGACATCAGAATCCTAAAGTCTTTTCAGGAGAATGATGGTGGGTTTTCTTTTTCCTCACTTGCTGCTTTTCCTCTGCTCCCAGGGAAAGGGTGAAAGCTGCCCCACAGCCCCCCAGTATAACCCTGGGACTGCCTGGGTCTGTCAGCCCTTCCCCTCTGGCACTCCAGGAGCAGTGCACCCATGAGAAAAAGATATTACTGATAGTTCCAAGTGGATTATGTGAGGCTGTCCTAAAAAATTTTTATTAGCCTCAGTAAGAAAATAGTCTGTTCCATATATAAATGATGTCTATTTTAATTACTGAGGTAATGATTATAATACCTAACTTACTCTAATCATTTCTAGAAACTGGAAGAAAAACTGAATAAATAGGTTTTTGCTAAAGTTAATAGCTAAAATTAGAATTAAAAAAAATAATTTTATATCCTTTAAACATACTGGAATTAGTTACCTTTTGCAAAGTAGCAGGAACAGCTTTTCTTCCACAATCGGCCTACTACTAAGTTGATCCAGAAGATGTACACATGGAAAAGTGATAGGTTACGTTATCTTTCTAAAGAAAGAAAATTTAGCACATAGAGTCAATAGTGCATGTAGAAGAATAAAGCAGCTCAGATTGGAAAAAAGGATATTATCCTGCTTTTCTCTTACATAAGTGACACTAGTTAACTTGGGAAAACTTTCTCTCTCTTTCCTCTTTCTTTGTCCTTTAATTTAAATTAAGGCTTCTGGACAATGACATAAGAGTCAAGGAAAATAGACAAACAAACCTCTTATTTGTCATCATCAGATTTCAGCTAACATTAATATTTTCCTCCATGGTACTGCAGATAAACACAATGGTATTGGACCAGGCATAAGAAATACTGAACATTACAAAAATATGCAGTAGTGAACAGAAAATAAGAAAAAATATTCCTCCCCTCTAGTACTGAAACTAAATATGTGCATTGGGAATTAGCCGTGTGATTTGATATGACTTCTCTAAAAGCTCAATCATATCTTCACATTGCAGTCAGGTTTTCTGCATAAGACCCTGGGCTTTGTTTGCAAGCCTTCCACTTAAATATTTTTGCCTTTCATCAAAGGTTTTCACCACTTTTGTTTCCATTAAAATTCAAGATGATTTCCCCAAATAAATACGGTCCTTTTTTTTTTTTTTTAGACTAACGTTTTTTCTGTTATTTTCTGTTCCTGCTGACTGTTCTTACTCTCTACATAACTTAGACATTACATTGCATTAGGTTGTATTCAGATCCAAACAGTGTACACAGAAAGTTCTCTCTTTCCAGGACCTGGGCTACTGAAACACCTCATGACCATATTACTCTGACTGTTCACTCAGCTCCTGCTTCAGTTTTGGCCTAACACACAACTGATGCTAAGACCAGATGCTCTGGTCAAAGCCAGAGCAACGTGTTGGCCAGACACAATGGATGAGAAGGGGCAGAGGTCACAATGCAGCCATTATCACCAGCCTCTTTCCCTCTCCTGAAGATATCACCTCCTGCATTCTTGCACAGCAATTGTCTGGAAGTTTCTTAAGACACCAGTAACTAATGGATGTGATACAGGCCAAACTTACAAGATGGAAGGTATAAATACATCAGCTTACCTCAAGCTTAGCCTCAAGCTGCACCAGAGAAGATTCAGGTTGGACATCAGGAAGGAATTTCTTCACAGAAAAGATTAAACATTGGAATGGACTGCCCAGGGAGGTGGTGAAGTCACCACCCCTGGAGGAGTTCAAGAAATGACTGGATGTGGCATTTAGTGCCATGGTCTAGTTGACAAGGTGATGGTCAGTCAAAGGTTGAACTCAATGATCTCAGAGGTTTTTTCCAACCTAAATAATTCTGTGATTCTGTGAAAAAAGCCTTTGAAGCAGATCCAACAGCAGCTGGACAGCCAGGGCTTTTGTGCTTCCCAGAGTGATGCAGGGAAGGAAGATGAAGAATGAGCGCTCTCACCATCGTCTAGGGAACCATTTTACTCACAGACACACGAGTCTGAACAAAGGGAATTGAGGCCCTATTTGTCTTGTTTGGTTTTATTTTTGCTAATGATTTAGTAAAAAAAAAAAAGCTTAATTTACAGAGAGAATTCTTCTGTAAATTTGAGATATTCAAATGAACTGTGACAATAATGCTCTGTAACAGAGGATCTCACTCTCCTCTGGTATTGTGTTTAGAACAAATAATAACACTATGAATGTTCATATTAACTTCTTTATTAGTTATCATTACTAGCAAGAGCCATGGGGTCAGTAAAGTTGTTAATGATTGCTGCATTCATAGACCAGGTGGAAAAACAAGATAAGGAGCCCTTGGAACAGTTGCATCCAGGCTAGTATTGCACAAATTGAGCAAAGGTTGTCATATCATGTTATAAAAGTCTGAGATGGTTCCCAAGCAACCTGTTAAACATGCTTATAATGCACCATGCTCTTTACTGCCTGTAGAGTAAATAAATCTGTCCTTGGCCTAGCAGGCATTTTTTTCTTTTTTAACTTTTCCTGCTCATTTACTGAGCCTTAAACCCTGTGAATAAAGATAGCAACCCCTTGCAGCCTGAGACCATCCCCTAGCAGTCCTTGCCCTTACTTCAGAAATTGGTTATTATTCAATGGGCTCATCTCCCCTGTCAGGTTCGAGAAGGTCAGTTTTGAAGATTAACTCTCAAATGAGACCTTCCAAAAGTCATGAGCATTTCTGTTCCATAATGCTGGGAGCTGTCCTGAAAAAGAAGTCTGAGCAAATCATACCTCCTCCACCATTCGCAATCTGTTTCCAGTCAAGACCAGCAGTTCAGTGTGAATTTGATATTTTTAGGCTGGGCTGGAGATATGTATTATTTATAGATATCTTAGCCAAGAATTTCTGAAGTAGCCAAGTAAAAAAATTAAACTGGAGCTCCTCGTGCTCTCCCTCCCCCCAATACACAGGTTATTAATGGGATTTCAGAAAGGAGCATGACCCCTCATCATATCAATATTTGATCAGGCAATGAATGTGGCTCCCTCAGAAAATCAAAGCTGGCAGAATTCTCAGTGTTGATGTTCTGTATGTTAAAATGATAGTAGACTATTTTAGTGTATATGGGTGACACAGCTGAAGCTATGCTGTTCTCTTAGCCCTTGTACCATCTTCATGTGGAACCAAATCACAGAATCACAGAGTGTTCTGGGTTCGGAAGGGGCCTTAAAGACCATTTCGTTCCAACCTCTCTGCTGTGGATAGAAAAACCTTTCACTAGACCAGGTTGCTCAGAGCCCCACCCATCCTGGCCTTGAACACTTCCAGGGATGGGGCATTCATGACTTTTCTCATGGCACCTTTGATTTAAGTCTTGTACTTACAAACAGTTATATTTCTCTCTTTCAAGCCTTCCTCTGTGATCATAGAAGAGTTATGTATTTCTGGCAACAGTTGTTTTATCAGTGTTAGCTGTCATCTACCTTACTACACTTTTCAGCTTTTTTAATTATGGACCAAGATCCCATTGTAGTAATAATATGCTAATACAGAAAAAGAGCTTCACAGCTATAAAAAGCTCCAGGCCAAGTATGATGCTGTCAATAATGACAAACATAGGAAAACAAAGAGAAAATGAGACATTTTGGTTCACTTAATATATGTTGGTGGCAACACACTAAGAACTTAATACTTCTAAACAAACCAAGTTGCTTGCAGAGTTGGATGCTGAAGAATAAGGCTGCAGAGAGTGTAGAAAGAAACAATCAAACATGAGGAGTTACTAGTTTAGTGAGCAAACATTATAGAGATTTTTCACGGAAAAATAAAAAGCTGAAAAATATCTGAGGGCCACACTTCAGGATTATTCTCCATTTTCAGCAGTGAACTTTATATAGATTAATAGAATAAACAAAGAACTCCCATGATACCAGAACTTAGTCTCCATGAGAAATGAAGCAGGGGGAATAACTCCTAAAATGATGCATTATTTAAGCACTGACTTGTGCAATGGTAAGCAGCAGTTTGACACATAAAAACCCCCGCAAACACATAAATTTCTGAGTCAGAGTCTTCAGAGAGGATTTTCTGAAATACTGCTCTGTACAATAAGATTATGAGTCCAATAGTGTTTTCTTCTTCATTCCTTCTTCAACATCTTTGCCTAATAAACCAATCTGAAAATACCATTCCTGCAGTTTCGACTAGGAATCAGACCCTCTGGATAGTATATTCTTATATCAGTCTTAAAAACCTGTATTTCTACATGTATGTACAGTTGCACTTAAGTAATCCCATCTCATTCAACTTCACTTTCAGCTGAGAGCACAGAAGGTTAATTAATCATGGAAGGTTAATTCTACAAGCAGTACTGGGCATCTGAACTGCTCATTGGTCTTTAGCTTCCCTGGCATAGCTTTACCAAAACTATTCTAATCAAACCAATCCCACTCCCTTCTCCAAACAAAATCATATCTGTATCAAAATCACTTCTGCTTTGAAAAATTTCAGAACATCTTTTGTAGACTGGAAGGAAAATTCAAAGTGCTTTACCTAACTACACAAAAAGCATAACAGCGTGGGGAAAATCTCGACAGTAGGGAGGTAATTACACTTATTGTGTTAGCAACTGTACTGAGATAAAGTACATTCAAGGTCAAAGAGATTAAGAGATTCAAAGAGTTTTGACTTGAGGTCATTCATCAATTTTTAAATATACTTCTTCAAAGAAGCACAGCCTTGTGGTTAACAGGAAAAGACAAGGTAGTAAAATGGACCAATTGCATAAAGGGGAGGAAAGAAAGTGTGTTGGAGTGAGTTGGCAAATCATAATAGGCATAGAAAACACTAATGGGAGATAGAAAATAGGGAACTAATGGCAGAAGGCTCACAAAAACTTCAGGCCAGCAATACCAGAACTATGGTACAAATACCACTGATTGTACAGGACTGCTAGAGATAATTTATGACTCCCCACCAAAGCCTGATTTTGTTTTAAGTATTTTCTGTGTGTGAACTCACACTCTGAAAGTATTCAAGGAAAAAACAACTCAGACGTATTTGGAAAGATGTAACAGAGGATTTACAATATCTCCTGCACAGTTACCTTTTAATAAACATACTCCATTCTAGTTGCATATTCTCTTCTACTTGAGAGGTAAATTTTTGACTCTTATATTTAACAAAAACATCAACCTTTTTTTAATTCTCATTATAGTTTATTAAGGCACTTATTATACTCAATAACAGAATATACATGAAGAAATTACTGTTTTCCATTTAAGCAGTCACCTCAGAGAATATCAACTTAGTTTGGGAAAGTGGTTTTATATGCTTTCATCTTTTAGCTAGATAACCCAGACCTGCACAAGTTCATGGTTTTAATATCCAAAGAACTCTCTTTGGGCAAAGAGATATTTGTTCTAGTGATTTCAACAAATGCAGAAGCAGCATGTTCTGTATTAAATGTCACAGGACAGTCTTGAAATAAAATATACCATAGCTAAGTTATTTTGGTGGGAGAACAAGCTCTAGTATATTTGTACCATTAATATTTTATACACTGTTAGAAGTCAATTTTCAACCATCTAAAGATCCAAATCATGTATTTTACTGTCAGCCAATTCCAGCAGAAAGGGGAAGATTAGCTGAGAGAAAGGTTTTTCTATTTGATTACGTTGTAAACGATATCAAAAGCAAATTGATGATTTTTCTTCCTTTTTTTTTAACTGTTTTTTTTCCCCAACAAACATATCAAAGAAATTGTGTCATAAAAATATGAATTTCATCCTGTGGATGGCACTCCTGGACTGCCAAAAAGCTAGTGACTTTTGAGAACTATGCCTTTGATGAAATTCTAAAAGAAAATTCATATTTGTTTGTTCAATACCCACAATATTCAGAAGGCAAGACTTAAATCGCCAAGATACTTGTAAAATGACAGCAAATGCTCTGTATTAAGTGCAGGTATGCAGTTTTTATAACCTCAGAACCCAGTCAAACAGTCACAGGTAAGTTCAACAAGTGCAGTATTTCGTCTGATGAATGAGAAACTAAATCTGCTAGCTAAGCAGCAGCAGGATATTATTACAATCACAGAATGGCTTATGTTGTATATGATTAAAGCAAGAGCCCTGGATCCAGCTCCAGTTCCAGAAGAAAAAAATGAGTGTATCGTTCTATTAGAGGGTGATGGTTTGACCATGTCTCCTGCTCTCTCTGGTTGGACATCCTGAGACAATTCCCTCAGTCTCTTGGGTGGGGAGGATGATGATGAAACAAAGCTTTGGGGTTAATGTGCAGTGATGCATCTTTTACAATGGGGAAGGGAGAGACAGGGAATACAAGAAAGAATACGTGTGAGTGGCCCTACATTTGCCCTTTTGCCCACTATGGAATAAAATTCTCTTTTACTTGGGGCTGGTCAGGGTGTCTGGCCTCACTGGATGCTGAAAGAGTAGCACTTAATGCCAAGCAAAATGGAAAGCAGAAAGAGACATTTACACAAATGTAAACAAAGAATGAATTTGTGAAAGAGTAAATATAAAGATTACAGAGAGAAAACCATTTGAACAGAACTGTTTGATATTGACCAGAAGTCAAGCAGTGGTGACTCATCCCTGCCTGTATTGCTCAGGACTCTCAGAGTGAGAAGTGCAGAAAATACTGGCCACCAAGAAAAACTCAACGTATACTTCATACAAACGTATTTCTCAAGCCTCTTGTGCTTGTAAAATCCTTTTGAAACACGTCTAGAGTTAAAACAAACCATATTTGAGGAATGACATTTGAAGATCTTCACACCTACTCACAAGTCCCCTTCCCTTTCCCCTTTTTTCTAGCATAAACAACATCCTATTAAGCAGCTTCTGGGTATTACTGTTGTCACTGCATCCATTCAGGGCAAGCAAAAGAAGGTAGTTGTGTCCTATTAACAAGTTTTCCTATGTAAAGCACTCAGAATTCAGGAGTTACATCCCCCCAGCTTAATCCAACTGCTGTGACAAATGGGATCATTTACAGGACAGTAAACAGCCATGCACTTGTAGCTATTTGCTGCATATAAGTGATAAATTTTAATGCCCTAAACACAGACAGTCTGTGATCTACATAAGCAACCTGTAAATCAAGATAATAAGTAGCCAAATAAAATTACTTGTCCTTTGGTGAGAAACATCTTGAGAATAAGGAATGCAGAGAAATTAATGAGTGTCATCTCTGCAAGGAATAGCATAAAACAATTTTATAAGTAAGAATTTAGGGTCATGTTGGAAGTGATTGATCAAGAGTTCCATTTTTCTGAGAGCTCTGTGAATGACTACACTAAACTTCCTTGCTGCAAAAATCAAATGGAGCTGGAAGAGATCAAGCTGAAAGTGATGTGCATCCTAGATGTTACTCCAGGGAAATCCATGTCCAGATTCACGGTAAGTACCAGCCAAATGTACATATTAGTGACTGTTTATTTGCTTTAGATAAGTATCAGTTTGTAAGAATGACCAGATTTGTTGTAGGTATAACAGTATTTCCTCTAAATTAGGAGATGTGGTTGAGTTAAAAAACCTGTGCCATACTGCACATCCATACTCTAAATATAACTTAACTTTAAATGGTTATTAGGTCTCATATCTTCAACAAAACATATTTCTTACTCTTATAGACTCAGTTGAGTGCACTAAAGAGATCTCAAAAGGCAAGAACTTTGTGAAGAATGGAAAGTAACATCATCTTTAAGGACATATTTTTTTCTTCACAGCTAGCCTAGCAACCAATTTAAATATATATAGCTCAGCCAGAATTGCTTTACTTAAACCCCAAACGCCATTTCACAAGACTTTAATGACATCATATAAGACAGTTTCTCTCAATACCTCTGAGAAATTTTCAGCATGCTTCCACATCACTGCCTGCTTCAAACAGATCTTTAGTAAAGTATTCAAGGCACCCTCAAGGGTGTACCAGAAATATCATTTCCTTGCAAGAAATATTTACCAAACCCCTATTCACTTCAATGCCTGAGCCTACTGTCACTCATTTCAGATCAAAAGGTTCAGCACTCGTCCCTTGAATGTATGATATCAAACACCTTGAACGTCAGACTCCCGTTCTGACTCACTAGTGCAAGGGCCAAAACCAAACTGGCTTAAATGATTTGTTCTAGAACAGATCTTCAGAGAATTTGGTTGTCACTCTGTAGAAGCTACAAGGTGCCTCTGGCACAAATGGTAGCTTCATCCATTTGTGAATGTCCTGTTCGACGGTATCTGCTCAACAAATATGATCTATTCAACTGCATGTCAAGTACACTGCTTGCAAGATACCAGACTGGGTGAGACTCAGCTGTTTCAACACAATACACCATCTAGAAAGATGGTATAAAGTACTGTATACTTTTTTCTTTATCATTGTTAAATATCAGCACCCTCAGGGTAACGAAACTCTCTTGTCTCTATTTCTTACGTAGCATGGAAACAGCACATAGCAGTCCAGGCAATATACTTTTTATCTCTAAAAGGTCTTCCTCCACCTTGAGCTCATGCTATGAGATTCTCCCTCTGTCAATGCTGAACTGAGGGCAGTCCAGCGTTTTTGTGCTTTCTCAAGACTGACAGAAGCAGCTGCCTCTGTCAAGGCTATTGTCCATAGCCCACAGCTATAACAGCCAACTCACACCAAGAAAAAGATGGAGCCAGTCAATGCCTTTGTATAACGCATGCACACGATAAGGAGATTTCCCAGGAAAATAAACTGTTTGAGGTAGAGAACATTACTAATCATTACTGTGACTACAGAGCTCCTATTTTCCAGCCTTTGCTTAGAAAAACCCTGCTCTCACTTCGAAGGTGACAACAGATGTGGACAGCATGAGCAATCCAGTGCCCATACAAAGAAAATAGATCCACAGAAGCTGGAGATTATCTCTTACTGAGAAAGAAAGGAATAAAACAGTGCATGCAGCTAACAGCACAAGGAACATGGAATTTGAGAACAGCCAGGTGTGTGATATCCAGCAGCACATTCTGAGTTTCAAGAGAGAAAGGGAGTTTACTTCTGTGATAAACTGTAAATATCTTAATCCATTAAAGGTATGAGGTTGTTTGAGAGGGAGCACCAAATAGGTCTGTGATACATCACAGCAGTGATGAGAGTTACTGAGACATTTATGGAACTGTATGAAAAGCAAGTGCTTAGTCTTTTACCAGGAAGGCAAAGACAATTTTCCCAGAATAGCCCAGGCCACACAAATTTGGAGGAGAAAGCTAATGACTTTCAAAAATGAATGTGTTTCCTCAGTGAACAATGTCACCACTTTTAGTCAGATCAAGCTGTGCTGACTGTCAGTGGGATGACAAACCAGCATTCTGTTAGGTCCACATGGCCAGGAAATTTTTCCTGATGCTATCTGAGAACACTGAGCTGTCAAGGGAGAATGGTGGTGCTATGCTGTTGAACTCCATTTCTCTTAAACTGACTAACATTACTGGCTGCCCACAGTTTGCTATGTTTTAAGCATTCAGATGCAGCAGTGAATTACTGTACCAAATCTTCCTAAAAAAAATCAAGATTTTTCCTCCTTTGTTGTTTCATCCATTTGAAGTGGATTCCTTTACTTGCTCATTTTTCTATATTTTGACTAACTATTTCTGTTTCTGCTCTTAATGTAGGCCTTCCTCCTATTGATTAAAATCAGATTAGTGACAAAGTCAGAGAGTGTGGCCTAAATCTGACGGCTTTGTACTTTATTCTGATGTTGCTTTTCTAACTGCTACTAACTTCTATTCAGAAGACATTGTATCAGATGTCTTCTGAATTTTCAATGGCACAAATAATTCAAAGAGAAAAGCAGATAAAGAAATTCCACACTTGAAATTAATTTTGGGATTAGAGAATGGGGTTCATCCTGTTCTGTACACTACTATAGTCCTGCACTTGCAGTGCAGAAATTCTGCATTGTCAATTAAACCTGATGGTGGATCCCAAAAGAAAATCACAGGAGATTTTCAGAGAGCATAGGAGCCTGTGAACACTGCTCTGNTGGGTTGGAAAGGACCTTAACACTCCTGCCATGTACCACCTTCCACTAGACCAGGTTACTCAAAGCCTTGTCCAATCTGGCCTTGAACACTTCCAGGGATGGGGCATTCATGACTTTTCTCATGGCACCTTTGATTTAAGTCTTGTACTTACAAACAGTTATATTTCTCTCTTTCAAGCCTTCCTCTGTGATCATAGAAGAGTTATGTATTTCTGGCAACAGTTGTTTTATCAGTGTTAGCTGTCATCTACCTTACTACACTTTTCAGCTTTTTTAATTATGGGCCATTGTAGTAATAATGTGCTAATACAGAAAAAGAGCTTCACAGCTATAAAAAGCTCCAGGCCAAGTATGATGCTGTCAATAATGACAAACATAGGAAAACAAAGAGAAAATGAGACATTTTGGTTCACTTAATATATGTTGGTGGCAACACACTAAGAACTTAATACTTCTAAACAAACCAAGTTGCTTGCAGAGTTGGATGCTGAAGAATAAGGCTGCAGAGAGTGTAGAAAGAAACAATCAAACATGAGGAGTTACTAGTTTAGTGAGCAAACATTATAGAGATTTTTCACGGAAAAATAAAAAGCTGAAAAATATCTGAGGGCCACACTTCAGGATTATTCTCCATTTTCAGCAGTGAACTTTATATAGATTAATAGAATAAACAAAGAACTCCCATGATACCAGAACTTAGTCTCCATGAGAAATGAAGCAGGGGGAATAACTCCTAAAATGATGCATTATTTAAGCACTGACTTGTGCAATGGTAAGCAGCAGTTTGACACATAAAAACCCCCGCAAACACATAAATTTCTGAGTCAGAGTCTTCAGAGAGGATTTTCTGAAATACTGCTCTGTACAATAAGATTATGAGTCCAATAGTGTTTTCTTCTTCATTCCTTCTTCAACATCTTTGCCTAATAAACCAATCTGAAAATACCATTCCTGCAGTTTCGACTAGGAATCAGACCCTCTGGATAGTATATTCTTATATCAGTCTTAAAAACCTGTATTTCTACATGTATGTACAGTTGCACTTAAGTAATCCCATCTCATTCAACTTCACTTTCAGCTGAGAGCACAGAAGGTTAATTAATCATGGAAGGTTAATTCTACAAGCAGTACTGGGCATCTGAACTGCTCATTGGTCTTTAGCTTCCCTGGCATAGCTTTACCAAAACTATTCTAATCAAACCAATCCCACTCCCTTCTCCAAACAAAATCATATCTGTATCAAAATCACTTCTGCTTTGAAAAATTTCAGAACATCTTTTGTAGACTGGAAGGAAAATTCAAAGTGCTTTACCTAACTACACAAAAAGCATAACAGCGTGGGGAAAATCTCGACAGTAGGGAGGTAATTACACTTATTGTGTTAGCAACTGTACTGAGATAAAGTACATTCAAGGTCAAAGAGATTAAGAGATTCAAAGAGTTTTGACTTGAGGTCATTCATCAATTTTTAAATATACTTCTTCAAAGAAGCACAGCCTTGTGGTTAACAGGAAAAGACAAGGTAGTAAAATGGACCAATTGCATAAAGGGGAGGAAAGAAAGTGTGTTGGAGTGAGTTGGCAAATCATAATAGGCATAGAAAACACTAATGGGAGATAGAAAATAGGGAACTAATGGCAGAAGGCTCACAAAAACTTCAGGCCAGCAATACCAGAACTATGGTACAAATACCACTGATTGTACAGGACTGCTAGAGATAATTTATGACTCCCCACCAAAGCCTGATTTTGTTTTAAGTATTTTCTGTGTGTGAACTCACACTCTGAAAGTATTCAAGGAAAAAACAACTCAGACGTATTTGGAAAGATGTAACAGAGGATTTACAATATCTCCTGCACAGTTACCTTTTAATAAACATACTCCATTCTAGTTGCATATTCTCTTCTACTTGAGAGGTAAATTTTTGACTCTTATATTTAACAAAAACATCAACCTTTTTTTAATTCTCATTATAGTTTATTAAGGCACTTATTATACTCAATAACAGAATATACATGAAGAAATTACTGTTTTCCATTTAAGCAGTCACCTCAGAGAATATCAACTTAGTTTGGGAAAGTGGTTTTATATGCTTTCATCTTTTAGCTAGATAACCCAGACCTGCACAAGTTCATGGTTTTAATATCCAAAGAACTCTCTTTGGGCAAAGAGATATTTGTTCTAGTGATTTCAACAAATGCAGAAGCAGCATGTTCTGTATTAAATGTCACAGGACAGTCTTGAAATAAAATATACCATAGCTAAGTTATTTTGGTGGGAGAACAAGCTCTAGTATATTTGTACCATTAATATTTTATACACTGTTAGAAGTCAATTTTCAACCATCTAAAGATCCAAATCATGTATTTTACTGTCAGCCAATTCCAGCAGAAAGGGGAAGATTAGCTGAGAGAAAGGTTTTTCTATTTGATTACGTTGTAAACGATATCAAAAGCAAATTGATGATTTTTCTTCCTTTTTTTTTAACTGTTTTTTTTCCCCAACAAACATATCAAAGAAATTGTGTCATAAAAATATGAATTTCATCCTGTGGATGGCACTCCTGGACTGCCAAAAAGCTAGTGACTTTTGAGAACTATGCCTTTGATGAAATTCTAAAAGAAAATTCATATTTGTTTGTTCAATACCCACAATATTCAGAAGGCAAGACTTAAATCGCCAAGATACTTGTAAAATGACAGCAAATGCTCTGTATTAAGTGCAGGTATGCAGTTTTTATAACCTCAGAACCCAGTCAAACAGTCACAGGTAAGTTCAACAAGTGCAGTATTTCGTCTGATGAATGAGAAACTAAATCTGCTAGCTAAGCAGCAGCAGGATATTATTACAATCACAGAATGGCTTATGTTGTATATGATTAAAGCAAGAGCCCTGGATCCAGCTCCAGTTCCAGAAGAAAAAAATGAGTGTATTAGAGTGTATTAGAGGGTGATGGTTTGACCATGTCTCCTGCTCTCTCTGGTTGGACATCCTGAGACAATTCCCTCAGTCTCTTGGGTGGGGAGGATGATGATGAAACAAAGCTTTGGGGTTAATGTGCAGTGATGCATCTTTTACAATGGGGAAGGGAGAGACAGGGAATACAAGAAAGAATACGTGTGAGTGGCCCTACATTTGCCCTTTTGCCCACTATGGAATAAAATTCTCTTTTACTTGGGGCTGGTCAGGGTGTCTGGCCTCACTGGATGCTGAAAGAGTAGCACTTAATGCCAAGCAAAATGGAAAGCAGAAAGAGACATTTACACAAATGTAAACAAAGAATGAATTTGTGAAAGAGTAAATATAAAGATTACAGAGAGAAAACCATTTGAATAGAACTGTTTGATATTGACCAGAAGTCAAGCAGTGGTGACTCATCCCTGCCTGTATTGCTCAGGACTCTCAGAGTGAGAAGTGCAGAAAATACTGGCCACCAAGAAAAACTCAACGTATACTTCATACAAACGTATTTCTCAAGCCTCTTGTGCTTGTAAAATCCTTTTGAAACACGTCTAGAGTTAAAACAAACCATATTTGAGGAATGACATTTGAAGATCTTCACACCTACTCACAAGTCCCCTTCCCTTTCCCCTTTTTTCTAACATAAACAACATCCTATTAGGCAGCTTCTGGGTATTACTGTTGTCACTGCATCCATTCAGGGCAAGCAAAAGAAGGTAGTTGTGTCCTATTAACAAGTTTTCCTATGTAAAGCACTCAGAATTCAGGAGTTACATCCCCCCAGCTTAATCCAACTGCTGTGACAAATGGGATCATTTACAGGACAGTAAACAGCCATGCACTTGTAGCTATTTGCTGCATATAAGTGATAAATTTTAATGCCCTAAACACAGACAGTCTGTGATCTACATAAGCAACCTGTAAATCAAGATAATAAGTAGCCAAATAAAATTACTTGTCCTTTGGTGAGAAACATCTTGAGAATAAGGAATGCAGAGAAATTAATGAGTGTCATCTCTGCAAGGAATAGCATAAAACAATTTTATAAGTAAGAATTTAGGGTCATGTTGGAAGTGATTGATCAAGAGTTCCATTTTTCTGAGAGCTCTGTGAATGACTACACTAAACTTCCTTGCTGCAAAAATCAAATGGAGCTGGAAGAGATCAAGCTGAAAGTGATGTGCATCCTAGATGTTACTCCAGGGAAATCCATGTCCAGATTCACGGTAAGTACCAGCCAAATGTACATATTAGTGACTGTTTATTTGCTTTAGATAAGTATCAGTTTGTAAGAATGACCAGATTTGTTGTAGGTATAACAGTATTTCCTCTAAATTAGGAGATGTGGTTGAGTTAAAAAACCTGTGCCATACTGCACATCCATACTCTAAATATAACTTAACTTTAAATGGTTATTAGGTCTCATATCTTCAACAAAACATATTTCTTACTCTTATAGACTCAGTTGAGTGCACTAAAGAGATCTCAAAAGGCAAGAACTTTGTGAAGAATGGAAAGTAACATCATCTTTAAGGACATATTTTTTTCTTCACAGCTAGCCTAGCAACCAATTTAAATATATATAGCTCAGCCAGAATTGCTTTACTTAAACCCCAAACGCCATTTCACAAGACTTTAATGACATCATATAAGACAGTTTCTCTCAATACCTCTGAGAAATTTTCAGCATGCTTCCACATCACTGCCTGCTTCAAACAGATCTTTAGTAAAGTATTCAAGGCACCCTCAAGGGTGTACCAGAAATATCATTTCCTTGCAAGAAATATTTACCAAACCCCTATTCACTTCAATGCCTGAGCCTACTGTCACTCATTTCAGATCAAAAGGTTCAGCACTCGTCCCTTGAATGTATGATATCAAACACCTTGAACGTCAGACTCCCGTTCTGACTCACTAGTGCAAGGGCCAAAACCAAACTGGCTTAAATGATTTGTTCTAGAACAGATCTTCAGAGAATTTGGTTGTCACTCTGTAGAAGCTACAAGGTGCCTCTGGCACAAATGGTAGCTTCATCCATTTGTGAATGTCCTGTTCGACGGTATCTGCTCAACAAATATGATCTATTCAACTGCATGTCAAGTACACTGCTTGCAAGATACCAGAC
The DNA here is from genome assembly GCF_001604755.1 of Lepidothrix coronata. NCBI lineage: Eukaryota > Metazoa > Chordata > Aves > Passeriformes > Pipridae > Lepidothrix > Lepidothrix coronata. Next base: position 6,843,438 of record NW_016690201.1, on the reverse strand, counting down.
TGGGTGAGACTCAGCTGTTTCAACACAATACACCATCTAGAAAGATGGTATAAAGTACTGTATACTTTTTTCTTTATCATTGTTAAATATCAGCACCCTCAGGGTAACGAAACTCTCTTGTCTCTATTTCTTACGTAGCATGGAAACAGCACATAGCAGTCCAGGCAATATACTTTTTATCTCTAAAAGGTCTTCCTCCACCTTGAGCTCATGCTATGAGATTCTCCCTCTGTCAATGCTGAACTGAGGGCAGTCCAGCGTTTTTGTGCTTTCTCAAGACTGACAGAAGCAGCTGCCTCTGTCAAGGCTATTGTCCATAGCCCACAGCTATAACAGCCAACTCACACCAAGAAAAAGATGGAGCCAGTCAATGCCTTTGTATAACGCATGCACACGATAAGGAGATTTCCCAGGAAAATAAACTGTTTGAGGTAGAGAACATTACTAATCATTACTGTGACTACAGAGCTCCTATTTTCCAGCCTTTGCTTAGAAAAACCCTGCTCTCACTTCGAAGGTGACAACAGATGTGGACAGCATGAGCAATCCAGTGCCCATACAAAGAAAATAGATCCACAGAAGCTGGAGATTATCTCTTACTGAGAAAGAAAGGAATAAAACAGTGCATGCAGCTAACAGCACAAGGAACATGGAATTTGAGAACAGCCAGGTGTGTGATATCCAGCAGCACATTCTGAGTTTCAAGAGAGAAAGGGAGTTTACTTCTGTGATAAACTGTAAATATCTTAATCCATTAAAGGTATGAGGTTGTTTGAGAGGGAGCACCAAATAGGTCTGTGATACATCACAGCAGTGATGAGAGTTACTGAGACATTTATGGAACTGTATGAAAAGCAAGTGCTTAGTCTTTTACCAGGAAGGCAAAGACAATTTTCCCAGAATAGCCCAGGCCACACAAATTTGGAGGAGAAAGCTAATGACTTTCAAAAATGAATGTGTTTCCTCAGTGAACAATGTCACCACTTTTAGTCAGATCAAGCTGTGCTGACTGTCAGTGGGATGACAAACCAGCATTCTGTTAGGTCCACATGGCCAGGAAATTTTTCCTGATGCTATCTGAGAACACTGAGCTGTCAAGGGAGAATGGTGGTGCTATGCTGTTGAACTCCATTTCTCTTAAACTGACTAACATTACTGGCTGCCCACAGTTTGCTATGTTTTAAGCATTCAGATGCAGCAGTGAATTACTGTACCAAATCTTCCTAAAAAAAATCAAGATTTTTCCTCCTTTGTTGTTTCATCCATTTGAAGTGGATTCCTTTACTTGCTCATTTTTCTATATTTTGACTAACTATTTCTGTTTCTGCTCTTAATGTAGGCCTTCCTCCTATTGATTAAAATCAGATTAGTGACAAAGTCAGAGAGTGTGGCCTAAATCTGACGGCTTTGTACTTTATTCTGATGTTGCTTTTCTAACTGCTACTAACTTCTATTCAGAAGACATTGTATCAGATGTCTTCTGAATTTTCAATGGCACAAATAATTCAAAGAGAAAAGCAGATAAAGAAATTCCACACTTGAAATTAATTTTGGGATTAGAGAATGGGGTTCATCCTGTTCTGTACACTACTATAGTCCTGCACTTGCAGTGCAGAAATTCTGCATTGTCAATTAAACCTGATGGTGGATCCCAAAAGAAAATCACAGGAGATTTTCAGAGAGCATAGGAGCCTGTGAACACTGCTCTGCGGATTTGTGATAAGAGAGAAAAAGAGATAAATGAAAGTGACTACCAAAAATGTGACCTTTTTTAGCATATGCTATTTTATTTTGTTTGGTAGTTGTTGAAAAGGATGTCCATAGCTAACCAGAGAAAAGACTGGAGCTGGAAGGATATAGGAAAATATAGGCCAGCTCACAACTCTAATTCTGAGGTAAATACTCACCTTAAGCAGCAATTCCTTAGTTCTGTGGATGTTATATGCTGAGAGAAAAATGGGATATTTTACTTCAGAGTTCCCAGGGAAGCAGTGGAAGCTGGACTAGTGGTAGTGGATAGGCTGTGTCAGCCCTCAGCAGTGTTTGTGTTACAAGAGCTGACTTAACAGAAATTATTAGTGAAACTACATTAGACAGAAGGGGTCGCTGATCAAGCAGTGATCAGGGAAGGGGCAGCAAGGGACAACTGTTGGAGTAGGGAATGGCTAACCAAACATGACAGAAATGAGAGAAGGAAGGAAGAGGAGAAACAGCTCACAGCATAAGATAAGCTGCTGCTTAGATAAGGGGTTGCTACCAGGCAGCACCTTGAGATCCAACTAGGAATGAGGTGAGTACTCCATGAGAGAGAAAAAAAGCAACCAGCTGATGTAGCAGTTGCCTCATAATCTCATTAGGGAAGTGGACTGTGAAATAGTTACAGCTACAGCGGATAAGACAGTTACATCATCTTACTGCTCCACTTCAGTTTTTATTTTTCTCTATTTGATAAAATAGAGAAAATCAAGCCGACTGAATGATATTAGTAAGCAGAGAAAATCAGTTCAGTGAACCCAAAAAATGTAATTAAATTTTCCTGAAGTTTTCAACATGAGGCCTGAGCAGCCATTTTGTTAACTATGACTTTAAGCAGGATCCTTGTTTCATTTCCTGCACATCAGTCCTGACAGCTTAGGCTTGCTTACTGATGACAAGCGAGTGAGTGTTTGAGATGTGAGTTAAAAGTGTGATACTTTTTAGGACAGTTTAAAGTGTGGTAAATATTATCTAGCATTGTAGGAACAGAAACATCATAAGACCTAGAAAAGTTGCACATAGCCTTTCTACTGTACAGACTACTCAGTCTTTAGGATCTGAAGTATACATGTTATGGCCTGGTTAACCTGTACAAATGGAACAATACTGTACAAGAACAGCAAGACCATGTTCTCCTTGCAACTAACTGTCTTAGTGCACACATGCTACAAACATCCCACAGAAAGAAGACAGCTAGGAGGAGGAGTAGCCTGTGGCTAACAGAACAATTCAGCCTACTCTTGGTCACCTCTTTTCTTTAGACATTTCGGGAAATGATGGGTAAAGGAATGGATGAGCTCTTTTAGTGATAACAGCTGGTGTTTAGTTGTCATCCTTCCAAAGGGCCCAGTGGCCTCTCAGTTTTACGACCAGGTGTTTGTTCTCAGCATGACAGAAGAGGGGCTGCCAAGCATCTAGAAAGGGTAGGGATAGCAGCTGTGAGCAACTATCCTTGGGGGAAAAATAGCTATTAGAAGAGCATAGGGTATCTTTGAAATAGGCAGAAAATGAGATCAATTGTCCTGGTGACAGTCAGCCTGTGGAGAGCACAGGCTATGCACCCAAAAATTAGATAGGCAGACTCAAAGGAAGCTTTTTCCACTGCACTGTTCAGTGATTTTACAGCCATTCACAACACTTTTTTTGAAATGTGTTACTGAAAAAAGGGGGGTGAATCTAGACCACTCTAGAAAATTCTACTTTGTTGCACAAAAATGAAGTCAGAAGTTTACCTAGAAGGTTGTTTCCTACTTGTTACCCTATTTGATTAATGATCATTTTTGCTTCCTAAGCAGCACAGTCCAGGTTTCAGGAATCAGTATGAATATTACTGGTATTCTGATATGTAATTGCAAAGCTATGAAACTCTTCCCCTACCCATCACGTGGTTTTCCACTTTTCAGCAATCTTCAGTCTTCCCCATGGAGAAACAAGTTGACATGTCATCCCTTAACATTGTTCCTGTTCTTAATATTGTTCTTATTCTGCATGAATTAGGATGGGTTTAAATCATTTGCTTTAGAAATGTAATGCTGTTTACCCTCATCAGATATTAACACTTTAGCTTTGCATTTGGGATTTTCATAAAGAAAGATTGCAATCTGAGGACGCATCTAGGCCTGAAATGTGAAATTTTAAATTTATTCAGGAACATATCATAACAATTCCACCTTAGGTTGTTCATATAATTCTAGCAATTTAGGACTTTAGTTTACGTTATGTCAAACATGGCAAAGGTTTTTTGGCTTTGCTGAGGTTTACAAGACCAAATGCCACAACTTATAGACAGATTGTTGGACTGCTAAAATTGCACTAATTTTCTGTGGCTGCCACAGTGGATCCATGAGGCATTCTGAAATAGGTATCCAGAGAGGCAAGAAACAATGAATTCTGTTTTCTTGGCTCTCTTAATCCCTTGTACTCCATGTGCTAACTTTTTCCAAAGTGAAAGATCAGCCATGTGGAATCAGCACAGGACGACAATTGTTTCAGAGTCTATAAGGATGCCATGAGAAATCAGAAAGGAGAGAAAAACATGCTCTATCTCTTCTGTGTGTGTCTCTGTTACAATCACAGGTGTCATTTCATGGGTCACTGTCACACACAGACATGAGGGGGGATATTCCTACAACAGCACTGATGGTTGATGGAGGAAGAGAAATCTAAATCAAAGCTCCTACTTTAAAACATGAAAGATCTACTGCTCTAAATGCTGTTACAGTTGCCAGAGCCATGGAGGTCCCTCATGGCAGAGAATATCATGCAGTTATACATGCAAAGACAAAGAAGGAAAGAACACAAGTCCAGAGCATTCAAACTAATTTTACTGCTATTAGTTCCACGTTCAGGATCAATATGATTGATTATGATCTTAATACAGTATAATAACCATTTTATTCCAATATCTTTGGACTTTTCCCTTTTTTAATCAGCAATAATAATTTTGAAATTGTATTCACTCTCACTCCCGAAAGCTTGTTCTTTTTTTTTGTTTTATGACAACTTTTCAATTACCAGACCCTGACTCAGAAGTATCATTCATTTGTACCAAGGAACACCACTACTGCTTTGGAGCCACAGTGAGAAGTTGCTGTTCGTGGTTTTGGTCTCCTGAATCTCCAGGAACACCTGAAAATAGTCATTAGGCAATGTAAGGAGCACTGTGTCTGTAGAACTGTTTGGTCAAGTAGCATAACACTCTCATGAGGAAACCACTGAATCAAAATTATTTTTACATTATTTTTACAATCAAAATTATTTTTACATTTAGTTTAATTGCTTGACTAGCCTCAGATGTTCATCAGCAAATGAAATAACTGAGTGTGGACAGCTAAAGCAATGGCATTTCAGCCACAACCTTGCATGCCCAGCAACAGCCACTGCACTTCGAAACAGTGTGAAAGAGAAAGGGAGTCCAGAGTCTCCTCTGAAGCGTTTAAACCAAGGACATCACTGCCAACAATGACTGTTAGTATATGAAGGTCAGTTATGGCCACAGGAAAAGATTTAAGGGCCAGGCCATATATTAACCATTGTACTGTTTGTATTATCCATGTAAAGATATACCAAGTTAGGCACTGGTTTCCAACCAAACCACAATTAGTCCAGCCCTCCTTTATCTAACTCTTGCACTTAGTTATGAATCCTTTTACCCTTTTCTGCTCATTGAAGAAAGAGGAGACAAAAAGGAACCTCCTGTTGGGAAAAAAAAAAAAGAAAAGCTTTCCCCCAGTCACAAGTGCAGGCAATGTAGCTGATTTTCATTATGTTTTAGCATCATGTTTTCTGCTGTTATTCTTTGTTACTTAACTTAAGCCTTAGTGTTGTAAAGACTGCCTTTGGAAATGCTTTAAAGACATTGCCAATATAGCCTTGAAAGAAAGAAATCAGTTACCAAACCAGGAGATTATCCAGAAATCTGGAAACACTCTTTGATGTATATTCATTATGAGAAATGAAAAGAGGGCAGCACAACAGTCATATCAAAATGGTCTCAAACAAGCCCTGGAAGCTTTATGTTCAGCTGAGAGCCAGAAAAATAAACCAGCTGCTCATTTTTTCTTCCTTTGCTAATTTGAGGAAGAGAATGGATTTTCTCTCAGGAGTGCTCCATATGCAATTGGAGGCACTAACAGTGACACAAAGTAGGCATAGAATTTGGCTCTGAACATAAGCTATCACTTCTTCCTGTGTTTCTGGCTTTTGTTGTTATTTTGTTTGTTTTGGTTTTAGGAGAGAATGGAAATTAGCCCTGTTTTATGGTCAAACCCAGACTTATCCAGTCAAAACTGGAACAGCATTTTAATGAAAAATCAACTTGAGTGTTGAGAATTCAAGTCAAAGGAAAATTCCTATTGTATACAATTGTACTGAGCATGCAACTATCTAACTATCTAACAGACTGTTACTACAAAGGTCAAAGTACGCAGAAGAGAACTTGAAGGTAGAAAACAACTGAACAACAGAGGAAAAATTGCTATTCCTCGGTTGCAAGAGTTATCTTGACAGAGTAATCTACTGAAAACTCATGGACATCAAAACTGGGGACGATTTTGCGGAGTTTAGCCCATAGTTTACAAATAAATACCTTGGTAGCTTCAGTCTAAACTATCTCCAGAATGAGATCTGCTCGAAGTTGAAGTTTTGTGGGTTCTGTTAAACACCTGAAAGTCTGATTTATTCCCACTACGAAAACAAAAATGAAAACACAGTACTTGCAAATAAACAAATATTTTAAATTAAGACAGATATTCCCACAGTACTACAAGCTAAATTAACAAATAAAAAAATTCCCACTCCACAAATACCCTGGTTTCATCTTTGTGTGTATTAAGACAGGCTCTATTTATTTCCATGGATACTACTTGGAACTCATCATTTAATTACTGCTACAAATCTTCAGCAAAATAAACAGTGAGGTGGTAGTGACAAACAATTCATAATCCACCCTGTTTTCACCTAAATTGAAAATTGCACTCTTCTGAATTTAAACCTTGTCTCTCTTGTGGTTCACATCTGTTTGAGCTCATAAGATATTTGCTCTTCTAAGAGCTACATGATTGCAGTGGATAGACAGGCCTTCTTTTTATTAATCTATTTTTAAACATCAGAAAGTAATGGCAGAGACCTGACAAGTTAAGGAGATTAAGATTTAAGGCTAATAACCAGATAAAGCTTTTATTCCAAGCTTTATGCTGATTAAGGGAAATGTCTCAAAAAAAGTACATTTTTCAAACTTTCTCAGTAGAAACTGTTTCCTCCAGAGCCATTCCAGCCTGTGAGATAAATAGATGCCATGTCTTTGCATCTATTTACCTTAAAAACTTTGGGTCATGCATTTTAAGAATCCCTGTGACACTCTGCATGGTGTAAAGTATATATGTGCAAACAAAAGCTGAAGGGAAGTTTAAAGAGGCCTTTTCAAGCCTTTTCTGCACCTCCAAAACACCTATTAAAGCTCAGAGGACTGGAAAGATCCTCCCCATCTTTTAACAGTTCCTCCAACTGGCGGGAGTCTCCTTATTTATTATCTTTTGACTCTTTCTCCCGTTAACTTCACCTTCCCCTTTCTGGGACAGCCCTTCCCTATGCTTCATAGAGTAGATTTTTGCAGTGGGTAACATCAGCTAGAGGATGTATCACAGAATAGCCACATTTGGAAAGGACCTTGAAGATCATGGAAAGTTACAACCTGTCTGCCATGGACAGGGACGCCTTTCACTAGACCAGGCTGCTCAGAGCTCCATTCAACCTGATCTTGAACACTTCCAGGGATGGGGCACAGCCACAGCTTCTCTAAGATACCTATTCCAGTGCCTCACCACCCTCACAGGGAAGAATTTCTTCCTAATATCTAATCTAAACCTACTCTCAGTTTGAAGCCGTTCCCTCATGTCACTACATGCTCAGTTGTTGCAGGATCAGGCCCTTTACACACAATGCTAAGAGCCCTCACTGATTTATTTTTTCAGACAAATCTCTGTGAATATGTACAGTTCTGAACATTCAAATGTATGTTCTGTTGCTCAGAAAAGACAATGGAAAGGAAAAAAAAGTTGAGCAATTTTGGTTCCACTTATAGATAATCCATTTTTCCTTTTCATTTCCCTAACTTCTCTTACCAAGCAGGGGCTTTCCCTCATATCTCACATTTCAGATATTCAGGCTGCTTAGGATCTTCTACAAAGCCAAGTTTCAATTTAAAAAGTTTAATTTTGATGGTTGAAAGAATTAAATCTGCTTGACATTCAAGCTTGCTCTCCATTCAAAAAGAGGAGTAGATCATTGCAGTAATCAATACAGCTTTCCCTGTGCAGGCAGATGCCCAGCAGAAAGAAATGAGGCATCTGAGTTCTCTCTTGAGTTCTCTTTTTAACAAGCTGTTAATTTTTAGGGTGGGAGACAGGCAAAGGCTCACATTAGTCATAAGGGAAATTAATGTGTTACTATCTTTAATGCTGTACAAGGTATTGTTAAGAAATCACTTGGAAGTTTCTTTATGCTCCCTTTAAGGCTTATGCCATAAGTGTAGGGAGGAAAGAAAAACGCCTTCTGTTTTTTCAGCAGATTTCTTGATGGGCTGGGAGGAAGCAAAACCAAGTAGAAACAGTAAAGCATAAACTTGCTATTTAGCTAACAAAAAAAGGCATCCAATGGGGCAGCATAGCTCATTCATTACTTTTATTGGTCTTGGAGTAGCTAAGATTTTTTTACTTTATTTGTTTTCATAGAAATAACTCCACTCTCCTTTCAGAGCACTAACTGCTGATGTGCTTCCACCCTCTTCAGCCTCGAGATAAAATACCCAATAACACAACATTTGTAGCAGCAAGACAAAGGCTGCACATTTCCCCAAATCTACACAATTTGACTCAGACTGCAAAGCTGAAAGTGGAGGAATTCACCAACCCTAGTGGACAAACATATATTTCTTAGGAGGACATATAACTTACTTGCCTGTGGCATTTCTCTAGACTCTCTTCCTGAGTAAGGGTTTTCCTGCTGAAGGCATACTCCATTTTCATTTCTTTTCCCCATGAGATCCTATAACTGCTTTACTACTTTCATTTCCAATAGTAGTGCTGTCACTGTAGTGCCACATGAACCTCAGTATATTTGATCATAGGAGTCATTTATACCTAAGCTTTTATAACACATTGCTCTAAGCTCTTTCCTTTCAAGCTTGTTTCCTCAGTTCTTGAGCTTTTATGAAGTGTTGACACCATTTAAATAAAATGGTTGCACATACATGAAAAAAACTCTTCACTGATCCAAACTGTACTAGGCAACATTCTATCCCAACCAGTATCTGAAAGGGGCTTACAAAGAAGCTTGAGAGGGACTCCTCATCAGGAATTGTAGTGACAGGACAAGGGAGAATGACTTCAAACTGAAAGAGGGTAGGGTTAGGTTAGATGTCAGGAAGAAATTCTTCCCTGAGAAGGTGGTGAGGCACTGGAACAGGCTTCCCAGAGAAGTTGTGGCTTCCCTGTCCTTGGAAGTGTTCAAGGCCAGATTGGACAAGGCTTTGAGTAACCTGGTCTAGTGGAAGGTGGTACATGGCAGGAGTGTTAAGGTCCTTTCCAACCCAAACCCTCCTATAATCTATGATCTCATATTATGCTCCTATTATCATTATCATATGATCCTCACCATGCAGATCATAGAATCAGTATGAGTTCAGCCATGTGAATATTATAACTCAGATTAAAAAAACTCTACCTCAACCAGACAGGAATGAATCTATTCAACAAACAGATGCTGTAATATTTTCCTTAGATTTCAGACAGAAAGATGCGTGCACAGTCCATGGAGCTCTTTTATAATAAATCCTATGGTTTTAGGCATGCTCCCTGTGCAGTCCTGTATCTCTGCATGCACATTACAGAGCAAAACAAAAACCTTGAGGTGATGTGAAGATGAACTGCACAGCAACTGTCATACAGCTGGAAATCTCGAATCACCACACTAAGTCCTTCCATACACATTTTCTGTCAGAAAGTAATTTGGATGATGTAGACAAACTGGAAGCCTGTGACACGTATAAATTATAAATAGATCTTTAAGTCATACTACCTTGCATGGAGTTAAAATATGAGCATACTAAAATAGTCTAAGAGGTAATAGCGTATAAGTTTTGTGTAAGCACTTTACCTAAGTGTGTGAGCAATTACTAAAGACAGGCAGAGTTACATGTCAGAGACACCTAACTAAGAAAAAAAAAGCTGTTAGAAAGAGGACAAGTTAAACAGAAGGGACTATAAAAAGGCCAAACTTGCTACCGAATACACCAGAAGAATGACTAGCAATGCCAAAAACAAGATAAGCAGTAAAAGGAGGAAAGGAGACACCATCTCTTTGGATGGGGAATAACAAAATAAAACATGAGGCAAAGGTAAGGAAAATCAGAGGAGAAAGGAGAAAAACTTGCTTTGCTTTCAAATTCCCTTAGTCAAATCTTACAACAAAAGCAAATTAAAAACAAAAGGCAAATTTCATCTTATAATAAAAAATACTTAACATAAAGAATTTAAGATGCACCCAAATATGTCTGCAGATTCAACCTGATCTAACTTGCCTGCTCAAGGATGATGGGACTTTCTAAAATTTCTTTTTCTTTTAATTAATTATATTTTTCAAGACTTCTCCGGCATTTTAATTGGGCTTTATATGCATTCTCTGCCATAATAGGTAGCAGCATCATCCTGTAGTATTTAAAATTTGTTTAACTTTATAAATTAGAAAAAGCTGTATGTTGAAATCAGGAATATAGAGATTTTCTAAGTAATTGATAATATCCAGAAGGAAATGGGAGATGTCCCATTTAGAGATGTTATCCTCATTACTGTTTATTACATTCAGTGCATTGGTGAGCAGGCTGCTCCAGTCACTGTTGAATCCCACAGGTACAGTTCTACTTCATGACAGACTATATTTAAACACTTTGCTTAGTGATATGGCCTTACTTCAACATAAATTCAGTGTTTGCTGTACCAAACTAGACACAGGGTCTGCCTGTGGGGATACTGCAAAATTGGCCTCTAAATACATTGAACAGAAAATGAAGGAAATATAAACTTCGAGTGTGCCAAAATATTTTCTCCCTTGAAGGTAGTGAATGATTTATGCAAACCAATTTACTCTTTGTGTTGCAGGCATGAAGCAAAGCCAGGGCTCACTAATGAGTTATCAGGAGAATGGGACAAGTTAAAGGGGGAATCCTTTTGGTGTGTCAGCGGTAAATTAGGTCCATTGGGACCACAATAAGAAATACACAGAGTAGTCAGCATTAGGTTAATTACCTTTGTTGACATGAAAAGTTGGAATTTAGCCGGAAACAACATAAGGAAAGCTTTTGAGTCACAGTCATTTTTGTATTTCCAGGAAGCTATCACGTATTTAAAGTACAGGATGCCTTTTCATTCCACTGGAAAAAAAGAGGAGCCAAAAGGAAGTGTAATATCAGTGCCTATGTTATCGGGGCATTTGATAATTATTCTCGTACTGAATAAAAGGAACAGAACAGCAGGGGAAATTCCATCTGCAACCTTTCTTCATCTTACTTTGGGTTAGATTAGTAAAAGTAAATTCTTCTTAATATTTGGAAATACTTTCATTTTTCTATCCCTCATAGTGAAGACTTACAAGTAGGTGGATTCAAAAGAACACCTTTTGTTGTGCTGGCTGATTGCAGCATTTGTGGAAAGTAAAATCATTTGTAATCTTCTGGCCAACAAAGAACTCAAGGACCAATTTTCCAATATTGACCTTCCAATTAAGTCCATGATGTGCAGAACCAAGAGAAGATTTAGAAACATTCACTGTAATTCTTTTTCTGGCTTAGACGTTTGGTCACTGGTGGTGTCTTTATTTCATTTGAGCTTATTATGCATCTCTTACAGCATGAGCATAACCAAACAATCCTATGGTAGGAGTTTAAATCAAAAGGAGCCAATCCTCAGCTTTGAAATTTTATAATATAGTTTCTACTCACTCCTGAGACCTTTAATTACGCTGCACAGCTGAGTCAGGCCTGGCAGTCGTCTTTTAGTTGAGCAGGGAATGTCTCAATCTGTTATGCCAAAGCCAGATGGCTACTTTTTGGAAGTGCTTTCCAGCTTGAAAAGGGAAAAGTCAGGACTCTGTGCCAATGATTCAGCACTTCAGATCCAAGGGTTAGGGTCAGAATTGCATAAATGCACTAACAGGGGTCTGGGGAACAGGCTGTGATTCCCATAGCTCATTTGTTGCCTACAATTTAGGATACTCAGAGAGGATAATGACTGGGGGATCATTAGGGTTAAGAAAAATGATAATAATCTAACAAGCAACAGATGACTGCCTGAAAATACACAAAGGCATATTTGTGTACTGTGTGGGCAATAATGTTGTTTACAATCACACCACCACACATTTATTATGTGTCAATGCAGTGTTACATAAAACGATATTTTAAAATATTATCTTGCATTCAGTGTTTGCCACCACATCAATTGCTAAAATTATGTGCTTGCTTCAAGGTACTTTTTTTCTTAAAACATCTGTGCATGTGTGATATCAGCAGTGACTTTGCTGCTGGTTCCAATCACCCTTGCATAAACTCTTGTAAAATATTTTCTCCACCCCCACAGAACCAAGAGTGAATTTTGCTGAAGCATTTAGTTGTCAGGAGTGAACAGAAAATATATTTGGCAAGCCACAGGAAAAGCTCAAACCCCTGTGGAGCTTTATGGGAATCTATCTTAAGCAGTGCCCAAAATGGAATTTAGAAAAGCTGTTTAGTATGTCCAATCCCTCATTTAATCTACATATGTTTGCACAATTATTGCTGTAATAAAAAAAAAATGATAAAATGAAATATTGTTGGTGGTTACTACTGACAGCTGGAGGTCAGAGAGTAAAAAGCTTTTAGAAGTTCTATTAAGAAGCAAAAAAAGATGAATATATAAATACTGGCATGAAATAACTTATCACTGAGCCGCCACACAGTGCCGACATCTTCGCGATGCAATTTCAGTTCAGGTCACTTCCTATTCTGTGTGCCTTTTTTACTGTTTACTTTTCTAAACTATAATCATTTATCGGATGTGATTTCAAGTGTAACTTCTGAGACACAGTGGAGAAAACATTGTATTGGGCTGCTTTATCTGCAGCACCACATCCTACACGCTGTGAGAGAATCATAGTTGCAGCTATTGTGTGCATTTGCCTTGCAGGAGCATTATCAGCTCTCATGCTTTTGGCATAACCCAGGAGACTGAGGGGATGGGAGCTTTCAGTTAAAAACAAGCACCTTCTAATGTGAACTCAGCTGAGAAGGATTAAAGACTTAGAAGCCAGAGGCTGTGGAAAGAAACATCGCCCTTGACATTCCAATTTAACTGATATAAAACTTAAAGGTATTGAACATTTTTTAATTAACATTTTTTCGTTATTTTTTGATCTGTTAAACCATATCACAAGGTATACCACACCAGGTTCAGTTCTGTGCTATGCATTAGCAGAGAAATCTCATTAGAGGAGGTCACTTCAAGAGTTATTCTTTGGAAGGGAAGACATCTTTTGGATAACTCAAAAAAGATCAAACAGCAGACAGGGCAGTTGTCCACATTAACCAATAAAACCTTTTCCTTATCTGCAAGAAAGATGCTGTAAAGTCACTATGTCTTCAGTCACTGCTTGTTTGCCCTCATTTACTGTTAAAGTACTGATCACAATCCAAACCAGAGAGAAATTTTAACAAGACTGGAGCTGGATCCTTGTTAATTAACTCCTACAGGTGAGAATTGAATCTGCAGAGAATAAATTGCACTTTCTCAAGCCTTATCCTTCTTCTTTTAAGACATTTGTACTCTCAGAGAAATACAGTAGTCCTTTTCACTAATGGCCTCAAACTTGGTTTGATTTTTATCATCACTGCAACACAAAGCTGTGTAGTACAGAGAGGAGAAAATCTTAGGATACTGAACTTGGTTCCAAGACTCATGTTTAGGGGAGAAGGAAACAGTTTTGATTGTCGGATTTCTGGTGCCATGCATAGCTACCATGATTTCTTAATCAAGGTTTACACATCCAAATAGCTTTATCCTTCATTGGATATCCAGTTAATATACAGCCCTCTGAGAGCAACACTTTTACAACCCTGACAGTGGACATTGATACAACCTAATATTCAGGCATTTTTCTGAGCATTGCAATGGAATATCTTTAGATTTTATTAATCTATACAGTAGTTGAAGTGTGCTCCATAGCCCATCAAGCTTCTAAAATCCAGACAGACACTCATCTGACCAGTCTTACACAACTGAAGGGATTGGTAACTCTACAAACAAATTCACAAAACATTAAAAAAAAAAAAAAGTTGCAAGCACAGTGTAGAAGATTTCCTATTCAAAATTTACTTTAGCACTCTTCATTTTCCTTTATTTAATTAGAAGGGAATTGTATGGCAAATTTTCCTCAGCACTTTGACAAATAAGTCTTGTCTTAGATTAGTCATTAAAATAAATTAAATAATATTAACCAACACAGAAAAGCTAAGCAAAACTTCAGATATTTTGCATCCCAGTGTATGTCCTCCAATGCAGGTGAAAAAAACCACATTTACAGTAGTCAGTCTATCAGATGTGGCATGCTCAGATTTCATCTTATCCCTGAAGCTTTATCACTGGGTCACTAGAGTAGATTCTATCAATCCTTTGAAACTAAATGTCCTTTAAATTGTGGCTTGTAGTTGTGACACTTGCCTAAAATACCTGTATAGATCCATTCAAATTTGTATCCATTTCCATTCAATCACCAATTGAGAAAAATCAAAGAAATAGAACCATCTGAAGAATAAAAGTCAGCGAAAGTATAAGGAGAAATAAATGGAAAAATTTTCAGGATTTTAATTTTTCAGAAATCAGGAAGCAGGTCCCTTAGTCTTTCTCCTATTGCAGATTACACAGATGTACCTCAGATTAGATATAATTTAATAACAGGTATCACAGAATTTAACTTCAGTTAAATTCATTCTTAAGGTAAGATAAACTTTTCATAAATATGAAAATATCCAAATAAATGCAAACAGTTATTTTAAAGATGTTTTGAATAAGACCAGTCTAATTAACAGGATAATTTAAGTCTGAAACAAGAAGGTATGACCATGGTATCACACATTTTATACTTATATAAAACATTGGAGCCCTTATCAGCTACTGTACCAAGATCCAATTCCGACAATGACTATTTTATTCTGGTCTATCAAAACTTAATCATGTTTTTAATTTCTTGCATCCCTGATGCAAAAATTCACTCCCACAGAAAGATTTTGCACTTGCCATTGCACGGCCAAGTTTGTCCTGCGTATTATTATTGTTGGTATCAAGTTAGCTACCTCAAAGCTCCCAACAAAACAAATCCAATTTCCTTCTCCAATATAAAAACATTGTCATGGCGCTTACCATCTTCTCTCTACTTTTAATATCTCCTAGAACAGTTTAAGAAGGAGGTTTCTATCCTCATGTTCCTCTAATACACTAATGAAAGGAGGAATCTAAATTGGCAGAGGTCCACCCTAGAATGTTAAATTTAGCCAAGGCAGTCTAGTGCATGTGGCATCAGAGCAACAGCTTGGTGACCTGAATTATACTCATGGTTTTATCAGTGATATATTTAAGATACCACGTCATTTTACTACTTAGATGCCAGCTCTCACACACTGCTGTCATGAATCTGATTTAAAGGTCTCATAAATCAAATTTCGGCTTTGTTGCTTCGAAGACTCTTATTAAGGTTGAAAAAAAGAGTTTGAAAGTGTGATTTCTAAAATAAGCAAAAGCAGATGATAAAAGATCTTCAAATTAATTTGTTTTATAATTTGTCAATGATCCTTTTACTTTGCTTGGGTATTTCAAACATTCAAATTTACAAATACTGAAATTTTAAGTTCTTCAAACCACACTACTTATCTTGCTCTATTTTGACTAGCACTTTTCATGGTTGTGTTCTGACTTTAGTTGAGGCTCCCAGACATTTTGTTTACTACTTGAAAAGTGTGCTGCCTAAAATCAGGGCAAAAGTACAAAAATAGTATATAAATGGACTTTTAATCTCGCATAAACTCAAATTATATTTATCAGTAGCTGACTCAAAGCCACATGTATTCAATGAGATAAAAACCATATTTTGTTGCCATTGATCTACTTTAAAGTAAGTAGATTTTTTTTCAGTATCCTTACAAGCATTGAAATGTTCATAACCAAGTTTTCTATATTTCACTTTTTTTAATCTATGCTCTCTAAAATTATTAATTAATACTAAAAATGAAAAACATCCACAGTTATGCCATGGATGTGGCTGGCTTCTGTTCAAAGCTACTTAACAATAATTAGGTCACCAAGACAGCTGTTAATGTTGAAAATGGATAGTTACAGTTATTAGTTCAATAAAATTTGATGGAAAGAAATAAATTCTTTGTCTTAAACATGTTTGGGAGAAAGAACCTCATACTAACACAGAAGCTAACACTGTAGTAACTAAGTGCACTCAAGTATTAATTTTCCCCCCCGATTCTTAATAGATCTTTCCACTGTTACATCAAAGTAGATTGGAAGCAATGCCTCAGGTTGATAACAAAACCACAGCAAAACTGTGATAATTGAAAAAAAAAAATAATCAAGCTTTTTGTTTACAAAAGTGCTATTGCATTCACAGATAATGATTTCTGTTGATTCTATAGTGATTATTATTTGCAAATTACAAGCCAAAGGAACTAAGAAGTACTTAAGGCTTTCATGCTTATCAGCACAACAGTGTGTCAGATAAGTGCCCCCAATTTTCAAGTTTCTACTTGTCTCACTTTGCAGCCTGGTCTTGCTGGAAAATTATGAACCAAGAACCTTAGGTATCCAACTTCTACAGCTGCCTGCCTGGAGTTTCAGAGTTGTGAATATAGGTCAAAACCTAATACTCTGAAAGTAGCAAACTTAAGAAGAAATTTATCTAGTGCATACAACATATCTTATTTAGACTTAAGCCCACCTGTTTTTATAGCAGGAATAATTTCAAGAAATCCCCACGGACAGACATGAGTTCAGATCATCTAAACCGCTTCATATTAAAAAGGTAACATTAAGAAATTAGCATTTATGTAAAAAAAAAACCAAACTTGCCAGAGCTCGTGGGAAGTCTATCTTCTGATCAAGAGTTAAGAAACTGGGAGTTAGGGACCAGTTAGGGAACTGGTCTGCACCAGACCAACAGCCACTGCTTCTGTTATCCCTGGCTCATCTCCCTGAACAGACCGATTGCTGTTGCCACAAAGCATCAGAACTAGAGCACACGTGCTCCTGAGACCTTGCACTTTCCATGGACTTAACATGCATGGATATTCGTGCAAACAAAATAAAATGGCCTTGAACACTCTGAAAGTTATTTTATGGCTAAAATTTTAGGACATATTCAGAGGATATAGTGGTTTTGTCATGATTATAGTCAATGTCTAGGAACTGTCAAGGAAAATAGTCAGTCAAAACCACATTAAAAAGATAAAGATTGATAGTGGTGAGGGTTATTGTTGCATTGATTATTGTATTTTGAGGAGGTATTTAGCATCCAAAGAGCCTTGCAACCTTGGAAACCTGATGAAATACAAGACATAAACATTCAGTAGCGCTTCTATCAAGGCATCTGGTAATGGAAAGAGATTTTATATAGGTACTGATGAAATGTCTCACTTTCATACCATCAGTGTTGAACTATTGGCAGATAGCTAGTATTAGGGGTGTTTATTTTGAAAAGGCAGGGGTCTTTCCTGTCTCTTTTTTTTCTAAGTAAGAGATTGCTAACTCACCTTTAAGCAGTTTCGTCCTTTTCTTTATTGCGTTTGAGGAGAATCAAATACACTCCTTTCTGCTGATGTTGAAAAGTAGGCAAGGAGAAGGACAGTAAAAACCTATTTTACCTTCATCAGAAAGGAGTACTGCAGCTACAACACTTAAAAAACTCTGTAAAGTCCCTTTACAGTCTCAGGGAAGTCCCCGATTGAAATAATGTCACAGGGGGAGCAAAGATCAAACAGAGCAGTAGTTTAGTGTCTGCTATGTCCTCTGCTGGGTGAATGTATGCTGCTTTGGCAAGAGAATGGAATTTTGTGTTCTAACAATGGGCCTTTTCCATCTCTAATTACTACCTCACAGGGGCACTGTGAAGATTATTTAGTTAATGTTTGCACAGCTCTCTGACCATGTAAAGTACTGTTAAGGTGCTAAGCATTACTATTATCATCCAATTATACAATCAATCCAAATTTGAGTAGCACTAAAATAAGTTCCAGTTCCAATTATGCTAATGAAACTGCAAAGGGACTGTGCATCCAGAAGTTCCTACCATATCCAGTGCTATTGCAGTACCTTTGGGAATCCTCATTACAGTGACTTTCCCCGGCACACATTAAACACATATTTACTTGGAGCCTGACTGTGAACTGCAGGTATGTGCCTGTGCGGGGACAATGTCAACCTGTATAGCCCTGGAAGACAGATGGTGAGTGCTGAGATGCTCAACATATATTAATGCTGGAGTCTGCAATAACAAAACATATATTGAAAATAAACACCAAGTCCAGGCTGGTTAATCTCCTGTTTAGGCTGGTAACGGCCTCACCAAAGAATCAGGACAGCCTCGAGACAGAGTTCAAGTGGTGGGAATGGCTTGCCTCTATTTTTGGATTTAAACAGTATTTAAGTGATAGATTTCCCATCTGCCTTTCACAGTTAGCTGTGGAAGTTCAGCAGGTAAAAGAATAGAGGGAGAAGTTAAATCTCTGTGCAGTACTGGGCTCTGGCACCACCCTCAATGGCAAAAGTCTGCAAGCAGATAAATAGAGAGGAGTATATTTTCTTACTTTTCATTTCTGGGCTTCACTTTAAGATCACCCGTGGTACTGACAGCTCTTGCACAACTGATAGTTCCTGTGCCAATTAGTAGAAAGGACTAAGAACATCCTGCAGATACTGGTTGTGAAACTAGACCCCACTGCTGGATTGTAACAGCAGCAGTGCTTGAGATCAGAGCTTGGGCTCACATGAGCTGTGTGAGGTTGGACTAAAGAAATCCAGAGCCCCTAACTAACTCAGTTAATCCCACTACATCTAAGGATTTTTATATCAAAACAAAACAACACATAAAAACCCAAACCAAAAAAGCCCACCCAGTAATATCAGTAGAAGCTTCTCTCTTCAACATGGGAGCAAAAGCTCTAGGAAGAAGGAACTTTCCCCTCTCTAACATCATTCACACAGCATGGAAACGTGAGCTCTTTCAGCCTGCCCTTTACTATTTTAGCTGATGATTAAAGGTCAGGGTAGGATATCTCTTCATGTTAGTTTGGAAAAACAGTTGGGGTTTTATTGCCGGTTTCCCCTTTGCCCCTCCACTTCTTTGTAGCATAGTTGGTGCCCTGCTTCCTGGGGTTGCTGTTACTGCCCGATAGATTTCCTGACACAGAAGGCGTCTGGTACATTGGATACTGGTCTTGATTTCTCATGGTTTCTCCTTCGGTTTGCATAGTTGGAGATTATATCCTTGACTAAGAAATTCACAGAGGGTCCTGGGATGATAAATAGAGCACATATTCCAGAAACTCTTCAGAAGTGAGACCTGCTGCATGATTGTGGGCAGTATTGCAATTCAGGTGAGGTTTTCAGTTCTGGGTTTGAAATATCACTGCTAATATGCAAGTGAACAAGCTACTGAGCTGCCTGCAGCTGCTATTTACTACATTCCTTCAACAATCCCTTTCCACTTACAGACACTCATTTTCACATTCCTTTAAACCCTCTCCCATAACAGATTTAAAAGGAAAAGAAGATGGGGGAAATGGTGTATTCAAACCACTGTCTCACTGCTTAACTTGTGTGTCACACAGTCTTTGCACACAAAGAGTATCCCACTCTATAACCATTTTAAGCATAGCCTTGGAGTCCATAAGAAAACTAAATGCAACATTTCACTTGCACTCTTACACTCTCCCTTACAGACACCAGAGAAGGAAGATGTGACTGCGGTTATGATCAGCTGTAAGAACCTCAGAGCAAACCAACACTCAGTAAGTCTGAAACATAGCCCTGCGTTATCCACCCAAAAATGTGTATATCACCTCAAGGCTCTTAGTATGTCTGTACCACAAAAGCAGATATATTTATTCTTACCAATGTTTTCATCTGACTCGTTCAGAGACTTCAAAGCCATATTCATACCTAAGGAATCTTAGACCACTTAGTTCTGCATTTATCAGTATTGTTTTATACATTAAAATCTCAATTTACTAAACTCATAGATGTCAAAACTATATCCTACGAACATAATTATGAAGGCAGTGGAAGTACAAAAGAAAAAATAAATAAGGGGATTATATTTTCATAATAAAAGCATGATTGTTCAAAACATAATTATTCAAGAGTACAAAACACTCCAACCTATAACATAACTTCTTCAAAAAGCACTACCATATAATGCTGTGTCAAACAGAGAAAACTGAATCTGAACAAAATCTTTGGATGTCTGGGTACACCTGTGAAGATACATATATCCTGAAAATATAATAGTGTACAATGTGAACATTTTCTTTACAAATTGGGTCCCAATCATGAGGTTGTATAAACAAAGATCATCAGTGGAACGAAACAGAGAGAAACCTCACGGAACTAATCCAAGTATTACATTTCAATAGATACGAGTATGATTTAACATTATTTCTGGATGCTTACAGTTGAGACTGCTAATTACTTTGTCTACATACAAATGGCAGTAACTAACCAAAAAAACCCTCACAAAAAACAGATGTCCTGTTTCTAGGATATGAAAATTCTCACACCTGTGGCAATGCCTTCCACCACCAGGCAATAGATGAAAAATAATATGGCTAATATTTCATTAAATACATGACCTTGTTGACAAACTGATAAGGCAGATCATTATGATGAAAAAAAAATCTTTCATCATTATTATTCAAAATCTTACAGACATTTCTAGAAGATGCCCTTCAAAATGGAGTATCAGATGTTTTCTTGTACAGTATGTAAGTTTTTGAGCACATGGTAAAATACTGAACAATCACAACAAAAATTATTGCACATAGAATTCTATGCATTAATTTAATTAGATATTGATATGATTAAACAATCAAATAATTACTTTTGTGATGACACCAGGCTGTCCCAAGAATGTATTACCTACATGTGATATTCCTTGAAGACAAATACAGGATATATTCAATCTGGTTTTTTTTGCTTATACTTCTGCAATATCTCCGTATTGTTTAAGACTTTTTCTTTTTTCAGTTTATGTTTGCATTTGGTTTTGGGAAGAGATTAACTTTTTTTCTGTTTTACTTTTTCAATTCTAAAACAAAAACACGTGGTTATGCTTTTTCATTGCGTGATATAATACAATGCAAATTTCTATATGAAAAGCGTAACAAAAATTGTTAATGATTTCTATTATAGAAATTAATAACAATAATAATAACAACAGCAACAGAATCTGCATCTAAATCTTGAGAGAAACGATTATACACACCTCTATGGAGCTTAGCAACTGGATTCATCCCAGAAAAAGTGAGCATGATGTTTTACCTCGTGACGGGTTAGCCTTGGTTTGTTACCAGAAGCCCACCCACTCACTGTCTCCTTCCCCTCAACAGGATAAGGAGGGGAATAAGATGAAAATCACCTGGCTAAGCTTCCCCCAAAGCATCTCTCCTCCCCACCTCGTTATCACCACATGTTACACCCAGCCCCTCCAGTGCAGAGAGGGAGCTGTGGTCAGTACTGCTCCTTCCTTCTCACTCATTTTTTCTGTTCCACCATCGTCTCTCCAGGGGCTGCATGGGATTCCTGCTTGGACATCTGTCTCTCACCATGTTCCCCTCCCCCTCATTGCTGGGCAGGTTCTGCCCTTCCTTACACAGACTTTCCCTGAGGTGCTCAGTTGTGCCCTGTGGTGGGTCTGTCTTACTTTCTAACACAAGAAAGCCTACAGTAATGGGCTTTCCTCTTATTAAAAAATCAGAGACCATCCCTTAGGACTTGTTGCAAATGCCTCAACTGTGGGAAAAGCTTGATTACAGCTCCTACCTTATTAGAACCATAAAATCATAGAATATTCTCAGTTGGAGGGGATCATCGAAGGATCATCTAGGATCATCGAAGTCAAATTCATTGCCTTGCACAAACAACCCCAAGAATCCCACCATGTACCTGAGAGCGTTGTCCAAACACTTCTTGAACTCTGTCAGGCTTGGTGTTGTGACCACTGCCATAGGGAGCCTGTTCCAGTGCTCAACCACCCTCTGGGTAAAGAACCTTTCCTTAATACCCAGCCTAAACCTCCCCTGACACAACTTCAGGCCATTCCCTCAGGTCCTTTCACTGGTCACCCTCCTCTTCCTGCTGTGAGCAAGCTGTAACTGCAATGAGGTCTCTCCTCAGTCTCCTCTTCTCCAGGCTGAACAGACTGACCTCAGTTGTTCCTTGTATGGCTTCTCCTCCAGACCCTTCACCATCTTTGTAGCTCTCCTCTGGACACTCTCCAACAGTTTAATATCTTCCTTATATTGTGGCACCCAAAACTGCACACAATATTCAAGGTGAGGCCACAGCAGCGCAAAGTAGAGCTGGACAATTACCTCCCTAACCAGCCACTGAAAAATTCAAAGTACCTTTTTTATTTTCTGCTCTGTCAGCTCATCTCTTCATCTTCAGATAGTTCACCCCTATGTCACTGGAGGAACTGTGAGAGATTTCCCGGGACAGAAGTCCCAGGACCCCCCTCTTCCACCACACCTTAAATACACCAGGTATCTTCTCAGCCTCTGTAAGGCCAAACCAGACTGTTCTCAATAATAGAGGATCATTGCATTCCGCCTGTCCCTGGCCACTGAAGATGAATTTGCAGAGGCAAAGCCTTCCCACTGAGCCAGCTCAATGGTGTTTAGCCAAATGAGAAGCACTACAGAGAAGATTATGCAACTTGGGGCTATGCCATTGCGTCTGTATGTTTGACTAGAGGGGAATCTTATGTTCTCGCACACAACAAATCCAATCTCCAGCTGAGATGACTGCAATTTCAATTCACTCTTGCTCTAGTAGACCCAAAACCTCAAGATAAATATTCAGAAAAGTGGAGTATTACACCAAACAAGCTTCTAAGCCTCCTTCTTTATGAAACTTCTGTTGTGAAGCTTATGCACAAGAGAATCTCTCAATACACAGATCGTGCGTGTGTGAGAAGAACACAGTTCAGGGCAAAGTTTCTGACCAGCTGCCCTTTCTTCGTCAGATTTCTCAAATTTCTTTTCCCGTCTCCTGGCATATCCTTATATTAGAAGTACAGCTCATGGGGGAATGCAGCAGCCAACAGTACTGGCAAGCAGAGTGCTCTGAGGCAGCGTTAATCAACAGGAACAGCTTTGTCCCGGGGGAGATGTCAGGAATAAACTGGAAGGTCTGGGGGTGCAACAGAAAAGAGTAAAGAACACTGTTGGGCCTGGAAAAATGTATCATATTCAATATGTTAGGTCTGGTGCCACCTTTTCTGCTGTCTGTCATTTACTGCCCCCAGCTCTGCCAAAATCTGATGAAAACTACGGATTAAAGGAGTTACAATTTCTCGGTTGCTTATTTTCCTTCTGGTTTTACAAAGATTTTGCCTTCTGGGTCAGGAAGCTCTGTGATGTCTTTTAAAAATCCACTAGAAAAAAGATTTCTGACAATTTTTCATACACTCTCCAGACAAAAAATGGGGTTGATTCCAGATTTCACATCTTGATTTCTTTCAAATGAATTTAAAAAGAATGCTCCTTCTCTTGTTAGGAGATTATTTGAGGCAAGAGAGTGAGACCTCTTTTCAAAAAAAACTAGAGAAATAAATCCTTGCATATTAGAGGAATTTTAGTAAATTGACATTTGTCAAGTATTGTTTTTAAATCACCTAAGACTACCTCTATACATTATATATAAACATTTTTCACTGTGAATTAAGGACACTCATGACTGAGCCAACTTTGTAGACAGCAACAGATACACGTCAAATATATGACTTAATGAAGTACTAGTAAGTTCTCTCTTTCCCCAAATCAAGCAGGCTATGCTTTTCAGAAATTGCTTGAAATCGAGTTGCATTTTGTCTGTTCCAAAGTTTACCTTCACTGGCAACAAATTTACATTATTTTTTGCCTCTTTGGCAAAATTACTTTGAACCTTTTTCTTGTATCTCAAAAATCAAGACCCCCAGGTTTCAATTTTCAGACTACTGACCACTGAAGCTAAAACCTCTTTGAAACTTAATTTCAAGTCATACCTAGGAAAGACACACAGTCAGAAACATTTCTCAGACTTCCTATTAAGTCAATGTATAGGGCAAAATAATGCCATATCCAGACTTTCAGAGAAAGCAAAGATGAGCTCTTTAGAGATTGTGGATTTTTTTTATCCTCTAAAACATTACAACTATTGCTTATACTTTTTTTTCCACTGAAATTTCAGAGTTCCTTTGCTGAAAAAAAAACCCCACACCCAAAAGCAAAACACAGTATATCTTACCCAAATATCCAAACAAAATGTTGACAATCTCTGACTTTTCTCTTCTGGTATAATTCTAGATTGTCTATTTATTTCAGGGAATTGTGGAAGGAGTGAAAATAACCAAAAAAGAAAACCAGCGAGCAAACAGGGAAAAATACTGTCCAAAATGAAGTTTTCCTGTTCTTCAAGAAGTTCAAATTCAGGACAGAAACTTCTTCTAGACATTAAGAAAATTCAAGTGGATGTTTATACAATGAATCAAAAGGCCACAATCATACCTTGTGCTGTTGAAGAATGCACATTCTGAATGCGATTCAGGAAATTCTTTTGAGGTGGCTTGGTAACATTAAGAGTCAAAAGCGCAACAAAATCTGTGCTTGAAAGCTAGAAATTTTGTAAATAATGAATGCAGAGTTCAAGACTACAAACTCTGCAGCAAAGGGGTAGAAGGAGTGGTAATATGGGAAAAGTGGACAAAATAAATCCTTTACCTGCCAATCAGAAAACTTGCTCTTTTTCTGAAAACTCCAGTCTAGCAAAAATACATATTTAAGAAATAAACCCCAAGTTTAATAGTTTCTCTTTTATGCACACAACTAAGAAGATAAAAAAACATTTAGAACTTTGCAACTTAACAGTAAAGCAGAAGTAATAAAAAGGATCAAACTTGAGGAATTATATTGGAGGTAATAGATGCTGTCTATTCGTAGAAAAAGAATTAAACACCAGAAGAAAACAAAAACATAGTAATAAGTTCTACTAGATCTAGAAAAGTAATGGTTGCCATTCTTGCTGGAGGAATCACCTAAGGCCTCTTTCTTCAGATAGGCTGAAGCAAAAAATGCGTTAATGCAGCAGGGTTCATTAAACTTACAAAAATATCAATACATTATCTTTAGATGAGCGAGCTTCAATTAAGTACTAATGATGGATTAAATGGAATATGCATTTAATTAAAGAAAGTGATTTTACAAAGAATCAGAAAATACTCCTGAATTATTACAGTCTTCCGAAAAATATCCCTACAACAAACCAAAATTTGTTTAGGGCATTTCAGTGGTAAATGCTATGTGTATTCTTTTGCTAGTTCCACAGTCCCAATTTTAAGGTGCAGATGGTGAAGTCGACTATAACGGTGGTTTACTACTCATGCTCTCTCTAGAGTTTTAAGTTCAAATTGCACCTATAAAAAGGGGTAATTAGTTCTTTCTGGTTTATTGCTGTTAGGGGAAAGGAAGCAGTTTCAGTTAACTATCGACTAGACACCACTCCAGATTAAATATCCCAGATTCAGTACCTTATCCTGGCTTTCAAATACCAAACTGAGAGTTCAAAGAAAGTGGGAAATGTCACCTTCCCTACATTATGGACTATTAATTATGTCTTTGCAGTGAACTTTCTCAGTGCAATTAGTCTACAGACATGAAGATCATTCTTTATAAAAGACTATAGGCTGTAACAAGGTTAATTCCAATTTAAACTGTGTTAATCACAAGAATGACTGCATTCAGACAGCTGAATAATTATCTGATAAGCAAAGTATGTGTAATGAAGCGGAAAAAATGGACTAATTTAAAAACAAGCATGGGTATGCAACAATGTATATGTTTTTCTTTTCTAACATATGCGCTGGTTTTTTTCCCCTATGATACCCTTTATCCATCTAGTTTTGTGTGTAGAAGGGATTCATAAAATCAATTACATCTAGTTACAAGTAAATATGTAGCTGCGTTTGATAGAAATCTGACAGCAGCTTTGAAATGTGTGTCCTTTTGGGTCACTTAATAGAGAACTTCACGGAGGATTTCTGTCCCCTCGCTTTGACAGCACACTCCACTCCTCAATAAAGCTGAGCCCTGGTAAATCTGCCCTCATGGTGGATGGTAACTGAGGGTAACCAGGAGATCCCAGGGTGGAATTGCAAGTCACAGTTCCTCTGGTGGCAAATCTCGTTCAAAAGATTTCTGAGCCCCGTTTTGTTTCCCAGACCTTGCTTTTCCAGTGAGTTTATCATACGCTAGATAATACTCTGTAGAATGAATAAGTGACAAGGTCCTGTGCAGAAGGGGCCACAGAGAGAGCTGCACTGATTCAGCTCAAGGGGATACATATTTCACCAGAAAAAGAAAAGGTAGAAAAGCCTCTTAAAACTAGTCTTGCTAGTGGTGAAAGCACACCTTAGAACAGTATCTTCAAGCACAATCAACAAGAAAGACCCAGCCCATAACTTAAAGTATGTTAGAAATGTAGAACTAGGCCTTTACCTTTCATCACCTTTTAAGAGAAATAAAAATAAGGCTCACTAAAATATTCAGAAACAAACAACCAAAATGTTTCACTTTGCAGGAAACTGTAGATAGTGCTGTTTTTTATGGAATGGAGAAAACTGGGCCACAATTTTTTTCATTTTTTTTAAATTGAGAATAACCTAATTCCCTGCATTTGAATTCCTCTTGTAGAAAGGACAAAAAGAGATTCTCTGCTGTTCTGAGATTTAAAACCCATTTCTGACAGAAATTCAGATAATCACTCTAAAGTGATAAAGTCAACTATTCTGGATAACCCAAGACAAAAATAAACTTTTCTTTATTATTATGCTTTAAAGCATAATAATTCTTTAAAGTCTCTGTGGTGGGTTGACCTGGCCATCAGATGTTTACTAAGATGTTGTGTCACTTCCCTTCCTCAACTGGACAGAGGGACAATGTGCAAAGAAAAGTTCTTGGGTTGTGATGAGGACAGAAGATTACTGATGAATTACCATCATGGGCAAAATGGACTAAGCTTGTGGAAATTAATTTAATGCATTGCCAGCCATCTGTAAGAGAGTAGGAGAGAGAGAAATAAGAACAAAACACCTTCCCCCCACCCCTCCCTTCTTCTCAGGTTCAGCTTTACTCTTAACTCCTGAGTGATGCAGGAGGATGGGGAATTGAGTGCCACAGTCAGTCTATAATGTTTAATCTCTGCTGCTCTTTGCTCCTCGCACTCTTCCTCTGCTCCAGCATGGAGTGTCTCTCACACAAAACCATCCTTTATGAACTTCTTCAACCTGAGTCCTTCCCACAGGCTGCAGTTCTTCAAGAACTGCTTCAGCATGGGTCCTTTCCAGAGAGTCCTTCAGGAACCAACTGCTGCTGCTTCTCCATGGGCTCCTCTCCATGAGTCACTTACTCTTTCTTAAATTTCTTATCACAGTGATGATACCAGCATCACTGATTGTCTCAGCCTTGGCTTGTGGTAGGTTTGTCTTTGGGTCGACTGAAACTTGCTCTTTCAGGCATGGGGGCAGCTTCTGGTGCCTTCTCAAAGAAGTTACTCCAGCAGCTGTCGGGCTACAAAAACATTACCTCTTAAACCCAATACAGTATCTACTAAGAATTCCTGTGGAAATAAAGAAAAATATCTGAAAAGCAAAAAAATACAGTTTTTATTGTAAATATATACATTGTAAAATTATTTCACATGCAGACAGTTGCATTTGTGATGCTTACAGATGTTTAACTGGACTTGAAAAAAATAAATACAATGAAATTATGAAATCTGATCTATCAGACAAATATTCTGCATCTTTAGGTGCTTCCTGTACATATATACATAATATATATATTATTATATATATTTATTAAATATATTTTATTTTTTAAAATATTATATATATATATAAGGTTATGAGGTGTTCCCAAATTTTATAATATAATTCTATATTTTGGATTCAAATAAACGTTAAAAAGTCTGCTCAGTTTCACACCACGGTACTTACTGTCTTAATTGTAGTGCACTTGATCCTGCACAGACTCAATGCTGTATTTCTACTGTATTTGTGAAAACCTGATAGAGTTTTTATGCTGACAAAATGTGATAGACCATGATCATTTGGCACAATTTAATGTTCAGGACATAATAAAGATGGTTGTGTTGCTACTCAAGGTCCTTTGCATGGACACAGTTGAGAGGCAGGACAACAAATATCGACAAAATTCACTAAATTAACATTTTCAAAGAAAATATAAGAGTATAATTTAAAGTTAACCACACCCCCTGTCTTTTTGTTCCCCTTCACTAAATCTTAAAAACTTCTGCCTGTGATTTTCCAACTTGCCTTCCTTTTCTTTGAAGCTTCTCCTACATTCTAACCTTTAGTTTTGAAACTTCAATTCCCTGTCAAGTTCTCTATTCTACATGATAAGTCAGCATGTTCCTTGTATGATCATTACTAGAGCATTTGCATACAAATGGCTTCCCTCACCAAAGGCAGTCAGAGGCCATAGTTACCTCTCAGTTCAAGTATTTTTCCAGGTTCACTACTTCCTTTCTTTCAAGCAACTAGCCAGCTGATGTATTGCTAGTTAATAGTAACACTAATAACATAAGAAAATTCTATTTACACGGTGAGTGTAAATGCACTTTAAAAATACTGTTCACATTGACCTCTTCTAAATATTTGTGATAGAATTAACTAAAGTATTAGTGTTGAAATTGAAAAGTAACTCCCAGTAGCTCAAGGTGCATATTTGGCCTGGTGAATTCCATCTTAGGTTTACTCTCATGAACCCATCTACTCTAGACTCGATTTATCTAAAATTTTATTTAAATATTCTAGTTGTTCTTCTGTCTTCAGTCATTTCATTTCTATCGGTCAGCATGACAATTATAGGCACATTTGTAGTAAATCTGTGAATAATTATTGTGCAGTGTAATCATGACCAATTTGATCATGCAAATTAATTGAGAAATGAGCTAAACTTTAAATTGACTAGATTGTCCAGGGGACAGAAATTAGGAGAGTAGTATCTGTGGGCATGTAAAAAGAATATTATTTTTATACCAGAATCCAAGGAATTTTCTTTTTGGCAGAGTGGAAGTGGAAAATAAAAAAAAAAAGAAAAAAAAAGAATGGTCATGCTTCACAAAAAATATTTCACTTACTTGGTCTCTTTTAGTCCATTTCACACATCTCAGTAAGTAGGACTGTTGTTGATTAGTTTTTCTATATATGGTGTGAGGCTTGACCTCAGTCACCACTTGCACATGGGACTTGTATTGCTGCTGAAGTCTACCCAAATGTTCCCCCAGTTATTGTGGACAGGGTTGTTTTTCCTCCTCTGTGATAGTTCTGCTGTAGATATTTAATGTCCTTGTGGTTCAGCAGCGTCACACACACATTGTTCTCACTTTTTAACCCTGAGCCTCAAAAAAATACTGCCTCACTGCCATGGAACTACAAAAAGGAAATACTGCTAAGGGACAGGATTTGTGAATCTTAGTAATGGATCTGCAGTTTTCTAATTCCTAATTAAATAACGCGTTCCTAATCCTTAATTTTAATCCAATGTTTTGTACACAAGAGGAATGCTGATGAATTTGATGAAATTTCTAAGGTAGTCTCGGTTGGAGCCTTTTCTCATCTGAGTGAAGGGAAATTCAAAAGCATATCACGGTAGATTCCTTTCCTTGCCTTACTGTTTCAGACTGCTAAGCACCAGTTTTCCTGTCTGTTAAATAATTATTTACTAGTGCAATGTCTAATTTTCATCATGACTGATCTCCTCATTCCTCAGTACCGCGGCAAGTTAGAGATCAGTTGCATTTTTATAGGCCAGAGAAATGAAGGATTGAAAGCAAAAGGAATTATGCAACTGAAACCCTGCATTAAAGGAGTGATAAAGTTGGACAGCCAAACACTCCACAACCAGGTAAAGTCAGACTGTTGTATTTTTATCAACATTAATTGAACTCCATCATGCATAGGCAATACAGTGGTTTGGTTAAGTAGTCCATGCATTGCCCCTTACAGTGATGATCATCCACTTTGGGCCTGCAGTTGGAACTCATATTTTTCCTATCACATTGTCTGAAGCTCCAGGACACACATGTAGCATCCCGGTCAGCTCTCTTTGATGGATTCCCTTGTGACAACAGATAAGCATGTGCCTGTGTAGCCAGTGGCTTCCTCTCACACTCAGGGAGGCCACAACAGAGCAATGAATCACCCAGATCTGCACTTCTGCCATCACAGCTCACAGGGGGGAGGTCCCTGCAGAAGGTACATTTCATATTTCTTATAGTAATGGGGGCCCTGACAGTGCAAGTGATGATTCCCCCTCCTGATTGCCCTGTCTGTACAACACAACAACAGGTGAGCCCTCCTTCTGGGGAGCTGATCTCTGCTCAGACTGTGTGCAGAGCACATCACCAGCCACCTAGAAAGAATTTCACACTTTTTGCCCCCTGAAGTGTTTCTACTCCAGCTGAGCCTGGCAAATTGCTTTGTGTGTCTGATTTCTACCTCCTGCACTCACAGTGGGCTTGTTTCCTCTTCCATCGCTCCAGTGCTTAACAACATTCTGTTTGATACAAGTTTTGAATCCATTTGATATAAATGCACCCTCATTATCACTCACTAAATACTTGTGGAAGTTTCTGTGCTGTAAATACATGTTTAGGGCAGTTGTGATTGCTGTATCCCTGGTAGCCAGCAGTGCATCTGCAGTTCTTTTGTTGTGGTGTTTACAGCACGATATGAATTCTGTCCTGACCTTGTTAAAATTTATTTTCCTGCTGCGTGTCTCTAAGCAGTTATTTAGTTTTCCTTGTTTCCTGTCAGTTCCTAGGAAGGTTTCATTCTCTGTGCCATAATGAAAACGTTTCGTCCCTGTAAAGACAGATTTACTTGTTATTCACAACATTAAAAGGTGGTATTTCTGTCTTTTTCAAAAAGCTTGTTAATAAATCTGGTATAACAGTGCCCCTGTAAATGCTGACTCCAACTGATAGATTCTACTGGTTTTTGAAGTTAGCTTGCTCTCTCATGTTTCCCTTTTTGCCAGATGACACTTGCCCTGAGTATCAGGCGCTAATTTAGTACTCATGTCACAGCTGATGCTCTAGAAGTGTGCTATCTGTAGCTGGCATCTGAGATCTCAGCTACTCCCCTTCTAATATTTTATATTTTCTATATAACCACATTTCAGTAAAACTATTCTAAGTCACAAAAATACTGAATTTTAGTTTTCACCCTCCACAAAAGGTCGTGCAAATCTCAGTAAAACAGGATGCAAACTACCAAAGTGAAAAGCATCATATTGCAGTCATCTTTACAATATTTACAAAACACGTACTCTACCCATGCTTATTAAAACCAAACAGAAAAAGGAACATACTTTTCTCCACAAAATACACAAGCTTGCTGTTAAATCCATTGCAGAAATAACCTTATGTAGCTCTTTCACATTGCTGCTGCTGCTGCAGCAGTAACAGATATTGAGAAAGCAGATGGCTAACCTTCTGAACGACATTATTCATGTTTCCATAATAACAGTCTAAAGACCATAATGCTGCACCTGTTCTAAATTCTTCCTTTTTAAGGACAAAGTACTGTCAACCTTCAAATATGTGGCTCTAGATACAGGACTAACTATGATTTTAATGGAAGAAAAGTGTTTGATCTTGTACTAATACTTTGGTTTTTTTAATGCAGTTTTCAGACCTGGAAATAGTAATTTATTACAGTTAAAGAGTAAATTTTCTGTTTCTTCTTCCAGTCATTTCTGTGTTTGTGGAACAGCCTCTGACCAGTCTGGAGTTACATTTCCTGAGAGCAGGTCCCTCGAGCCATTCTGTCATGGTTCTGCAATCTGAACATGCAAAGATGCTTAATTATTACCGTGCAGTAGTTTCATTAATTATATAGGATGCTTTCAGAGCAGGATATAATCTGCTAGTGAGTCTGACTCACTGTAAGGGTCACAGTGAGCCACCTTGGTTCCTCAGGGAAGAGTTAGGAATATGTAATTGCTGTACTGCATCAAAGCCAGGGTTCACTGAACCCTCTGGTCTGAGTATAATGCTGGGAGCAGCTCAAGTGCTTCAGGAGTCTGTATATGACCCCCATGGGAAATATGGATTAATCTTTCATCTTAAATCTTGAAGTGAAATGATGGCCTGAATACCCATATAAATTTCCAGTTTCTTTTAGAACCTTGTTAAAGTCTTTGCTTCAGAAATTGAGCCTGTGACATGAGGACTAGTGTGCTCTACCCCATCAGGTGACAGAGGTCTTGTACAGCCCAAACCAGAGGTCAAACCATAACTGTAACTCTTTTCCTGGCAGGGGAAGAAGGAAGAATGGGACCCAGTGCAAGTGATCTGCTCCCAGCTGGACTCTGAGTGGAGCTATTCCTTTACAGTCCCTGACTCTCTCAGCTATGGGGCTGTTCAAACAGCCTGCTTTAAGGAAAGACCTGACCACTTCTTAAATTTTTATTAAATGACATTTTACTCTGCAAAGTACACTTTAACTTGAAAGTATTTTCTTTAGCATTTTTCCCTGCTGAGCAACTCCCACCACTCCATATAGCCACATGGAGGAATGTGAAAGGTTTCACCACCTACAATCTGCTTTTGGTATGCCTTGGAATATTTTTTCTCTCATTCTTTGCCTGTGTGGGTTCAGAGGCTCAGTTCTCTCTGGAGTCTATCCTGTAAAGGGAGCAAAATAGTGGGTCCAAAGCTGAGCTTAATTTCTTATCTAGGTTGTCAGAAGGGGGCTTAGGAATTTTGATAGACTTCCCTGGATTGCCTTAAAGTTACTGGGGAATTGAATAGTATGCTTGTGCAGAGAAAAGAAAAATTAACTAAGGAGGACTGCAGAGAAATAGATGAAATCAGATGTTCACTAGCTACTCTTGGATTTACTATAAAATTATCTAACTTTTATAGGTTGTTTAAACTATTATGTCAACTTCTACACATAAGATACATTTGTTTATCTCATAAACATAAAAAGCATAACCGTGTATAGGAAACAACTTAAAGAATGAAGTATCTTGTAAGGAAAAAAATAAAGAAGGCAGAACAAATCCTTGAGTCTTCATAAATTGTCTCATGAGATCTTTCCCAATTACTTTATCTGCTGTTAATAATTATGGTGGTAAGTACTAGATTGAAAAATCAATCTCCTAACTAGACCATGTTTAGTAAATTCAGCCCAGAATATATTAGCTGAAATTTATATAACTGTGAGCTAAACCACACTTATTGTACATATGGGGAGTGAATATGCCTAACATACATATGAACATAATCAGTCAGACAAGACTGAATTCTTATCCTATTTTGTAAGAAGAAGGAAGATATTTTTAATTTGATTTTTTTTTAAGACTTTCTGTGGCCTTGAATGCTTATATGTGTGCTGGAAAATAAGTACCTCATCGGAGTCAGCATGAATTATCATATCTTGGCTCTCCAGACAAAGAGGAATGGAACAAAGGCTTCCAATTATTTCCACTGCCACAGGATCATTTGGAGGTTCAATTGTGAAGTGCGTCTCGAGAAAACTTACTACTTTTGCTAATGACAGCCAGGTAGAGAAGAGATAGGAAGAATTTTGATGTAGTATGTTTTTTTTAATAAAGCTGTGAAATCTAAAGCAAGTCAGAAGATGACAACTTCATCATTATTTAAGAGCAGTATTGCTTTTAAATTAAATATATACGAAGCCCACATTGTTAAACTGTCATACACATTCAAAAAACCACTTAAGGAATGCTTACTTTTTATGTAAAGGTAAATGGAAAACTGTCATTAGTCGTAACACAAGAATAAAAAAGAAGAAGTTTACATAAAAAGGTGACTGTGTTACCTCAAGTAGTCTCCTAGTTATTCTTCAGTGGGTGATATGTGACAGCATCTGACATTTGAAGGTCTTCAGGTACATTTGTGAGACTATGTGTGACAATAGAGTGAAAAATTCAGTTTTGCAAGGTATGAAGAAATAACATCACATAGTATACAATCCTTTTCATATTTCTTTTTCTTCACGGTTTGTCTGTAATAATAATATATATAGGATATATAAGGATCTTCAGATAAGTGTTGATTTTTTGTTTGCTTCACCTTTTTATATTTTAAATGAAAACAGAATGATAGGCTTAAAAGTATATTTATAATCAAGAAATATGAACAAATAAATAATCTAGATTCACAAAATATTGGTGGTTTGGAAAAATATATGGTGTTCATGCTTCTCCTTTGTAGAGGCTTTATCTTCAAATGTTAAAAAGTAAGACTTGAAGTTCATTCCTCAATTTAAACCAAGTTATAATTTTGTTTTTACTTCATCTACACATCTATTCTATTTTTCTTGTATTTTTCTCCAGACAAAAGCTTTTCCTTGATTGCTTTCAGTGGTAGTGAGAGCATATCTTTAAATACAAGTATATTTTCCTCACAAATATTACTGTCCTGTTAATAATTTTAGTAAAAAGACATTGATAGTGCTCAGACTGTCATAGTGAAAATACATATTGTGTGTCTTATTTGTGTGGCCATCCATATATATGTGTATTGAATATCACATAAATTTCCTCTCTGGAATATGTGTTCAGCCTTACTATTGGAGAGACCAGGGACCAAGCTGGACCAGGAGGAGGAACCTGGGTCCTACTGGCGGCCAAAGGAGCTCCAGGAGACCAGGAAGGAGGGATCTGTGAGGTTCCCAAGCTTATCTTATAAGGTGATCTCAACAGTCACAATGAAAGGAATGATAAGAATGACCAATCAAGCCTCATAGACCATTCACTACAGACACCTCTCTAAGCTGTAATGGCTTTTACAGCACCACATGAGATACAAGAGAGGTCACAGTGGTTATAAACAGAAATATTCAGCAGTAATCTCTGGAGATTCCAGAAGCTCTTCTAAACTGAGTAATGCAACAAAAGGGGATGCCCACTGCTATCCCTGAGGATAAACTGATAAAGGAAATGTTTGTCTTGAGATTAGGAGACAATGGAAGTAGGTCAGGTTAAAGCAGCAATCTAGGCCATCATTATCTCAAGCACTGATTTATCTCAAATGAGTTAAAGCATTAAGTTAGAAACTAATTGTTCTAGTTTCACTCTCTACTCTACAGAGAAAGAAAACCTCACAAGATTTCCAGAGAGCAGTTCAGCTGACCAGATTTTTTTTTTAATTATTTATTTTTTTTATTTTTTTACTTTGAGGGTGGAATGGTACAAGTTATACAAATAAAATCTCAGTCTGAGCTCTAATTTCTAGGACTCGGCTCTTCAAATGGTTTATACTCAAGTGGTAAAATAGACAGGGGGAGGGGGCACTTGCAACTTTAGCATAGATTGAAACAATGGGAGTACAAGTTTCTTTCTTTTTCCTGCTTGTGTCAACAGTAGGAATAAAATTTCACATTTCCATCCAGTGTAATGCACAGCTGGATGTGCATCTCAGTCATGAAGAGATACAGAGCCATACAGTCATACTTTGCATTTTAGTGTAGATTTGGGCTAAGACAGCCTCTGTCTGTCTATAAAATCTGCTCTGTTCAGGTAGTAGTTTGAAACACTCCTCTCAAAGGTTAGGACATGACTTAGGAGTCCCTGGCAGCATTCCTCCTAACAAAAGTAATTCTAAAGTGCATAGGTGAGCACAAGCCACAGCTGAGTGCATAACTGCTGATACATTTACTTACACATTTAGTGCATTATAGGTATTTAATTTACAGCTTTATGAAGTGCTCTGTAATACTTCAAAGATAATAAGTGAGGTATCAAGGTAAAATATCTCATATTCTGTGCAAGCAATCAGCCACATCTAAAGCAGAAAGGTCAGGGAAAATGCATTTCAAAAGCATAACATGAATTTTGCAGGGGTTTTGGTACCCCTTTAGAGGTTCAGAAAATTTTTGCTAAGTACAGACATCTCCAAAAATAGACCTTGTTTGCTAAGTTTTCTCAATAGATATCTCTTCAAATCATCACCATGGTTCCACACAGCTCATAGGTCACTGAAAAAGAGCATAAGGTAACTACCTTGATTTTTGTGGTTCTAAATCACAAAAAAATCAGCTTCACTTGTTAAAAATAAAACAAAAACAAAACAAAGGACAACAAATAAACCTCATTTTGCTGGTTCTGAATCATTGCCAAAAACATTGTCTAAAAAGCCTTTGAGATTCTTTAAATACTTAAGGAGAATAGATCAATATCTGCAATATTGGAAGACAACAATGAGCAGAGATGACAAAATAGAAGAGAGAAAATGGCACTGTGGATAGCTGTGTGTTTTTAGAAAGTCAGTCACTAAAGAACCAACAACCTCCCGGACATGACTGAGTGAGAAGTAAGGCAGATGAAAGATATGTTAATGCAACAATCAGCTTGCTACAGGTAACTATTTTAACACGAGTTTGTAAATGATTGTTGCTTTCGAACAACAAATAGATTTTAGTAGTTGAGGGATAGCTTTAAACAATAAATGGAAGAGTTGAGAAGTTTCTAACCTAGTACACTTCACACTTGCCCAGCCCTCTTAGGTAGTAGATCCCAACATATTACTAGGACCTACTCCCAGTTTCCAAATGTTGAGCAAAACTGAAACCTTTTTTTTTCCTTTGCTTCATCAGGTCCAGAGTTCTGTAACTCTGATATTATGTAGCCATGAAGGGAAAAATATTTTTCCAGTACATGCATTGATCACTGCAGATGGCAAGTGATTTTTGGTCTACAACACTAACAAAAAGAAATCTTAAAAAAAAAAATTTACAAAATTGAGTTTAATTAAGTGGCATAATGTAAAAAAGAAGGGATACATGAACTACTGTGTGTGTGCAAAAACAAGTGTCTGAAAAGTTATATCATTAATAGCAAATTAAAACTCAGATTAGATGGATTCTATTTTAATTACAGGCCTTTCCAAAAACATTTAAATATGTATGCATACTTAGAGACTTCAGAGTAAAACACAAAATCTTAAGAGTTTAATTAGTTTGCATAATTCACACCATTCAGGCAAAGAATCAAGTGGCTTTTTGTGGCAATTGCTTCCCTCATTCTTATATTTTAAAAGAAAATTCAAATTTCAGATTTTAGACAGGTTATGTTTTCATATAAAAAGAAAAGGAAATATGGTACTATGTGCAACACAAAGATTCCTGACTACAATGTCAAGTTGCACTGATATTAAAGCACTGGTTTTAGCTGGGCTGAGCTCACTTAAGGCCTGCTGTTAAGGCATCTGGTACTTATTACTCTGTTGCTGAACAGTCACTTGCAAGAAAGAGAAGAACAAATCCAAAAGGTCCAGATTAGTCACTAGATTACAGATTAAGCACAATTTTCAATAGTAGCATTTCAATAATTCATGCTTTAGAACCACCATAATTTGATTTGAATACACTTTTTCTGAGGAGAAAATTAAAGAAAACGGTAGTAATAATACAGTACCTAAAATTAACTTTGTACAGTGTAACTTCTAGAAATTACCATTTTGCCAACTCTACATAAATGACGTGCTATGAACTTTAATCAAATTGTCCTCAGATTTATTCTGGACTGAGGTCTGAATCAGATCTATCAAAATCATACACATTTCTGCTTTAGCTAGTTGTTACACAGTGTATAGACAATATTCAGTGCAGAAATACTCAGTAGAAGTCTTTACTAAGCAACTCAGGCTTTTGGTAGTGGTCTGCTGAATGAAAACAAACCTTTTTTTTTTTTAATTCACTCTAATTTTCTTTCAAGTTGCAGTAAATTTCTAATTCACATTAATTTTCCTGGAGAAGGTAAAGAAAATGATGGTAGGGATCTTAGAAAATATAATTTTTTTCATGAAGTAGCTCAGAGAGTCTTGCTTATTTTGATAAAGGAGCCAGACTGAAAAAACAAGTTCACAGTTAGTTTAGAGAGAGTAAAAACATCTCAGTGATGATTGGTTTGTCTGATCAGCTTTCAGTTCTAGGAGATATTCTGAAAATAGTTTGAATTCTCTAAGGCATAGGCACTCTTGGGGCAAAATATTTTCTAACATGAGTGAGATTTGATTTGGCTGAATTGACAGTTATATACAGAAATAAAAGTTAAATAGATGCCTTCCGTTTAACTAGAGCTCAGTGTAACATATGTGATGTTGAAAATCAAAACCTAAAAGTTGCCAGGGGCCTCTATGCAGTTCTTTTTAAATGCTCGGTAGATATAATGAAAGGATTTAAGATTTTCCTGGATCCAGGCTGTGTCTACCATGCTTCAAACAGGCGAATTTTCCATTCTGCCCAGTGTGTGACATGACTGATTGTTATCTGGATGTGATTGGTGTTCATTAGATTAGAGTTAATATGCTAATAAACCCATATAAATATTAGGTTATTTACTTCGGGTTTGTGCCATGCTTTCCCATCAGCTTGGTTCACGGAATGAGAAGTTGAGTGTACAGCCAGTGAAAGTTTGTGCAAATATTCTCTAAAAAATTCTTAATCAATGGTAGTTTTAGCCCAGAAAGGAACTTAAAATTATACTGTGTCCATATGGAATTTTTGAATAGGTATCATATCAAAATGACTGATCTAATGCAATAAATCAAAATGCATCACACGCCTGACTAATGTAAATTCCCTGTTTGTTAAAATTAAAGTAATCTCACCTTCACTGTTGTAAAACTACAAATCTGCATTTAAATTTCTGTTAATTTCATGCAATTCCAGCACCTCAATAGGCTTGTTCCACATTTGTACAACCATGTGAAATTTAACAACCTGTCCTAAATTTCATTATTTCTATGATAAGGTGATGCATTTGCTGGAAAAAAAACCCAAAAATAAACTCAAGCTATTTCAGTGTCTGCAAAAAAAAAAAAAAAGACAATATACTGGAGTCATTAGTATTATAAAATTGTAATAAATCCTTATAATGTGCATACCATGGCAAATCAATTTTGAACATCCCATCAAATTCCACTGTTTCTTAAAGTGACACATTAAGAGGGAAATTTGTGTGAAGAAAAAGGAAATTTCATTATGCACCCTATAATTACAAAACTTACACGTTACTGACAAGATTGTTTCCAATATAAACTAACCAATATAAATCAATGGTATTTTCACTGAAGACAAAGGTGTTACACTAGTTTTACATAAGCTTGAAGAAATAATCATGCTTATACCGTCTAGAGAATATAGAATAATTTGCAGAGGTTTAGTTGTGTTTGAATACAGCAGTTTTGGAGAAGGAAAAAAATATTTGACCCAGATTACATAATAAATTTTCTCCAAATCTGCAGTCACTGATGCAAAAAATTTATTACTTTTGGACTTATTTGTTTTGTTTTGTTTTGTTTTTTTAAAGTCTACTGAAAGATACTCTGCCATCATAAGTCATATGCTTTGAGAAAATAAATGAGTTTAGACAGAATTCTCTTTTCTTTAACATTGCTGCTTGCGAAGAGTAATGTCACAGGAATTAAAATGCCTTGTGGGAAAAAAAATCTTTCCTTAAATAATTCTTGCACATGACTACAAAAAAGGACAAGTACTGTAGATTACAGCATAGACTCCAGATTTGTTTGAAGACTTACTTTTTGCCAGAGAAATGAGACTTCTTTTGGATACAGGACAGTGAGCCACTCATCTGAAGAGAATAAATTCTTGTCAGGGAAATGAACTCTCATGAATATTTCCAATTCTTTGTTGATTCCATGAATGCAAAAGAGAGGCAGAAGTGTCTATCAGAAAAGAGATAAACAGCATGTTAAGAAAAATACATGCTTAGAAAAGGCCTGCTGGCAAACTGAAACACTGGTCAAGAAAACGTGTGCAAGAAATTGAAGTGACTGATACCACAAACCCAATGTGAGAACCAGCAGCCCCACAATATGCAAAAAATAGCTCAGCTACAACCTAATTATTTAGAAAATTTATAGGTTTCATGTTCAGCCCCTTGCCTTGGCAGAAAGCTTTGCAGCTGGAAATGACCGAGGCTGGTCATTCCTGAGCTGTTTGGATGGTGCTCCAACCTCCCTCTTTTTTTCCTGGCAGCAGTTTAGCTCTGGATCATCATGGGGGCTCCCCATCCCGGCACCACGCTGCCAGCTCTGGAGTGGATGGGGGCACAGCTAGGAAGGAGAAAACTGTCTCTTGGTGAACACAGATCTGTTCGTGGGATGACAGGCAGGGCAGCACCTCAGAAGCAGGAGGTAATGCCTGGGTCAGGATGGGAGTTCCCTGGAGAAGAATGCTCACAGGCTCCTAGAGGTCTTGAAAGGGCAGCTACAGAGCATGGACAGGCTGGAAGAGGAGTTCTTGGTGTTGCCAACAGCCCTGTGGCACTAACACAGCCCTGCCTCTGCCCAGCCCTGGGCCTCTCAGCGCTGGGCACCACCCAGACCCTGACCCCATGCTGTCCTGCACCACCCTGGTGGCCCTGCAGCTTGTTCCCACAGCCCCCAGAATGATATAACAGGAGGGTTTGAGTGGGATCCTCCCTCCTTTACAGGCTTCACACTGTCTGCCAGGCTTGTCCCCTCAATCTGGGTTAGCAATTCTGAAGGGAGAGAACTCATTTAGCCCAAACCCCAGCACTGGAGATTAGATGTGCTCTGCTACAGCGCTGTGATGGCCAGAGAGATTTGTCATGTCCACAACATCAAAGACTTCCCGGCTTCAAACAGAGAGTGAGGCATTCCTACAAAGTATCTGGATCCTTTCATTTCTTTACACTTGTTTTCTCGGCAGAAGTTGCTGGTCCCCAAGGTAAATAGAAAGGTCTTATCCTGTGTACTCCATGAAGTCAAAAGAATATATCCACACAGGATGAGATGTAATTTGTAAGCAGGTCGTGTTTCCTACACGGCCCTGCTACCTGCTGATAGCTTATCTAAGAAGACTGAATAAAAGAGATGTGAAATGATAGTAAGCAGAAGGGAAAATAAATAAAGAAGTCTGCAAACCAAGGCAATCTACAGCTGCTGTTGCCATGAATATAGAGCTTCAGACTCCACTAGTAAATGCTTGTGGAAAGGGCACACCTAAATCGTCTTAACATATACCAAATAACACCTGAACGTGATTTCTGAATATAAATTGCCTTCTAGACTTAAATGAAATATTCCTTTACAGAAAGGTATTAAGTGACCCAGCATTCAACAGTCCCTCTTTGCATTTCTGTGTTATTATTCAGTCTTTGGAAAAGGACATAGATGGACAAATATATTTATCTTATGGTCAGAGACTTGGAATGACACCCAACTGCTTCCAGCAGACTATTAAGCCTGTCAATTGACCAAGCTTCAGCAGCACAAGAAACCATTATACCCATGTAGTAATAGATCTTGGAAAATGAATCTTGCTGTGACCCAGTAGAGCTGAAATACTTGGCTGGCTTTAACGCTCTTCAAATTATTCTAATTAGATGCCCTGGTATATGATTTCCTGTGGTACTGTCTAGTAGAGAAGTTGTACCAGTAATGCAAAATTTAATCTAGTCTAGAATACCAAGGGGGAAGAGGTGAGTTCTGAAGAAAAACTGAGCAAGTCACATAGATCTGAAAAAGTAAAGGTAAAAATGGAATGAAACATAAAACTGTGATTCAGTAAAAAGAATGCTCCTAGACTCCAACTGAGTTGTATCTTTGGATTTAAATGTGCCATCTCAGCCCTTTCTAACACTGTGAGACAGTATCAATGTTGACTCTATCAGCATTTTACAGAAATCCACCAACAGCTGAAGTCTTTAAAGCATAATACCCTAAATGTGTGCAGTGCAAGTTTCTGAGCTGGTGTTACAGTGTCAGGCAGCTCAGAGATGCTGATGCACACACAGTGCAGCAGCGATGGCATATCAGTGCCAGGCAAGCTGCAGAGTCTTGGGTTGAAATGGATTGTCACGATCACAGGCTAAATCTCCTGTGCAGTGCTGAATCTGAGGTTCCAGTCAGTAATTTTGGCAGTAGAGAAAATCACCCTTGAATTATATACAAGTGAATAATTTTAGAAAATTTGCTTGGGACTTTTGAGGGAGAACATATGCACAGGTACATAGAAATATACCATTAGTTGCTGCTACTGCAGAGTAGAATAGAAAAGAAAATATACTCCAGTTAGTTTAATATGTAGTATGAAACAAAAAATGTTACAAAGTTATCTTTTTTCTCCGTGAAATTTCACTCCACTGAGAATGCCTTAGTTATGGCTAGTTTGCTATTATTTCAGGTGGGGAAAATAAGATTTCAAGAATTGGCTTTACCTTGAGCTCTGTGCTGTTGGGAATATTCTGCAGCATTGCATCTGAATAAAATAATAGAGAGATATTTCAGCAGACAGACTTGTTTTATCACCCTGTACATATAATTTTTTGTTGCCTTATAAATGTTCCAGGGCTCTGACTTGCATCATGGACTTTTCAGTGACTATTTAACACAAATTAATCCCTGACCAATTGGAATTCATTCAGTAAGGTACACAGTGCAACAGGCCATGACTCAGGCAGGAAGGCTACTATGTACTGAATGTGAATTTAGAGTTGCATATGCTTACATTTAAAATATCTAATTTTAAGATATAATTCTGAACCAGAAAACGCTGGATGTGTCTTAGCACCTCTGCCTGCAGTCTAATCAAACCTGGCTTCTGCACATAAAGATATCAGTGAACAGCTAAAACAACTAACTTTGCACGGTTTTGCTTCATTTGCATAGGTTGATATTCTCATTTTATGATGCTGAAGCTGTAAAAGATTTATGAAATATCAAGACTGAGAGTTTTTTCCTTGTTTGACTGTATGTTATGTGAGAAATTTTAGACACGCAAAGCATTCAAGCTTTGCACAGTCAGCCATACTGGGGTCCTTATACAACCTTTCTGAACAACACATGACCAACCAAAGTCCCTTATCCTCAAGCTTCATAAAAACCCAAACAAAACCTTTGAATGTCTGGAAAAAAATCACAAAAAGAGGGTTCCAAACTCTAAGATGAGGAAGAAGTTCCCAACTGGAAACTCTAGGCCAGTAGACAACAAACTCTCCAGCATCCAGACACAGCAAGAAGGGGCTGAGCTTGGTCTCAAGACCACCCTGCAAAGTCATCTCTAGAAATACAGGTGCAAT
Source organism: Lepidothrix coronata (assembly GCF_001604755.1). Taxonomy (NCBI): domain Eukaryota; kingdom Metazoa; phylum Chordata; class Aves; order Passeriformes; family Pipridae; genus Lepidothrix; species Lepidothrix coronata. The sequence goes on along the minus strand of NW_016690201.1, from coordinate 6,800,222 downwards.
TCCTTGGCCAATAACTATTAATTGAGAATGCCCAGAAAACTTTTTGCTGCAGTCCCATTGCTGGTGACGTGCAGAAACCTCAGCTGAAGATTGCATTTGAATATCCTTGGAGCCACAATCTGGTGGCTACAGAAACAAACATTAGACCAAGTACTCAAACATGAGAAACTACTGGTTTTAAGTCTACTTCTATTCTTATTGCCTTGTGTTCATGGTTATTCTGGTAGGACTGTAATGGAAACTGAGGCATTATTTTAAATATAGTTTGTCAGAAAAAGCAAAAAAAGATGAGGCTGTGCATCATCAACAGCACTAATGGCAACTGATATGCACACATTAATACAGCCAGATGTTAGTGACCTTCTCTAGAAGAATGCCTTCCAAAGCAATAAATAATATACAGACTCATCCAATGCAACTTGTTACAAGATTTTATGCATACTTGTTACCATAGTATGTAGTTCACTGAGAAATGATGAGTTTTAACACAATAGAGAGCTACAGCATTTCAGTTTTCATCTTTGGAATTACTTTTAAGGGTGTTTTAGAACTGACTTTTCCAAAGCTGATTCTCATCAACAACTGGGTCAGAGGGGAGAGTTCTTCAGGATTGCACATTTAATTCCTGGTAAAGATCAAGTTTACTTAATTCATAATAAGAAATCTAACAGAGGAGGGATCAGAAATTAGAAAAATCCTGTCTGTAATGTTTTGAAGAATTGCTGTGCTTATACAGCTTGGACTGGGAATCACCTTCTGTGAGAATGCCTCTTGTTCTCACATTTGCTTCTACCATGTATCAAGGCAGAAACTGAAGGAGCAAGAGTTACACAAAATGAAAACCCACTGTATTTCTACCAAAAGCATTTATTGATTAAAGTACCAGCTTCATTTTTGTTCATCTAAACTGCCACCATCTCCCACATGTGTGACTGTTGATAAATCTCCCCATTCCTTTATTCTAGCGTGTCACCATTTTCTGTAGTTCTGTTCACAAAATTCTCAACCTAGATGGGAGTGTTCTATTAACAATTTAATGTAAATTGTTAATCTTTTGAAGGCAGACTGAGAGAGTTGGAGTTGTTCAGCCTGGAGAAGAGAAGGCTCTGGTGAGACCTTATAGAACCTTCCAGTACCTAAAGGGTACAAAAAACCTGGAGAGGGACATTTTTACAAGGGCTGTGTTCAGTGTTGTCTTTTAACAGGAGTAGCCTTCTTTTGCCTTTAGTACAGACATTTTCAAACATTTCTGGAAGTTAGTAGAGCTCATAAACTCTGTCTCTCCCAAAAGTGTTGCAAAACACTTGGAAAATGTCACGGCCAAAACAAAGGAGGGTTTCTGTTTCACAGCCCCATGAAAGGTGCTCTACAATAGATTTACATCAGTATTCTGGCCAGCTCTTCTCTCATGCTGCATGAAGTGTAGATCTTCTTGACAGATACTTTGACTGCAGAAAAGTCCCTACCTGACCTCAAATCAGAGAGAAGTAATGGCCAATGGGTACCATGGGAAAAGCTTATTTCTCTGTCTTCATTCCAGCCTCAGTGCCAGCTACCTTCAAAGTCACTCCTGTATCTGCAGCTGCACAATGAAGGAGCCTCTGACTATCAAAACAGGTGGCTAAGTCCCTAGCTCCTTACTTTGCAGTAGCTAGGGTTTTTTAGGTGTTTTTGAATGAGATTTCTTTTTAAGACATGGATTTTGAGAAGGCAGATGAAAATGCCACAAAACAAATATCAACAACTTTAAAATTAAAGACGGTTTATGACATGAAGTTTCTCAAAATTACATTGTTGTTCATTACAACAGTAGAAATTAATGAGCAGTCATAGAACAGCCCTATTTCATTATTACTACTACTTAATTACTATAATGTATTTCTCATGACTCCAATAGTCAAAAAGCATCTTCCTACCCTGTGTGAGAAGGGGCAGTGACTGAGCAGCTGGGTGGGCTTCTGGCTGATGGTCAAGGCTACCCCACCACCTCCAGTGTGTTAATCCTCTTCTCTCCCCTTCCTCTCCTCTCCTAACGTATCTGGTTTTGCCAGGTTCAGAGGCAGTGTGACTCACAGGGATCCCTCAACACTTCCAAGTGTCTTTATTGTGGGTGTTGACCAAAGTCAACCCTTGAACCTTTGCACATGGAATTCCTATGCAAGGCAGCTTAAATAGTGTGTGTTCCCACTCAGCTATGCATCACACTCCTTAAACCTGGAATAATTGCTTGGACATGCCAGTCAAATACATTCTTCTGTTGGATAAGAGAATTCTTTTCTTACAGTGATTTTAGGATTTGTAAAGTAAGATGTTTAAGCAAAAAGGGACACCAAAATATGAATTTTAACAGTTTGAACCTGTCCATTCACATTTACTCAGATTTCATTCGATCTGTGTTTCTAATGTGTAATCCTACCTGTGGTCTATCTGTTCACCAAGCTTTCAGGTCAGCTTTGCATGCATTTCCTGATCTATTGGTCTTATTTCTATTTCACTGACCTGTATGTTCTGATCTCCAAACTTCCTTTATACCTCATAAGAAAAAAGAAGTCCTTGCTCAATTTTTCTCTCTTCCCTTTGCTGATCTTTACAGTTACAGGGCATTTTCTTGCGCTGCTTTGAATGTCAGAAGAGAGTTAAGAAGAATAAAAACAAAAGTGCAGCTGAGAAAACAGATTCAATTTCACAGAATGAAAGAGCCAATAAACTTTCAAAACAGACAGTCAAATAATTAGATTCTAGCAGGAAATCACAGAATTGCCACTGCTATAAATATTCAGAGGCTACGCAAACTGGGTATGAACATCCATCACAGATGATTTAGAAATAATGAAATGAAACAGCTATGGACACAAGATAGCCCAGGTAACAGAGCACAGGATTCTCCAGTTCAATAGTAATTTTTCTGATGTTCTCTGGAAAATAAGCAACCCATTGTAGCTGGCAAAAAGTATGACCTACAAAGTTTTCCTACAAACAGTAAATTTAATTCTGTGTCACAACTAGCTTGGATATCATCCCTATTAATTTTGTCAGCAATTCCCTTTTAGATTGAATGTTTTAACTTAGATTCTCTCTTCTCTCTTTTATTAAACTGGGAAGAGATGAGTCTGTGTCAAGTGCTATCACCATGATAGCAATCTCAGAACAATGCCTTTAAATTCCATATGCAATTTTATAGCCACATGAAACCTGCACTTACAGGAGATTTACAATTTTTAGATTAACCTTCTTGCTCAATTATTATTCCACAATGTACTGTTTTCAGCTTAGGAGAATTCAAGAGTAACGTTAAACTTAATAGCATACACATTCAGTCATCTACTGATTAATGCTGGGATTTTAACAAGAAATATAATCTCTTGCAAAACAAGATATAAGGATACTTCTGCAAACATAATTTAATTTAAAATTTGTTCATCATTCACTCTTGATTGCAATTAGAGATTACTTAATAGATACCATCTGTTTTTTAAACATCAAGGAGTAGTCTGAAAAGATATCTCTAAAGAAAAAAAAAAGCACACAAACCCCCCCAATAAAACCTGTTGCTGGGTTATTTATAATTGAAGAAAGAAAGTTGACCAATAAGACAATAAATGAATATGCTAAAATAATAAAAATGCCATCAATAATAATCTTTTTTAGAAACATATGAGCTTACACATACTTCTCCTTTACCTACTTTAATCTTGACACCAGGGAACTCTGAAAAAAAAACAAACCCTGTATTTTTCTCCAGTCTCATTTACTTTTTTTTTTTTTTAATTACTCTATTAATGATATAAAATTCTTCTTACAAGAATCCAATCTATGGGCCAAAGCCCAAAGCTACCAAGTCCCAGAATAGTCAGTGGAACTCCAGCAGTCACAGATGTTACTGAAGCAGAACAAGTGACATTACAGAAACCTGGGAGAGTACAGCAGTTCATGGAAGAAGGAGATGGAAAAATATCCACTACAGGAACACATATCCTTTCCAAATAACATTCACAAAATATAAGGTCGGATGAGCCAAGTAGATCATACACTCTGATATCCTGTTTATTATTTTTTAAAATATTTTCCATTTTCTGGAATCACGTTTATAGTGAACCAATGACTTTTGTTTAATTAATTAATACATTGCATTTGTTGAAACTAAGTCTTTTGAAAAGGCACACTGTTGTGATCTGAAAACACTGGAGAGTTAGAGACCCCTCTATTTGTCTCTAGTGGTCTAGTGGTTAGGGTGCAGGACTCTCACCGCTACGACCTGGGTTCGATTCCCAGCCCCCCGGGCAGATGGAGCTCGTTAGCCCTGTGTGGCAATCCATCTAAGAGAAGGTCACTCTAAACAAANTATTTGTCTCAGAAATTTGTTTCCAAAGTGACTGTTTTCATTAATTTATGTCTAGGAAACTGATAACATACCAGCTCTTATGCTGAAACTCTTGTTACAGATAAAAAGGAGACAACTGAAACATAAAGCCAAGGATTTGCTGTGAGTGTTATTACTATCATGACAATGTAATCACAGAACAAGTTCAGATTTTCTGAGTAATTAGTATTACACATAAAAACAGGTAAGAAAAAAAATCACAATATTTAAAAGTGCTGTACAAAAACTTCCTGGCACCTGCCCCTTCTTTACACTTACAGTTTCCTCCTGTGTCCCAAAGTCACTGACTTCAGTCTTTGGACGGGTGTGGTGAGAGGGCAGCATCTAGAGCCTTCTCCTGGGAGGAATAAAATGTTGAAGTTAATGCTCTCATATTTCAGGATGAATAATAAGCTTTTTTGTGTTTTCTTTTAGTTTTATGTTTGTTTGCTTGTTTGTTGTTTTAGTTTTGTTTATTTGTTTTGTTGCATACTTTCCACTGTGATCTTTCTTCTGCGATCTGCAACTCCATGTAACATCTAATCTTACCACATATGGAGGATCTTTACTTGCGTTAAGCACTTTATATTTGTTCTCTTTGTTCCCAAAATCTAACTTTTCCCAGCTCCAGGTCTGTATTTCCTCATCTGTTCACTGGATGTCCATTTATAGCCCTGTGCCCTCCAGCCTCAGTCTCTGTCCTGTCTCTCCACCATGTCATGCCTTTACTCCTCTACCTGAATCCTGTGCCTTCACTTTTGAGACCTGTCATACCAAGCAGGTGCTCCTCTGCCCTATATCATTAAGTTAAAGATTTCCATGGCTTTGTTAAATGCTTAATTCTTCAAAGAATAACTATATTCACTTGGTTTCTCAGAGTTTTTGTTTGGGGTAGACATGCATCACTCCATTAATTCAATCGCAGCTCTGAAGACTCTCACAGCCCATGGGCCTGCCTTGGGAGAAGGAAAACTGTTTGAATGAAAGCTAAAACTCCTTGTTTTTCACAATTATTTTCTAATTTTTCCTCTATATTTTTTTTTATATGAACAGGAAGATTTAGTATCAATTTTGCATCTAAAAATGTAAGTTATCCTTTCTCCTTCAGTTTGTGACCCTTAATCTACCTGATAAAATATTTTCAGTTTGCTGTAGGAACAGTTAGAATAGTCTGAAGTGGAACCCTTCTATACTTCTCTAAAAGTTACTGAAAAAAAGCAATTTATATGATTCTACTCAAATACCTATCCAGTCACAAGTTGAATAAAGGAGTATTTACAAGTGTTTGAGTTACAACAGAGATTTAATCAAGAAAAAAAGGCAATCCTGTATATGTGTAAAACTAGGAAAAGCCAAGTTTCAAAAGGCAGCATTTACTAGGCAGCAAACTTGAATTCCTAATATTTCTGGCTGTTGCATTCCGATCTTTCTGTCCTTACCTGCAGATTTCCCAGAGACTTTGGGTTACACTATGGCATACATGACTAGATTGTGTTCCCCACTCTAGGGCAAATGATGTGATAACTTCGTTGATGAAAAAAGAAAAGACATGTATTTTCCATTATTTGCTGTAGTTTAGGGAAGGAACCTATAATTTGGAATTCAGAGAAATTAATATTTTGCTATTAACAACACTAATGGTTCTACTTCAATCTGACACTAATGTCATGAAATAGATTTGTCAAAACTGCCTGGTAAGGTAAAATACTGTCAGAAAAGAAGTAATCACATTAGTGTTGTAATTAATTTCATACTTCAACTCTTTAAGTGTGCAAGTATTTACCTGGTATGTTAATTGCCTCAAAAATGTAACTAGACTGGAGCTTTCTGTAACTACAACCCAAGAAGGCTGACACAACAGCAAAGGAAAGGAAGAAGGAGGACAGCATCTATAGAAAATGATAACAAAAGATGGTTAGGATCTTATTGATTAGGAGGCTCAGAGAGAGGAAAGTCAGGTGAAATTTGAGTGTTATTTAAAAGTCTAGTCACTTTATGAAGCTTGAAAAAAATATTGGTAGGTGATTTCTACAGAATGAAGAAAACCACGTTGAGTTACCTACCTTAAGAGACAACATCTTTTTTGTCTTTTTTTATACAGTACCCGACACAATGATGTCCTCTGACAGAATTCAATGACATGGGGTTACAAATCAAAAATATGGGACATGAAACCAGTAATTACCTTGCTTGTCTCTCATTTCACAGACATAGAAGTGTTAGACCGCAATCTGACCACAGATCTGCCTCCAAGGCTCTTTAAAAACCTGGCAGAGCATTTCTTTCCTGTACCATCATCTTGCAGTTCAAAGATGTCAGTGGTAGTTTTATGCCATTCTTCTACTATCAAGCACCATAAACCAAGTCACCTGGTTTTCTGCAAGAGGTGTGGAATTAGGAAAAAAACCAAACAACAAAACGTAATAATACCAGAAATTCAGCATAAATTCTGAAGTGTACTCTGAATTATCAGGGTTAATCCATAAAATGGACTTGCACATCTTTGATTTTGATCAGATGTTTGGTAGTGGAGATTCTACGCCAGATGGACCTGGTACTAATGACATTGGTGGCCACAGCCTGATTAAAGGACAGAAGCTGAATTCTGTTTTCAATTCTCTGCTTTTACAACTCAAAGAAAACCTCAACTTCAGAAATCTAAAAAAACCCCAAAAATAAAATCGAAAGCAACCACATTAACAAAATGTCTCAACATCTGAAGCCACAAAATAACATTAACGTTTTTCAATCATTTCAAAACGCAAATGGTTTTACTATCCCATCTCTATTTCAGGTAAAGTACCAAGAATTTTTGCTCTTTGACTGTGAACTTGTACATGAGTACATGTGAGTGTGCATGAGCATGTGAGCGAGTGTGAGAGCAACTGTGCAAGAAAGGGACACATGAGGGTTATGAAACTCAGATTTTAGTACAAAGCCTCAACATTGGTATAGTCTGAATTTTTCAGATTCTCCAGCTTAACACAGAATATTTGCAAGGTCATCATGCAAGATATGTCTGCAGTTAGAAGGGCTTTTCTGACAATAAAGGATTATTTTATTTGAAGTTTCTTATTTCTAAAAGGTCTTATTGTAGTGTTCTTCCCCAACAATACTAATGACATTTCTTGCTTGAACTGTGATGGTTAGAGGTTGAGAACTTACTGACAGGCAGAAAAGAAACTGTGAAAAATATTCCAATAAAAGTGTATTTCATCATTTTGATCCCAAATGCAAATTCTGAGAGCAGCAAAGATACCGTCTGTGAAATCAATACCCAAGGCCAAGCTCTGCTCTCAAGTTTCATGAGTCCTCTCTTGTGCTGAATGAGAAAATACATGGAAAATACACAAGATATATTTTAAAAGTGAGAACAAAAACTGATAACAAGCAGTTTATATGCACTTTATATTTTTGTAGTGCAACCTGCTTATTAAATGTGTATGGTCATGCTAAATCAGAGATACATGAGAGCACATTTTTGTGGGATTTAAAATTATTAATAATAATGATTTATAATAATCTAGGCCACTTTTCTTAGTAACTGCATGTTTTCCTTTCAAGTTCTGAATATTTGCTCCCAGGATGAAGTTTTAGGGAAGCATAACCTGTGTCCCAAAATACACAACAACATTTCAATCTCCAGAATTTCACAGCCAGAAGTGGCCTTTTGATCCTGCAAACAATATCTGAGGCACCAGAAATTGCTTCTGCTTTTGACTCATCACCTGTGAGTGAGTCAAGGTGAGAAATGGGGTTTAGAATTTTTCTAAAGACATGTCAAAAATATTCCCACTGGACTGACTCTGAGATATGAAAATTCCTATCAAGCCCTGAGTGTTCCCAGTGGAATAAGAATAATCTGGTTTCTTCAACCTGGCCAAAAGGAAGAATATCCTTTTATATATTGTGGTTTTTATTATAAACTATTGCTTATTAATTTAGTTTACACATCTTTAAATTTAAGCAAAGACCTACAAATGGTCTACAAAATGAACTTCAGTCCTTATCACATTAAGTTTTGTAAAAGGCATTTTCAGCAAACTTTTGAGCCATAGCAAACCAGGCACCTGTGAACTAGTTAAGGAATTAAAATGTGTGATAAACTTCAGGGAGAAAGGGTACTCTGGGCTTTTTATACAGCCTCTCTCTTGAACCTGATTAAGTTTCTTAGATATTACAACTTAAGTCACAGCCTGGCTTGCTAAAACCACTGAAGTGTTGCCCTGAGTGTGCATGCTGACATTAGACGGCACTTCTAAACTGCAACTCTGATTTATTTTCAAAGCTTATTTAACTGGAGAGTCACATTTTTCTCTACCTGTCTTAAAAGTCCTGGAAATCATACCCAGACATCTGTTTTCTCTGCTGGCCTTCTTTCCTGTACAACAACAAGGCACTCTGCAAACAGTCTGGCTGTTTTCAGAGTGCATGAGATGGAAAACGTGTCCTTTTGCTTTTTAGTGGTTTACCATAGAAGGGAAAAAAAAAAGATATCTTTAAGCTATGTCATGTTGAGTAAAGGATGAGAAAAGAAAACCCATAGGAACTGGAAACACATGGTTTCATTCATATCAAATGTACCTTTTTACAATGACATTGATAAAAGTATATAAAAACCCTATAAAACACGAGAATTAATTGAATAATACAAACAAAATTTTCAAAGAGGTAAATAATTGCAATTTCTTAAAATATTTGGTGTAATTTTCCTAATATTAAAGTTCTAAGCAATGATGACTTTAAAGACTTGAGCCTAAATCATTAAATAAAAAGTGATTTTTTAAATCAAACCCAGCCACATCATTTATTTAGCTTGTTCTATTCCCTCTTCCCTTCATTAGCTGTTTTTTGGCATGGAGTTCAGCTATTCTACTGAAAAAAATTATGTAAATATTTTCCATTGATGTGCTAGTGTATAGTAACCAAACCCCAAAGCTGTTAACCTGTACTGCGCCTTCAGCATTAAAATTAGCTTTAAAGCACTTGTGATAAGAGGCAAATTTCCTAATTTTACTACTATTTCAGAGTAATACTGACTTTATTAACAGAAAAATAATTGAGGTTAAATAAAATACAGTGGAATTTTCCTGTATTTATTGTCACACATAATTATTTGGGTATTTGTTCAACGTACCAAATAAAAAACTGCTATGTATCTTTTATTCAAACACACAAACAAAGAATATATTGTAAATGGAAATGCAGCATCTATAGACAATTTATTTTCTACAGATCTCTCCAGACAATATTTATTGTCCTATTTTTTAAATTTCATTTTAAGGGCAGTTAATGCTGGCTAGAGCTGACAGATATTCTACAAGTATTGGAGTCTTACCATCAACAATGAAAAAGCTTAAGAGAAAGTCACCATATCACCCAAGATCATACAAAGGAAATGGATCAGCACTGTGAACTAGAATAAATGAACTGGTTTTATCATATGAGAATAGCTGATGTTAGCTGCATACGTTGTATTATACAGCTGTATCCATATCACATTTTAATTTTATTTATTTATGTCTTTCTACTAATATGTAATTTGGAAATATTTTCACACTTCGTTATAAATTCTGTATTAAACTGTTTTTACTTTATAGTAAATAATAGAATATTTGCATATTTTTTTCAAACAAAGACTCTTTTTAAAAGCCTTTTGAAATTCCTGCATAAAAACAAAAGCTAAAAAATTGAAGAGTTATATAATTTTGTGCTGAAAAATACATGGACACTACAGGGGACTGCATTTTTCCCTTTACTTTTGGAGGCTGTTTTTTTCCCCTGGTTATTTTTAACAGTGTACAAAAAGTGAAATGGCTTTTGCTATTTCGTTTAGTGCCTCCAGCCAGCCCTCAGGTCACATAGCACCATCCCAGATGCAGTTCTTCACACCAGAATCAAACAAAATAGTGAAAGAAGCTATTATGAAACATAGAACTATAAGTGTTTTTCTCTCTCCACACCCCATTTCTTCAGCATCTTGCCTGTCTTAAGCATATAAGAAAAGGATGGATTTGTTTTGTAAAATTAATATCACAATTTTTCATTTTTACATGGGAGGAGAAGTGACACCAAATAAACTAGATCTTTAATCTTTAAAAAAGACAATACTGAAACTTTTAAATGGATGAGACATTTAGGAAATTCATAGACAAAACTTCTTACCCTTATTGTGCAGCAGTTATAAAATCTTTGCAGTTAAAAATCTATAATGATTTATACTTCTAATGTTTCCTGCAAAGTTGACCAAAAGATGAATCATAGAAGTAAAAATACAAAAGACATAAAAAAAAGGTCTACATTGTGAAATGGCCTAGAAACATCCAAATATTTTGTTAGATATGCAGTTTTGTTGATATTTATTGAATCAGTAGCACAAATATTAACTACTTTCTGAGATGAAGGAAAAAAGTTAACAAATTTCAATGTCTTGTGGCAATGTGGGGGTAAATTACATTGCAATTTTTCTCTATGGCTTTCGTTTATGGCTGACTTGCAACATGACATTAGCAAGCATATTTTGTTGAGTTTATAAGCAATTTTCCAATGACTAACACAACTGTACCTTGCTTTGAGGTGATGTAGATAAAGTTAACTTAGTCCGTTCATTGGATGAATCCTAAATGTATAGGGTTTATTAAATAAATCATAATGAGACTATTACTGAAATACAACATATTTTTCTGATGAACGAAATACAAAATACATCAATAGGGTGTTCAGACTTTAAAAGTAGTTGTAGAAGAGCAGCTTGGATTTTTAAAACCTGCCTATAGTTACAAACCTTAGTTCAATCTATTTTTATAATGGGAAATAACAGGTAATATGCATCAGGTTTAGCCTACAAGTATTTACATATGAAAAAAACTGGGTAGAACTAGAAAGTAGCTGGATTCCAAAATTTGGATATGAGTAAAAGAAAACTGCAAGGTTTAAACAAAAGACTTGGGCTAACAGAGTCTGGGAAAAAGCCTCCATCTAGAGTCCAGACAAGGATCCATGGATGTCATGGGTTTGGAATGTCCTGCCCAAGCCCAGAGAAACCATACCCTGATCTCATCAAACCTGTGGGAAAACCTTTTGTGTTTTATCTCTCCCTTTGTGTCATCTGAATCCTTGCATTCTGTAAACCCAGACACCTGTTCCCCCCATGTAAGACCCCTAAGATAAAGTGGGTTTTCCACGAGGTAATTCCTAAGACCCCTAGAAGTGTAACTTGGATTTTACCCTGATGTTATTTCTGTGAAAACCCCAAATTGTGTAAGTCAGGATTTTCCCTTACGTCATCCCCTGGAACCTCCTATTTGTAATAAATTGTAATAGTTACAACCCCCTGTTGAACTTAAATATGAACTTGTGAGTCCAATAAAGCATTCCAGTTTCTGCTTCCAAACTGGGATCATGTTAGTTTATTGACTTCTGCAGTAAGTAGATACAGTAATAACAGGGCAATTCCATTACTCCACTAGTTACCAAGGAATAGAGTCCTTCCATGTTAAGTATTGAAAGCAAGAGTAGATGTCTTCCAGAAATCTCCATAGCAAGGTTCCTGAAGGATGGTAGAGGTTCCTCTTGGGGTCCATTAGTGGTGGCAGCCACTAACATGACTGTGACCGATAGGGGAAAGGCTGTGCCTGCAGACAGAGGGGTAAAACAGAACAGGTAAGTGGGGATGGGTTGGGTATCCATCCCCTTCCCCAGGCACCAGCAGGAGAGGCAGCTCCCTGGGAGCAGGAGGCCAGACACCACCCTGAGGACCTGGTGTGGCAGGAAGTCACAGAGGAAATAAAGAAAAAAAATGGCTCTAAGGAACACACAGGCTTGAGGGCCAACTCCTTCAACACTTTTGCTGTGTTATCTTATTACACTTTCTAAAGAAATAATGAAGGAGTGCTAGAACCTTTATCATAGAACTATACAATGGTTTGGGTTGAAAGGGGACTATGTAAGTGGGGCAGCCCTAATTCCATATTCACAATATAAATTTAACCTTGGTCAACCCTATTTAATCTTTGCTTCCTTTTCAGGGTCTGGTTTTTTCTTTTTCATTTTACTCAGTTCCAAAAAGCTGCCTATTTCCCTTACTTTCCCATAAGATAAATAATAAAATGGACATAAGATAAGCAATGAAAAAGAACAAATTGCACAGCACTGGCAAAATGTTCTCCTTAGGAAAAATTCCCACTGATTACAAGAGACAAGAGATTTCAATTGGAGTTTTGCCTGAAGAAATAACTGAGAATTAAAACCAAATAAAATAATCACATAATACAAGTTCTCACAAGTGAAGAAATTAAATTCTCTTTCAATTCTCACATGGACAGCAAAGTCTTTCTCTCACTGATGGGAAATAAGAGTTTTACCATTGATTTTCAATGAAGCCAAGATTTCACCTCAAGGCATTTTTTTTCTCATATCATATTTATTATCTCCATACTATAACACATCATCTAAAGATCAGCTAATACTTGTAGACTAATGAGTAATCATGTATTCCAAGATCAGATATTACCATCCATTGTAGGTTTGAATATATAATGAAGTTTTTATTTCTAGAAAAATTGTCGTGTTTTGGAGCAGGAAGAAAAAACTCAAAGCAAAGCAAAAAACCCAACTGAAATCAGGCACTGAAATTAAAGGGAACAAATATTAACTGTCAAACCCCTTCTAGGAAAAGAAATTACTGCATATGGTCTGCTGCTGGCTCTGTCATTTCCTAAGTATTCCATTTGAGAGAGAATAAATATGCATCCAGTTGAAAAATTAAGAGCTAAATTAATCCAAATGGTTTAATGGAGTATAGTATCCACCTGATGGAAGTGAAAATTATGGAGCTTTAGAAACATGTCACAATTGATGAATTGCTGTGTTAAAGAAAATGTCATAGATGTCAGGGTTTATTATGGTAGTACCAAGTCAGTACTTCCTTGCTGCATTTAAGAATCCTACTCAAAAAGCCGTGGTTCCGTTCAGCAACAGTGCCTTGAAGAAGGTAGCTAAACTGAACAATTTTGGGAAAATACTGCTGGACCCTCAGAGGAAAGCAATTTCTGAACCAGGGATGGCTGAAAAGCTCTTAGTAAGTTCTTATACTGTAATTAAAGAGCAGCTGCAAACTTCTACCTACAAGGTAACATGAAGTATTTTAAGATCTGCAGACGTGTCCTGGGAAACTCAGTTTCCATAACAACAATTTTTGGTGCCATGATTATGAGGCTGTCTGCACCTCTTGATTTCTGTAGCTGTTCACTTGGGGTTGCCAGTATTATACTGTTATTCTGTCCAGCACTAAATGCTTTACTTGTATATTTGCACAAACTGATTTTTTTTTGATGATTTTGGAGGACAAAACCCATAGTCATTAATGTACTTTAAAGCTCTGGTGCAGTTACACAAGAAGGAGGATCCTCCTTCAGTATATTACTGTTTAATGAAGTTGGAAAACACCAGTGCCACTGAGTTGTCATAGTAGCATAAATCCTTTTATGCTTAAAATATCAAGTAATCAGGAACTAAACTTAATATGGAAAAGCAAGCGTTTTCTACTAGGTTTATTACTCAAATCAAACTTAAGAGCTCAGCTAATGGAGAAACACAGAAGAGAGATATATAAGATAATACAAAATTCTAAATTATTCTAAGCACAAAAGAAAAACAAAATCAGACTCAAACTTTTCTCTTGGCAAAACAGATCAAAGGCAGTACATCCTAATATTTTCCTTTTGAATACCAGCTCCAGGAGGCACAGACCTTCAAATGTTTTAAGGAGAAAAATTAAGGTTTTTATAGCTGCTTTTTCATACCAATGCACAACCCCATATGTGAGTATAATGCCAGTATCTCTAGAAGAGACTAGAACACAGCAATTCCCTTGCACTGCTTCTCAGGGAAAGTCTGCCCTGACCAAAGCACAGCTGTTAACTGACTATTTTATTCCACTTTGGAGGATTTAATACAGTCTGGCTGCTTTCTTTGCCAGGCTTGCAGGTTAAATGTGTTCCAGTGCAGTTCCCTGACTAAATCTTTAACTGGTTTCTTCAACTCCTGTTGTATTTTTTTTAAAACATGGACTTCATGTGTTACTCCCTTTTTATTTCCCATTTTCTCCTTGTTTTTCCATCTTCTATTTTTACCTTCCTGTTCTCCTACTGTCAGGTGATTTTACATATGTTCATTCCTCCACTATTACTTTTCTGCTCTCCGTTTTAGTTGATAACCATGATGCCATTTTGTTTTCTCATAAATCACTCTAATTTTCTAGTTCCTTATACTGTTTGATGCCTCTTTTCCTTGCAATGATAAATAAATGAATAAACAGAAAAACATTTTACAAGGTAGGTAGGCAAGACTACATCAGAATAATATTATTTGGCAGTTACTTCCTGCCATAGGTCTGTGTCTGTGACTGAGCTGACAGAGGGAACTGACCCTTGAGAGCAAACCTGGAGAACTACTTGACCAGAGCTCAAATTTAAAGAACATTAGCTCAGAGGTGAAGAAAATACAGTCACTTTGCAGGGTAGTTAAACTTCCTGACAAATTTATTTGTTATTTTCAGATACTAAGTTTTTTTAAAAAAGAAAGAACTCCCTGTGGTTTCCCTCAGCTATGGAATATTTTATGATCCTCAAACTAGAAAAGCACATAGTTATCCAAGTACAATGCCCTAAAAAATTGCTCTCAAGCTAAATGTATTTGTGGGAAAAACCTATTAAGAATCAACTGGTAAGAATTACAAAAGAAAACAACTGCATTTTAATAGAAAAGGGCCTTCAAGACTGTTAGTCACATCATTTAATTCTCTCTTGGGGGCCCAAAGACACTAACACAGTGTATTTGATGCAAGACTTAAAAAGAAAGCATAACAAAACTGAACAGAGGAAATGTAATTTTGTCAGCCTCGAGCTGAAGGTAATGGAAAGGAAAAGGGTGCAATGGAATGGGGAGCAGTGATGGGTGTAAGATGAAGTTTAACCATTCCTGCCATTCTTCCATTTCTAACATTCTACTACTCATACTACTGCAAACGCTTTGCTTTTGCTTTGAGTCCACATTAAAGAGAAAATATGAACATCAATAAGCACTGGGAAATTCAAAACAATATAAACAGAAGCAGGTCATGCAGTGTTTCATGGGAGACCATCTCACTCCAAGATCTCTCGTTCTGAATGTCCATCTTGGGAAATACAATCTGATGTATCACTGAGGTCACTTAATGGTGTTTCTGAAAAGAATGAGAAACCAATGGTCTTTGTACACATTTGCCTGGCTATGGAACATCTGCTTTGTGTTTGCATGGAAGTAAAATAAAAATCCAAGATATTACTGGTTTAAATAAAGATTTTAAGTGAAAAATCTCTTTTTATTAAAAAATGGAAGAACATTTTAAATTCTGAGTTTCAACTATTAGAAAACTGAGATCTGACAACTGAGCTAAGCATAGAACAGAACAGACGAGCAATGTTGGTGTCCTCAAGAACTCTGTTTTCACACTGAGGTGTATCTGGGAATTGAACACACTTTATTTTCTCCATGATTAAAAAAAAAACCATCTCCAGTGATAATGAATGAAATAGAACCAAAGACAAGTATATTTTTACGATTTGGGCAGCTATCTAAGAGAGATTTAGGCTAAAGTTTGGTCAGATTTATTGTTCTTGCCTGTTTTCAGCTACTCATCCAGAGGAAAAAGTACTCTGGTTCCCCTTGTCAATACTCTGATCAAAACGGTTCCCACTGAAATTCAATTTTAACACTTGGCAAACAAAAATTATCTTGTAATTTTTTTCTCAAATATTAGATGTATTTTTTAAGGAACTACGAGTATATTAGATGCCTTCTTATTTCTGTCTATGTCACTGATTATAGTCTAGTAGGATGATACTTACAAATTTTAAAAAAAACCTTTAATAGATAAAACCTGCAGAAAGTACAAACTGTCTTCAACAGTGTCTAGGATAAAAGGAAATCTATTTTCAGAAGTCCTAGCTGGCAGTTTGCAAATGTGCAATTAAAATTCTGGCTCTTCTCTAATTATGGAACGCTTAAGTTAAATGGTCTTAATAGACATATAATGATGGCTTTATAAACCTAGAGTTACTTATAATCTAAAGTAATTTCTACTTCAGTTTAAAAAGCATCCATTAAACGCCTATTATGAACTTTATGTAATTTAGAAAGACATTTAATGAATGCTTTATAAAACTAAACAGCAATTATTAGCAAAGACAAGTGTTAAGCATATAGATTAACATGCTATTAATGTGAATTAGCTTTTTCAGATTAAATAGAGAAACTTGTACTTAAAGTCTATTGGGATGAATGCAGATTAAAATACTATACATGCTTGTAATGGAAAATTTAAGGATGCCCAATAGGAGAAAAAATTGCTTAGTGGAATTTTTCATTAAGATACCTATTTACTTAAACACTGATTGAGCTGCAGACAACTTAGAAAGAAAACTATTTAATAAAAGAGTAATTTAATAATAGTGTAAGTATTATAGGGAAACAAAATTTGATTATTTTGATGCTTGCATTGACATAGTGCCTGAGTTCTTTTCCTTTTAAAAGTTCTGAAAATGCAACTATCCTCATTTATAAGAAATTTGAAAGTGTTTAAATTTACCATGAGATGAAATTTTCGTTTAAGAAGTCCTGCTTGTACTACTTTGATTTATTTTTACTAATAAAGCATGAGAAAAGCCTGAAATCACACAAGCCTTGTTTATCATCACTAAGCACACCAGGTTACCTTCTGTTTTATTTAAAAAAAATTTCCAAAACTCTGAATTCTTTTTCATACTTTACTTTACGTCTTGGAGAAAGTCCCTTCAAAACCCATCTTAATTTCTGAGCATCTGATTTATAACAAAGAAAGGAAGAGCTAATACTTCATAACTATTAGGGAGTTTCAACATATATATTTTAAAATAATGTTGTCACGAAGCGGGGATGGATGATATTGTCTCATCTATTGTCAGATCAAATACCATGGGTTGAGATTTATGTTTATGTCATAAGCAAAGTTATGACAGGATTGGATCTGATGCCCTGACTTTGAAAGTTTTACTGCCATCTATTTCAGAGAAACTGTGGGATAAAAAAAAAAAGGAAAAACCTCAAATTATATGGAGAATAAAGATTATTTGTGTGACTAAGAGGAGAAAACTCAGAGGGAGAAACTGGGAGTGACAATAAAAGGTAATGAGCATTTAAGATAAATAATAGCTACATAGGATGCACTTTTTCTCTACTGAGCTTCTACACTAAGAAAGATTCCGACCATGATTTTTGATACAAAAAAGGTAACACTTGTGGCACTAAAAGACTACATCATATTACAAAAATTATTCCAATTAAACCCTATAACACCATGAGATAGCATACATAACATCATTAATTAAACACAGGAGGCTACAGAAAAATCAATTTCTGTTAAGAAAATACTTTTTTTTTTTAAGGAAAGAAGAGAAGAGCAGATCATGCCCTTAAAACACAATGAGATTTTGCCTTCATTACAAGTAATTTTTTTTTAATTAAACATTAAGGAAGGAGTAAATTTTTCCTTTAAGAGCTAAAAACATTAAGGACCTTGAGCCAAAGAATATTTTACAAACATTCTAATGCCAGTAAATTAGCTTAGGCATGACTTATATGAAGGTATTTTCTATCTGTCTGCTCTAGTCCAACCAGTAATTTGATTATTGTAATTTTTTTTTAGCTAATAAAACCTAAATTGCCATGGGGGACTTTAATAAGATGCCATTGCACACTTTAAAATTGCACAATTTCTATGACAAGGAGATTATAGTTGGACATTTAAGGAATCTCTCCACTTTCATCTATTTCGTAGTAATAAATAAAGTGTTCATTGTATCCTCTTGCATGTCTTTTTTTAATGAGGTAATTAAAAACATGATTACTGCAGGGGAATTGTTCTCACTTTCTAGATAAATAAACAAAAGTGAATAGAAAAGTGCCTTTTTTAGATGTGTTTTCTCGTTTGTGATCTCTCTCTATATATAAAATGGAAAGCTGAAAGGGATCAGCTGCAGTGTCTAAGCAAAAAAAGTGATGTAAATCTTTTATGATGAAGTATGTCCAAGAAACCCCAGCAAAAAGTTGTATTATATTTAGAGGAATAAGAAAGAATCAACACTCCCATTTAGCAGACTGAGAAAACCTTATAATCACCATATAGTTTCTTCAAAATTGTTGCCCAATGAAAAATAAACCTATATGTTACCTTAAAGTGAAAGGAAATAGTCTTCCAGCAACTAACTAATAAATATTGTTCATTTACAAAGCAGCATTTCTGAAGCCGTTGGCCACACCCATTAAGCATTTTGATCACCAAAATCTCCTGTTTGAGCTTAATGTAATTTTGTTATATATAACATTTTGATTCTATGTGTGCATTTTCAGTACTAATGGCTCTATTTTACAATACTCCCCAATAAAAACTAGATTTCATTGTAATCTGATACATGCTAAAAATGGCTACTGTAGTATTGACCTAAATAAATTCTGACTATAGCTAACACAATGATTTTGTGACCACTAAAAATTAGGGATCATTATTAATTTATTAAGACAAATTTATTTTTGCATAATAATTACATCTTGCTGATAATTTTTTTAAGGCTTCTTTATAAGAAAATTTTATCATGTGATGAAATATAACAAAATGTCAAAGTGTAACCAATGTCATCATTGAGTTATATACTAAGTTCAGTCTGAAAAATAATATTTACATATCTGGGCTACATGGGCTTTTAACTGCAGTGAGAATCTGGTTTGGCTAAAACGTTTTTTAATACAATATTGGGATTTGTTTTACTGAAATTTATAGAATATTATGCAGTTTTAACATAAATATGGAGAAATAAGGGAAATTAGAGCACAAGTTTACCTGCTATTTCCTGACTTTATTACTTTGGCTGTCTTTGGCAAAGAAATTGATGGAAAGCATCAGAACCCATGCTAGAAACCAGACTTTCCATATTACCTGTTCACACTTGTTGCAAATCAAGGCATAGATTTTTAACACAGTTCTCTGTAGGAAGGCAAGATCAAACTTCAGCAGGAAGAGTTGCACCTGATACAATCCACATTCTTTTCTCTCCTCTCTTGCTTGGATGATTGTTACTGTTCTTCACATAAATGTACCTGTGTGCTCTGTATGACCAAGGCACAGGAGTCTCACAACACCTTGCAAATTTACTGAGGGACTGAGACAAGTTGAGTACTACTGGTCCTAAGATTAAAGCAGCTAAGACTTTCATATTGCAAACTGGATCCTATTTTGAATGTTTATCATTGTGATACACTAATCTTTCCGATCTTGGAATATATCTGATCTATTAATTGCAGCTGAACAGAACTGGTGATCTGGAAACATTTCTCTAAAGGATGTAGACTGCATTTATATTGCTTCAAATTCCTTCCAAGTTTTAAAGGAACCACCCAGTCCTTGGTGTTTTCTA
This sequence comes from Lepidothrix coronata, assembly GCF_001604755.1. Taxonomy (NCBI): domain Eukaryota; kingdom Metazoa; phylum Chordata; class Aves; order Passeriformes; family Pipridae; genus Lepidothrix; species Lepidothrix coronata. Next base: position 6,780,374 of record NW_016690201.1, on the reverse strand, counting down.
TAACATCCCTGTGTTTAGCAGCCTTATTTCCCTCTGTCATATTCCTGAGGGAGTTCCTCAGGAAAAAAGAAACAAACAAACAAAAAACCACAGTATACTGACACACAAATAAGAACATGAGAAGATCTCTAGATAGTTGATTTTAGTTGACTTAGTCTGCTAATGACCAAACAGATGCCACCACAACAGCTGTCTCAGGAACACCTGGAACAATTTTGTTGTCCTTGCATTTGAAAATGTTTCTCACTCAAAAAATTGGAGGTGTTAGTACCCCAGGAAAGAAGAGAAAGAGCAAAAGTAGTAAAACCAATCCATAACACTCCAACCTCTTTACTAGTTTTTTTTATGAGGTATAAAGGGGTGGAATATAATTTCACGTAATCCACTGATTCTTCTGATTTTCTATTGTAAGTTCTTAGACTACCATAAAAAGCTTTGAATATTTGCACAGACAAATTAAAATATCTCCTCCACTTATTCCTAAAGCAAGATAGTTTTAAGTTAGGCAGTCTCTGCAACACATGCAAAATAAGGGAAAAAAAATCCAAACAAACGAACAACCAGTTTTGAACTTTGACAGTAAAGAACAACAAAGATAATCAGTAACATCTTCAATATATTGTGCTGCCTTATAATACATGTTTTGGGGGCTGCCTGCTACAGAGCAAGGAGAGACACATCTAAATGGCCCGAATCATCATCTTCTCTAAAACTTTTCTGAGTTATCTTAAACTCCCCTATTCTGCCTAGGAAGTAATTTCTAACAGTGTTTTTTACGTTTAAAAGTGCATTTATGTATTGCAAGAATGCATGAATGAATCCTTCAAACAGTGGAAGAGATGATGACCACAGTGAAAGAATAAACACATTCTCTGTGTTAAGGACAGAAAAGCAACAAGAGTCTGTTTCATATCCAGGGGCTCTGGGGGTATAATTCATAGCTAAGGGAGCCCTGAACACAGTAAGTAGCAACCTGTTTATTTTATATAACTGAGGTGTTAAAAATGATTAGATCCATTGATGGCATAATGAGTGCTTAAAGAGGCTTTCCCATTTACTTTCTATACTGAGCTTGAGAAAAGATCTAGCTTTTTTTTCTGTCTCAAATGTATATATTTTAGCTCCTTCATTTGCAAAAGTACCACCTCTTTAAGGAGATCCTACCTAAACAATATCTTTTTTTTTTTTTTTAAAAGAAAATGGTATAGGAAGGAAGAGTTGCTTGAGAGATGTGAGATATTGGCATAAACAAACGCTTGCAACAGGCAAAACTACCTGATCATCTTGGACACTGATGGGTAAAAAAGAATGACCAGTCAGTGTAACAGAAAGTAATAAGTGCAGTAAAGAAAAAACCTTATAAATGAAGTAAATAAATTCTACACCCCTATCATTTGCATGATGATGTAGAAAGAATCAGCTTTCAAACTTTCCTTGACAGCAGGATGGATTTGAACTCCTTCTAATATCATATTAATTAAATTATATATTTAGTATTTTTAACTGCAGCAATTTGAAACAACCCACACACAGTATGTTTCTGGGTCAAGAGTGACAAGATTAATTAGCAAAGCATTTAGATAGCTTCTTTCATGTCAAAAGTTATAATTAAGGTGGCACAGAACAATATAATTTATCCCTTGATATATACCAAATTATTCTGATCTGCATAATTTAAATACAGCATTAGGCAATATCTTGTGCTGCTAATAATAAGAGATTGTAGCTGGTATTACCTATTCATGTATTTTCATTACAGGCTTATTTATAATTTATAGTTCCGTTGGCTTGGGAAAATATTTACTAAATGAAAAATGTATTGTGGTCCCATAGTTAACAGTTAGGCTGGCAGTATTAGGAGCCTTCGAAACTGGCTAAAAAAGCATTTGTCTTAAATAATATACCTATTGAAATAAAACACTGTTGTTGTTGGGTTTTTCCCCCCAATTTTGTGATTTTATTTGTCATTACTTCTTTGTACTCAGTAAAGTTAAGCACAATAACAGAGCTCTTGCTCTGCTCAGCATTAGTCAGAAGAACCCATCTCATTCATTTCTGGGAATTTGTGGTTTGAAATGAGAGCTGGAAAAGCATCATAGCTTCCCAGAGGAAGGGAATGGAGCAACCAAAGAGATACACTTCCTCTCTTCCACATTCTGCTAATCCTACCCTTGTGAAACACAGGCTGATGACAGAACCACATCTCACACAGCAACTCCAATGATACATGAAATTTTCACAATATGGATTTCTGAAGAGAAAATGTAAAGAACAGTTTGCCATATGGAAATTCAATTCAAGACGTGGTTTGGATGTGATTACCTGGCACATGTGCCAGGTGAAGAGGAACTGGTTTTCGAGTATGCTGTTTCCAAGAAGACTAATGCTCACTTCATTTCCAGCAGTGATTAGGCTTTATGCATATTAAGGCAGGGCTCCCAGGATGACATGGCTACAGAGTTGGGACTATACCTCTTAGGATGCAATTTCTCAGCACTTTCTAAATTTACTTACTATTGCAGGAGTAATGACCATGTTTAAGAACTGTGAAGTTAGCAAGCCTGTCTTTCTCAGGATCACTAAACTCCTAATGTGTCATGTACAGTGACTTTAGACGTGCATTTTATCCCTTTGAAATTGTAGATTTTTGTCACTGTTTAAGACTGATGCACATAGAAAGTACCTGGGGTGAAAGATTCCGGATTTGGGACAACTCGATGCTATGGAATCCTTTCTTTAAAACTACACTAAGCTACTAAAGAAGAAACATCATCTTTAAAAATAAGAAACAGTAAGCATATTGATGATGATTGTACATTAAGAATACAGAAAAAATTATTTTCTTTAAAGACACTTAAAGGTAGTCAACGAATCATTTAACTTATTTTGAGCAATAATGCCTAAGTAACATGGGGATATGGTTAAGCTTTTTATTGGTAAGTCATAAGCCTTCTCATTAAACATACATCATTGTATTGCCAATGTCACTCCCTCAAGCTTTTCTTCAAATCAATATCTTTTAGTCCCTGCCAGCCTGGCTGATCAGATACAGTCTGCACACCAGTATTGACTCCAGTTCCATTAGAAGATAATAGTGCATGCCATTGCAATCCTTGAGGTATCTCTTCTATGACAAAAACTCTCAGTGTGAACGAGCTACAAGGTTATTCTGACAAATCAAAGAACTGTAAAGAAACAGTGTACATACTCTTTTATGTGAATGAAGTGAGATTTCTTCTTGCTGTCCATTCCAACATCTATAAAAGGATACATTTGCATACACGTAAAGTACAAAAAAAATTCTTTTCTCAAGATCTTCTCAGCTACCATTTCTAAAACACATTTTTACTGGAGGCTATACAGAGGAAATAAAGACACAACAGTGTTTTTTTTTTAAGTTCAGCAAAATACTACTTTGAGCAAGCCATTAAGGATAAACTATCAACTAGATGCTTTGTGTTCTTTTTTAAGCTTTCTAATAACTATATAATTGCTTTCAGAAAAGGTTTCCAGCATGAATTACATAGTATACTGAGAATATATTAAATATTCAATATTTATTTAAGACATATTGTAGCACATAGGCAATCTACATGAATAAAACATTTTTTCCTTTAAGCATAGTTTAGTAAAATAAAGAGCTAACAAAACCCAGAGAGCTCTAACTTCATATATGGATTTCTTCCTTCCATTTAGAAGTTTTCATAATTTTAAAGTAAGAAGACAGAGTTCAGTTGGAAATGAGAGTTTCTTTGAAAAAAAAACGTTCTGCAGAGATTTGAGAAATAGACTTTAAGTAACGCATGTGACAAATGCAGACATGGTTTTGATTCAAATAATTTGCCTATGTTATTTTTCTTGGGCCTCCAGTAAAAGCTCCCTTCAATTCAGCTTTGTTCCAGCCACATGGTGGGTGGACTCAGGCAGGTGATTAAAGACAAAATCTCCGAACACGGATGCGGCACTGGTACCACAAGTAACCTCACAGAAGCAGCTCAGTGGGAATACACAGCAAAGCAGATATTTATTATTACCATTCCAGCAGCAATGAGAGCCCCCAGCTAAGAACAAGACAAGCAGTTACTCCACAGAGAGATAATAAAGATCCTCAGGACAGTGGTTATCACAAGGAAAGCACAGAAACAGAAGCTATCTTCACTTTGGTATGGCACAAGCCATATTGATGTCCATATTCTCCCATCCCAGTCTCATTTCCTATCCATCTTGGGGAACAGATCACAAGTGTTGCTAGGTCTCCTTTGGTAAATAGAGTTTTAAATGTGTGTGTTCTTCAGAATTGGTCAGGGCTGAGGGGAACAGTTCAAGCAGAGAACACAAAGGTTTCTGAAGCTGTTGTTAAGGTCTAAACTATTTTGCACCCTTGATTACATGGCACCCAGCCCTGGAGAGGTATCAAGATGAAAGTGGAGGAATTTGGCTGTACAGCTCCTTGAAGGTCTCCTGTCTGAATCATATCTTGTTTCTGATTGAGAGGAAGAGCATAAAAAGGACTAAGATATGCCTCCTAAACTACCACTATCAATTCTATGCCAAGAGTCTACACATTCACTGGCACTCCAAGATCTCTACTGAGTTTTTAAAATCTGATATTTTCCTGCAGCTTCTTCTCACCCTTATTTTCTAAACATTCAACAGTTGGCTATTCCAAGCTCATCACCAATTTCCTTGCAACACACATTGACAGCACAGAAATGTAAGGATGAGAAATGATATCAAGGTTACACCTCCTGAAATCAAGAGAAGCACTGTTGGTCTCATTGAACCTGTTTTATCAGTACATCCAGAAAAAAAAGATGTGAAGGGAAAAGTCAAAAGGGATCAAAACTCGTACCTGGTCAGGAGTTATCAGCACGAAATTCTGAGTTGTAGATAGGCTACGTGCGAGAGTCCAGGCACGCTCCCAGGCTGTGCCTCGCTGGAACCATAACCAAGTCTGATGTCAGCACAGCAGCAGAAATGATCTGAGAGAACAGGGTCTGCTGTCACTACACAGTAGAGGAGAATGGGGCTGGGGTGAGTGGGTAAATGTTTTTCTGTCAGCACTGTGTCATTATTCTCTTGCCATCCTAGAGAAAGTACCTTCGCTAGGAGAAAATGAGCCATGGATATGTATGTGCTTGTCATACTGAGCACGATTGCACAGGGCGGCGACAATGGATATGCAACACATTAGTGGCATGAACCTTGGGATGGTCAACAGGAAACCCTCAAAAAATATAAGAATTGTTCTCAGCATAGTTATTAGAATGCTGCTAAAAGACAACTCTACCTCCTCAAACACCCATACCTCCTTTTTCACCTCAGTATGATTTTTAGTCTCAAGACTCTTATATAATTTCCTACAGAGATATCAAGACTGAAGTTTGGTAAGACTAGTTCCTTGCTTTTTCTTGCACCAGAAATGCAGAAAAAGCAAATGAGTTATGGAACAGACATGGGGTGTTTGTGCACACTTTTGGAAGCTCTGTGAATTGTTGTCCATGTTCCCTGTCAGCAGTATGCCCTGATCTTTGTGAGAGCTCTGTGAGAATCTGTGATGTGACTTTCTGTCACCCAGGTAGAAATAAAGAAATGAAGTCTATTCCTGTAGTGATTTTGGTAGTTACGACCAGCAGCACCAGGAACCAGCTGCAACTTTCAAACCACGGAGCAGCAGCAGCTGGAGGAGAACCGGTCTTTAATGTTCTCATGTTGTTGCTCAGCAGCCTTTTCCTGAATACTTGGGAATTCCTGTGTCCCCCACTGCTGACACACACAGAGTAGCATGGGAGCTCCCTGGAGAACAACTACCATGCAGGGTGGTGGCCACAAGGTGTTAGATTTTGTTTCTTCCGTTTTATTTTTGCTCAGGAATGAGGAAGCATGCCTCAAGTGATGTCACTTAACATCTGCAATCAAGTGAAACATAACACATCTGGCCACATACCAAATTTTATACAACCTTTCAAGTATTTTTTTACAGAGACAGATGATTTGTAGGTGTGCATATGAAGAGGAAGAAGTGAAAATATTGCTTGTTGATCTCTTTTGCACAAATTATGGTGATAGTTATCCACATATTTATTCTAATAAAAGAAAATGGAAAGTCTTTACTATTTTACTCTAAATAGGTCACTTGGCTTTCTGCTTTCTGAAGTAAATTGAATAGTAATATTCTAAACTAAAATCCAAATTTTAACCTCTGATAGTGAATTTTATTTTGCAGATTTATATAGTACTGTTAAACATAAAATTCATGAAAATTCATGTTCCAGCTGAAACTCATTTGCAGCTCTCTATCATCATTTTTACTGAATTTACTAAACATCTTTCACAAGTCTCATACAGACAAATCCCATAGTAGACTCACATTTCAGCTATTATTGACACATCCTCCTTCTTTCCAAAAGTTAAACATTTTTCAGAAATACTGCCTCAAACTCATTTTTTTCTCAAGGTTTAGAGATGATTAGTTTTGAATCTTATGCTCCCATGGTATTTAAAACCTGACTTTGTTAACATGGAATGAAAGCAAACTGTCTATAAATTAAACACAAGCTTCACTGCCTTGAGACCCAATTAGATATTAGCAAGTACAACACAGATCCAGTCAATAGGACACAAAACAAACTGGTTTGCATCACTAGTTAATCAATATACATGATTCTACAATATTCACTATCAGGAAATAACACCATTTATTTTAGATATTCTGTGGGATTAGCCAAGTACATTATCTTACCATTTACAGCTAGAGACTTCCCCTTTCCGCCTTTCCTCTAGCATTCAAAGCATAAATAGTCTGCTTTCTAAAAGTAGAGAGAAAAATGCATGACAAGATTAATGGGCAGTCACTGCACATTATGTTTAAGAGAACAGCAAATTTCCAGAGGACCAAACAGTGTTCCTTTCTGAATAAATATCTCCGATCGTTATTTGCTGCGGTAGAGCAGCTATAAAAAAAAAAAAAAGAGAAACCAACAACAAACCACATGATTAGGTCTGATGCTCTCTTGATGTATTGCAGGCTGAAGGAAAGTTAATGGTATAGTTAGCCTGAGCCTGGCTGCCTTTCTTTTCTCATTTTCTAAGCTGCAGTGTGGCATAGCCTTTAGCCAATAGAGCAACTCCCAACCGAGAATGCATTAAACTGAGCGGATGAATGGCAGCATTTAAAAACGAATCTGATATCCTAGACATGCTTGTGGGTTTTAAAGAGCCCACATCAGATAAAAAGAACTACTGGACACTTGAGACCTGACATATTCTTCTGAAGAGAGAGGATGCTGAGCATTCAATTGGGCCATAGAGAATATTCTAAAAAAGAAACAGGATCAAAAAGGGCAAATGCAGTTTTTATATCGCCAAAAAAAGAAAAAGAACAGAGATATACAAAATCGAGCCGCTCAAAAAATGCACTCAACTGAAAAGGCACTTGCAAATTTTTGTATGGAACAACTTAATACTGAAATAATTAATTCATTACAAAGTTTCCCCAATTAATAACTAATGACTTTTAAAACTTAGAGATGCAAAGGGAAATTAAGCTTCAATCCTCTATGAGTAAAATCAGTGCATTCCAGATTTTCACTAAGTTGAGGAAAACTAACTCAAATTTTACTTTGATATCTCATACACACACTTTTACCCCAGACTCAGAGGAAAAGGAAGGATTTTCATTAATTGGTTGTAAAGTAACAAATACAGTTAATGCTGAATTTTTATCTTGCTATTTCTAAGCTAAAAAAATTAGTGTTGTGTTTTAGCCAGGCACTGTATAAAAGATCCCTATTCCTTAGAAGCAGTGTCTCTGAACATTCTTTTACAGAATTAAGTCAAACCCAACGTTTAATAAAGATTTTTCAAAATGCACAGCTAAGCTTAAAAACATTGGTATTTATTTAACTGTTCCTGAATTAGAGAAAAAAATCAAGGCCTTCAGAAAAATGGTGTGGTTTGAGTTTAGTGTTTGAGCCAGCTGCTGTAGGTATGCACACACATGTTTGTTGAAGGATATCAAGCTGACATGAATGGCTTTATTTTACATTTGTTTTGGGGACACAAGTATTAGACTGGCTAACCCAGTTGTAAAATTAAACACATCGAAGGGTTGCTGCAATATAAAAAGTACCAAAACCACCACCACCGTCTTCCTACTGCAAGATGCATTCTCAAGGGTGAAAGTGCTTCTAGACAAAGTCTGGTAGAAAAAAGGAACACAAATTGAAGTGCTTTCTGTGTCTGTAGGAATAAGGTAGCTCCACATGCCCCAGGTAAAAAAAACCAGATTATTCATGACTAGCAGCTCTGACTACAGAACTTATAGATGGATCTGTATTCCTTTTTCATGTCTCCAAATTTACAGTTAATTTCCTTTGGGTTCAGAGGACAAACAAGTCTGAAAGCATGCTGTGCCCAAGTATGCTGCCTTTCAGGTAAAGCCTTAGGAGGATGGATAACTTTCTGTGAGACATAGAGGAGCCTTGACCAAAGGTCCAGTCACACCACTTTGGAGAAGGGAATCTCTCATGCAGAAGTTTTGAGTGCTTTGCTTGCATAGCAAAAGGTTTATAAAAGTCACATGTACCCTTTTGTTTTCCCCATTGTACAACACTGACTCCACAGTCCACCTCTAGAGCTGGGATCCTGTCACCAAATTACATCAATATCAGGAGATCTTAAACACAACTGTTTCATAGTGTGTATGCTTTCATAACTGTTCATATCTTGGTGAAATAATGACAGGGAAGGAAGAGGAAACAAATATAGAAAAGTCTTTACCAAATACATCATGTGTTAGCATTCTTTTCTTGATTTTATCTTAACAGTTTGAATAAAAGTGTTTGTTAAGCCAGTTTTTAATGTTAGAAAGCATCAGCATAGCAGACCCAGACAATACAAGACTTAAGAAATTGAATGGAATCTCTTGTGATTTTCTTTGATTCTTGTCAATCTTTTTTTTAGCTGCTACATAACTATATATTCACAGAACTTCATATCTATAAAGTCTGATGGTCATGATAAGACATATCCAAAAGCTGTACACTGACTGGGCTAAAATGAGAATATATTATCTACAGCTGGCTTTCATACCAGCAGCAGTCCAAGCCTTTGGGCTAGTACAGTTGATGAGAAAGTATGAAACTCTTCTCATCTTTATTCATTTCAGAACATTGCTATATAGAATGTTAGTAATTTAGATGATCTCTCTCTTAAAACATCTGTTTCAATGTTTTTAAACCTATTCTTATCAACTACGAACAAAATTTGAGACATTGGATAAGGAACCATATACTGCCACCTGATTCTAAGTTATCACTCTAGAAATATTTGAGAGCTTGTGTGGAGAAGCAGAACTAAAAGCAATGACTCTTTTGCAAAGACTGATGGTTTAACAGATGTTTTGGGTGTTTGTAAGAGTGATGTTGTATGCAGTAAAGCTGACCATTACCGACTTGGAAATACTGGGCTATCTTTGAGCTGCTACCAGCTGGGTAATGCTCACAAATGTTGCAAGTCATAGTCTTCAAACATGCATTAAAAAGTACTTTTAAGGACTTTTACCTCTGTAGAGAAATTAATCATTTTAATGCTATTTGCAGAACACTATTGAACAGTTCTTAAAAACATTCTGAAATATGACATATGAGTCTGACAACGTGGGAATTATTTTCAATAGAATTTCAACTTTTTTACTTCTTCTTTCCTGTCCCTATTTTCCTTTAACTCTTTATCTTCATTCATTTTTTCTATTAAATTATCATAACAGTCTATTCAAAAATGCTTTTAATAGATTTAATTAATGAATTATATTTCTTGATGTCTTTAATCTTCCCATTAAAACAAAAGGACAATGAAACATTCCATGCTGTACCAATATCTTCTAGTCTGACTGCCTCTTTACTGGACCAAAATCTTAGAAGAATACACTTTTGCTGCAGATGGGAAGGAAGAATTCTGGCTCAAAGAACTTTAATGGTTCTGGGATCAGATTTTGGTTATTTGTGTAATCTAATCACCACATGTTTATATAAGTTTCTCTTTAGAAGGAAAAGTATCCAGTCAATATCAACATATCCCGACACTGAATGTTTAATCATCTCTTTCACAAAACAAAAGGGAATAGAAATTCTTTGAGGTTAAAACCTATTTTAGGATAGCAAAAAAAAGTCATTTGCAGGACAAGTGTATTTCAACAGTTCTGGAAAATTACTCTGTCTTACACTTTACTTGGCTGAAGACATGGCTGAGAGGTCTACTAGCAGAGTTCCAAGATCTAGAAAACAAGCATCAGAAAATACCAGTTAGGGTCTTATAGTAGTCCACATATATATTAGTCTTGTAGAGACAAACATAGTTACCTACAAGATCCCACGGCTGTATGAGTTAAAGAAAAAGCAAATAAATGTGGAAGTAAAAAAGCCAAAACAACACAGAACAACCCCCCCCCCCAGCTTCACAAAACTTCAGGCATAACTGTGTGCAACACTAGAAAGGAAATTAGCTCTAAAAAGAAGTCAGTAAGGTGAGACAATAATTAATGATAACCTTAAATATATAGGACTTTTTTTTCCTAAAAATCCTAAAATAATTGCAATTCCTTTTCCACTTAGTGATGGGGTTTTTTGTTGTTGCTGTTGGTGGTGTTTTGGCGGTTGTGAGGTATTTTTAATTTTTTTTTTTTTTAATCTTCATTAACTCAAACATTTTTGTGTTTGTGTCTGTATTTTTATAACTTGCCATAAATGTCATGATTCACATATATTCTACACATATTTTCCAATTTTTCACTCCTGAGCTATAAGAAACTACTTTTGTCCCCTTTTAAGAGGTTTTTGTCAAAGATATGAAGAAATTGTGCTATCAATCACCTCTGTTCTCATATTAAGGTGAAAAACAGTTTTAAAATTAAACTTCTACAGTCAGAAGTCTACCATACAAATTTTAACACATCTGAAAACCCTGCTCTAAGTTTAACTTCAAAAGAAGAAAAATGCATTTTTTTGTAGTTACTTTCAATGCAATTTCTCCAATAATACAATATAAGTGGAAACTAAAAGGGAAATTCGTATTTGCAAAGGAAATTTCCTAATTTATATTAAAAAAATAATTAATGTAAATATCTGTTTTATCCAAATACATATATTCAAACTAAAATTTTATCTCTGGAAAAAAATACTGAAAGTTATCTTCATGAGAAATGTAAACAGTAACTTCTGAATAAAATTTCAATTTCAGGATTCATTTCAGACCATCACGTTCCCAATTTTTTTTTATGGCACAATTCTTCATATCCTGAATACTAAAATGTGAGGAGGAAAAAAAAAATCATGAAATCATCCGCTTAGTCTGTAAACAAAATATTCAGAAACAAAAATGGACCGAATTATGCTTTTAACATACTAATACATTCAAACCAGTGGAAATATCTTTAATAATAGCACTAAATAGCAAAGAAAGACATACTGCTATCACTGACAGTATTAAAAAAAAAGGTAATTATCAGGCTTTTAGTAGCTGAGCAAGATGTTAATTATTTTCAATTTCATGCAGATTAGTTCTTTTGACTACCAAAAATTAACCTTGAGATCTAATCAATCATCTCACTGTGTTTCCACATATCAAATATTATGTTTGATGCTGAAAAAGGGAAGTTATATTTTAACCATCCCCACTCTCCAAAAGTGCGTGCTCTTTCAGGAATGTGGATATCAAACCTTGACTCCTGCATGGCAATTTTGCCTTTGAATTCAAATCCTCTCAGACACCCAGGTAAGAAGAAACCCTTGTGATTCATTCAGCTACAGACTTGCCCAGCTCCAAAAAAGCTCCATAAAGCCATCTCTTCACCTCAGTACTCATCCAATGTGGTATTCCTCAAAATTATTTTTCTCTGTGAGGACAGATGGGCAGGCAAATCCATTTGTGCCTTTAGAGCCTGCATTCTGCCCAGGTTTATCAGCCAGGACACAGCCGTAGGCTCACCCATGCGGTTCCCAGACTAGATCTGGATTTTCCATCAGCAGTCTTACATATATTCTAGTACATATATTTTACTGCAGGAACTGACTGCTCACATACCCTGCTGACTGTAGTTAGTGTGCTGCAGCTACAGCAAACACAAAGCTGTCTCATCCCCCTTGCCCAGTTAAGTTCCACATAACAGTTCCTGGAGTTATCAATAATTATATACAAGCCCACGGAACACATAACTTAAGAAATCTCCTTTCTGTATCCTTCAACACAATCCTCACTTTTTTAATGAAAAATTTAGGCATTAAAACAAGAGGGGGAAAAAAAGCCCATTATTTGAGACTTCACTAAGTGAAGTCATATGAAGATTTAAAGCAAAGAGTTTATAAGTCATCCAAAACTCTTGCTGAAGTACTGTAGAGTTCCTGAATGCAACAAGAAATTCTGCATTATGGATTGTTGAGGTCAAAATGAATACTATTCCTATAGACAAGTTTTTTAGATGTATGCATAGGTACATTTAGAGCAAACCTTGGGCTATGTTTAAATAAAAAAGACATTTTAGGATCTTCAGCAGCTGTTATGGTTAGATAGTTTTTCTGATCTATTGCTGCATTTAGACCACGATAGTTTATTATTCTCCATCTCTCACTGACATTGGCATATTGGCAAAATTTTTTCCATCTTCCTTATTACAAGCATCAGCTTAAATGATGCAAGTGTTGAAGTGAAGAGCTGAGATTTTTGTGATAATATGACTTCTTGAGACTGCACAATTTTGGTATTAATAACAGTACAATGAAATGACACAACACATTGTTCATTGTATAGTATAATGTGGTGTTCTTGTCAAATTACTTGGAAAGGTATAGAAGCTACAAGCTTTTCACTTATCTGTTCTACACTGGAGTAGAATCTGATCTAGAAGAATATGACCCAAAATAATAATGTTACAGTTTATTTTGAAAGGGCATAGTCAGGGTGAAACTAAAAATATATATTCTCTTAAATATGTAAGATCCTTCAGCAACTCAGATCAAACAAAAATTGAAAAGTGTAAAAAGCTGTCACTTAAAAATATGACTTATGCATACATCACATGAGCTTAGACAAGCAAGTGTTTTTATGATACAAAGAGTTTGTATTTTATAGAGCTAATTCTCACTGTATGTTAATATTAATGTGACTTCTTTCCCGTGGAAGTTATCTTGACCTTTTGGAACTGCTGTGCTTTATAATTGTGTTTAAAAAATCCCCAAACACACTAATTCAACCTGAAGTGTAAGATGATGATTCCTGTCTTTCTGGATTTAGGTTTTAAATACAGCAGAATGAAGGAGGAAAGGGACTTAAAATACCTACTTGTTAGAAGGACGTGTCACCTCAGAGGAGAGGACACATAAATGACTGCAAGTTCTTATCTAGTGCTGGATCTGTTGGACCATTACAAGGACACAATCACGGACACTGAGACAAGTTCATACGTGCAGCCGTGCACACACAGTAGAAATAAACTCTAATGGTAAAACTAGTCACAAACCCATACTTTTTTACTTTAATTTCTGTGGTAGTTCCCAATAGAAGTTATTCACTCTAATTCTTCCATAAAGAAAAAATTTTGCTGATAATTCTAGGAAATGGTTAATAGAATGCATTATTGTCGATCGAAAAATGCAGAAATTGTTGACCCTAAGACTAAGAAAAACATTGCAATGTTGAATACAGGGATGGATAAGAGAAAGGAAGTAGTTTATATTTTTATACCTATATAAAATATTTTATATAATAAGCTCTTATAATTCATGAAGCTTTTCAGTATTAGTTAATCCCAACTTTAGATTGCTAAATTAATAACCAATTCTTATTGAACTAACAGTGTCTTTTTTAGCTCCAAACATGTGCACAATGGTTTCACTTTTGCCCCGAATGAGAACTTTTTTGGGAATCTCATTCAAATCCAAACCTAACAGCTTTAGAACTGACATGAAATGCTAACCTCAGTTACTTGGGAACAAAACAGTGCTTACATAGAGACACTATGAAAAGAGGTCGAATTTTTCCGTTTTGAATTTTGCACTCCTTCATTGCCTTGTAAAATGTCAACCTACAGTTAGAAAAGTAATGACAAAAAGAAAGGAGGTAGCTTGGCTCTATAGGAGCAAAGTAATGATTGTGTAATGATGACTCAAGTCACCAGAAATCATTTCCATACAACTTGGGGGAACTGAGGTGATTTTTTAAAGTTTTCTACAATAAATTGGAAGCAAGAGCAGAGAAAATGTCAATAATCAGTAATTTTTTAAAAAAATGTGATGTTGATGCCACACAATAATGCATTAAGTGCAGACCAATTGGGTCAGATCTATACAGCAACACAGCTGATGCTGGGGACCCAAATCTTAAACAGCTGGGTCTGGAGGCTATCTTTCAGACTAACTGGAGTCTGATCCCAGGATCTTGGTGTCCCTCGGCAGCCGAAGTGCATTAGGTGCACCTTCCTGTCCAGATTAATCTGAAAGATATCCTGATCATATATCTTGGGCATTCTGTGACAGGTAAACCAAAGCACTTGCAAGCAGGGGACAGTTGACATTTATAGAGTCACCACAGGACAGCAAGTATGGGGTGTGCAGGACAGTTATAGAAGCCTCAGTTTTGAAGAGAAGGCTAAAGAAGTTTAAACTGGAAGTAATATTGATCTAAATGAGAGAGGATGGAGAAAAAAGTAGGTAGAATTAAACCAAAAATAAATATATATAAATAAATCAAATAGCCTTGGATAAGTATTGGAGTTTCTGAAGCAGAATTAAACTAGTTGCACCAGTTGATGCAGTTTGTTTTCAGATTGCTGGACAACATTGACATAGTGACTGCTGATAAATATAGAAAAATTCAAAACATTGACCCACCCCACAGCTGCAAAACTTGGATGCAGTCAGACAAAAGAATTTCTTCATTCCTCTTTGATTAACTTCACTAACCAATATCAGTCCTTTCACCTTGTGATACAACTGAATGTTTCTGATTCTTTCTAAAGCAAATAGTCTGCCTTTTGTTGGACTACTAAGAACAAAACACTGCAGAGTATGCTCCACTCATATTGAACAGATGCCTGTCAATAAATTCTCTCCAGAAATGCTTCCTCTGTATCCCATAAGCAATTTCAGGTTTTTTTGTTCCTGAGTTTAGCCTTCAGGGGTAGGGCAACTATGACATTTAGGTACCCTCTATTGTCTCTCACCGCAGCATTAATCGTTAGTTGAGGTGCCAAACAATAGAAATAATTAAAGAAATCCCAACCCTATATACAGCACAGTCCATCAGTACCAGTATTATGAGGCAGTTCTGGTCCTTTTCTTGTTTGCAGGCAGAATTACTGGTTGCATTCTAAAACAAAATGTAGCTACAGACACATTGTTAAAGATGATTTTGTTCTCTTCTGTCTCTGAAGCCACCACCACCCTAACCTGAGCTGCTTGCTGAGAGCAAGTCCAACAGAAACTTTCTTTTGGATTTAAGGATAGCATAAGAAGGAGAATAATTAGCTGCAGACACTGCTGTGTGGAATGTAAGGTATTTCCATGAGTGTCATGGTTTAACCCCAACTGACAACTAAGCATCACACAGCCGTTCAATCGTCCCCACTGTGTCAGGATGGGGAAGAGAATCAGAAGGGTAAAAGCAAGAAAACTCATTGGTTGAAACAAAATCCAGTTTAATATGGAAAGCAAAAGCCACACACACAAGCAAAGCAAACCAAGGAAGTCACTGACCACTGCCAGGTATTCAGCCAACTCCAGGAGAGCAAGGTTCCATCACACGTAGCAGTGACTTGGGAGGACAAATGCCTTCACTCTCCTTCTCCCTCTTTCCCCAACTTTATATGCTGAGCGTGACAGCATATGGTGTGGAATATCCCTTTTGGATATTAGGGGTCAGCTGTCCCAGCTGTGTGTCCTCCCAACTCCTTGTGCATCCCCAGCCCACTCGACTGTGGGGTGGTGTGAGGGGCACAAAAGGCCTTGACTTTGTGCAAACACTGCTCAGTGATAACAAAAACATCCCTGTGATATCAACACTGTTTTCAGCACAAATCCAAAACCCAGCCCCATACCAGGTACTATGAAGGAAATAAACTCTACCTCAGCCAAAACCAGCACAATAAATTGCTCAGAAGACCTTATCTCTGGTATCTGCATGTACCTATAGGTCTCTGTTTTGCCATATATTAAATGCTTTCCTTATACAGATATATGCAACATATTTTCTAAGTATTACCAGAAATGAAGGGCATCACAGCTGAACTAATTAGCTTTCCAGAAGAATTTAATTATACTCCTGGGCTTAGCATCACCACAATTTAAGTGTAATTGGTACAGCGGTAGAAAAAAAGAGGAGAGAAAAAAATTAAGGCAGCTTACTGAGTACACACTATATATTAATACAGATTTTATTAAGGACATAACTCCTTATGAAAACAATCCTACATTAGCAGATACATGAGCAAAGCATGATGGAATGCCACTGATAGAAGTCTAAAAGAAAATCAAAATCTGTTTATAAATAGCTATTATTTTTGCTTTCTAGACTGTTTAATCCTTATTCATCTAGTAACTCATTAATTTCAAATGAAGCTACAATAGAGAAAAATTATATGATTTCAAGTAAATCCTGAAAATAATTGTTATTTTCTGAGAAGATTTTTTTTTAAAAGGGAATTTTTGCATACATTTTTCCAGGTTCTGAGAGGCTCCTAATTGAATGATTTCTGATTTCTAGTATGAGAGAAGAATTAAGCCAAGAAGGATAAAACTCAGAGGCCTTGAACAGGATTGGCTAAAGCCTAGGAGGAGGAATATAAGGATGAAGTATTTAGTAAGTGAAATGCTTCCTTTGCTTAAAGGTAGAAGAGTTCTGAAATCTCCTGACAGTTCATCCTTGGATA
The DNA here is from genome assembly GCF_001604755.1 of Lepidothrix coronata. Classification (NCBI taxonomy): domain Eukaryota; kingdom Metazoa; phylum Chordata; class Aves; order Passeriformes; family Pipridae; genus Lepidothrix; species Lepidothrix coronata. Next base: position 6,763,456 of record NW_016690201.1, on the reverse strand, counting down.
GTAGAAACTAACTGTATATAAGACAGAATATACATTCAGTATTCATTTAGCTTGTCCATTTTGTTATTTCCATACCACACAAAATATATGTTAAGATATAAAAACCAGTATATAACGTATTTATATCTAGACCTCCTTATGCTTTATCCCTTGCACTGACCAGGGCTGAGCTCCAGCTCTGGGAATGGTGCCAGGGAAGGGGCTGACAGACCCAAGCAGTCCCTGAGAATACTGGGGAGCTGTGGGACTACTTTCACCCCTTCCCTGGGAGCAGGGTAAAGGCAGTGATGGGAAGAAGTTATAATAAATCTAAGGAGACAAAAATTTCTAGAGGAAGAAAACATACATCGTGTTTCTCCTGGTGTTGTCACCTTGAGAATTATCCTTGTCATCTTAGTAAAGAACCTCAAGATGCTACATGGAGAGCTCATTTTAACTTTACTCTCCTTGATTTTGCCCAGGGAAGACTATGATATCACCTTTAGAATCCAGGTAAACATTAGAAGAGTGATAAAAACATCAGAATAAAGGAGGAGGTACTAGCTATTTTTTTTTTTTAAATTTTTTTAACATAATATTGATGAGGTTTTTACATACTCATTCAGTTTGGACTATTCAAGTTGCTTTTCCTGTTGTGCATATCCTAGTTCAGTGTAATTAGAATTCTAAAAATTAAAAAATAATCCTTTTATAGTTATAAATGTAAGTTTTTCTTTCTTACACAGGGAAAACTGCAAGATTTAATGATGCCAATGTCCTTACATGAAATGAGGCTCTATGTGCAGAGCTCCAGTGAAAGCTCTGAGGACTGCCTGCAGGTCTGAAGCTTTTGGAAGGATAGAAGCTCTTTCCCTGTGAACAAGTTCACTTTGGCCCATTAAAACAGGTGTGAGAAATACAGTCAGAAAAATGAAAATCAAAGTGGCATTCCATCTACAATTACCAACCCAGGGCTTTGATGCTGAATAAACGAGGTAAGTGTTACCACAAATCAAAGGTACTTCATTAGTTCCTGCTCTTTATGAGGTTGCTGATGTAAATTTTACAATAGAGTTTTAAACATCATTAACTTTGTGACCCTACCATTAATGTGTTGATACAAAATTCAGGTTGCATTAGTGAGCTGAGAAGCTTCCATCGTGGAATTATATCATCTTCTCTCCCCCTTCCCCCAAAGCCATTATAAAAGAACACACAACAGCAAACAGGGTTCATGAAAAACTAAGTTTACCTCTGATTTATACCACACTTTAAATTTTTCCTTTATGCTGTAAAAATGCATTTGATGTAAATTGGTTCAGGCTAGTGTTTCTGAAACACAACAGTGCATCTAAAGAGGAGGTATTGCAGCCGTGGGAAATTACCTTTCATTTATGAGTGTAAACTCTTAAGCGTACAGGTACTATATTCAAGTGTTTCAAAGGAAATCGTGTGGTAGCAGTGTGCATTTTTAATTGCAATATTCTGGTAGAAGTAGCAATTTTGTAACTCAAATGTCCTGCCAACAACACTGTAAGGAAAAAATAATTATAAGAATTATTTTAATGATGATAAGCATGCACATGTTATTTTATACTGACAGCCAGCCACAGCTTCATTAAAACAAAAGAGAAGTAACACCAGCAGAGAAAGAGATGAAAGTAAAGGTGGTGTGTTGATGGCTTGAGGCTTGGTGATCTGTTTATAAGGTTACAGATCTTTAGTTTGTCATGGAAGGCAATGAGTAATTTGGTCAATGCATGGAGGATTTCAGCACATCATGTACAACTGCTCATGTCCTTTGAATGTATCAAACAAGTGTTGTTCCTTGGTAATTTTTGACCAGATGTTATATTCTTGATAATTATTTTCCAATATTTTCAAAATTTATTCTAGCTTCAGTACAGCACATTTCTGTTAAGAAATCAATAGTACAAAGTTGGCAAATCAAAACCTCTTGTGCACCTTGACATGGGATTTGGAAAGGTTAAAGAAGCAGTAATCAAAAGAGTAGAAATATATAAACACAGAATGTGAAGTCTGTCCTCGTTACTTCAATATGTGAATTGGGAAGGAAGACATAGATCATGTTCAGGCAAATCAGTTTATGTTCAAATCTGTTAAATTTGTTTTGGCAAGGTAGAGAACAATAAAAAATTGTATTAAAAAAAAGAGAGAGACAAACTCATACAAGTAGAAGTTGTTTTCATTTCGTAAGAATAAGACACATAATCTCATTTTTGTCTTCATCTTACCATTATATTATTTTTCTCCTAATTAATTTTAGCATATCTTCAGTCTTTAAAATAATTAAAAAAGTGGCTCTAGTATATCATTTTCATAATAAAACAAAGATTTTAAATGTTATCATGGTTAAGTACTACAACCAGTGCTGATGCAAATGGTAAAGAAGTCACTGCAGAGCCCAATAATATGTCAGAGTGTACTACAGAAGATGGGAGATTCATCTGCTTGGTAGCTGTGATATACTTTGGTAGGCTGTGGTCTTTCCTCTCCCATGCCATTACTCTTTCGTAAGGAACCATTTCCTGAATTAAAAATTTCTCTAGCTCAAGGAAGGATAGCTGTCTATATTGCCAGAGAATAAATGCAATCACAGTGTTCATATCAAAGTCTACTAGTGTTCTTCTAACCCTTCTTTTAAAAAACTTCTTTCAATGAATATTAACTAAAGTTAATGATATGATCCGTAATATGATGGAAACAGCTAGAAATCACATGAGTATAATTTCAATTTTATATAGTAAAGGATAAAAAAGGATGAGGATCACTATAGAATAAAAAGCTGTTCTCCCTGATCCAATGTTAAACATTCACAAGCCTAACATTCCTCCACAAACCACTTGAAAATCTGTGTTCAAGGAAAACCCAACTCTGAGAAATTGTTTGATTAACTGCTGTTAATTCCTTCCCATGGAAGGAATTGTGTTGTACGTTACCCACATATCCACTAAAATGGTTCTCAAACACAAAGTGACAACTCTACAACCATGGACTCAGGACACCAGTAGGATTTTGTGTCTTCAGTTCTCACATTTGGTACTTGATTTGTTAATCTGAAACCAGTCCCTTAAGTTTTTAACCAAGAACTCGGCTCTTCTTAGCTCTCACCACCTGGGACTGGGATTTTCCTTCTGGTTGAGGCAAGCTATTTTCTCCACCCTGCTTCTCTGACACCTGACATCTTACCATGGCAAAGTTTCCATGGCAGCCAGCACAAGGCAAAATTGAACCTTGCCATTATATTTGATGGGTTTTTTTCTTTAGAGCTTCGATCCAGACTGCAATATCATTTGTCAGAAAACTAATCAAGAGATCAAAAACAGTTTTGGGCATTTGGAATAGATTTGTGCTTTAGCCATCCTCCTCAATCAAAAGGACAAGACTTAGAAAAGTCCAAACAAACAAATACCAAACAAAACAAAAAAACCCTCAAAAGAAACAAAAAATACCCCCCCAAACATGCAACAAACTAGGTCATTGCTGTACATGGTTATATAATCCTTATTTAAAACTAAAACACCAGTATATTATATTTTTCTGGTCTTTGAGTGGTAGAGAAAAAGTTTATTATTTCATTCCAAGGCTTGGAAGTGATAAAATTAAGACGATTAGGAATCTTTACAAGTTCTTAGCTGACCGAGTAAAGGAAAAAAAAAAAAGAAAAGCAATACATTTAAAACATAAACCCTCCATAAAATATTGAGAGGAGATAGGTCCTGTTGTGGTAATTCCCACCCCTCATTAAAGCAAAACACACCTCTCCAAAACAAATCCCCACAAATCAATCCCCCACCTCCCCAAAACCCATTCCCAACTAGACTAAATCTCCTTGTACATGGAGACAAAGATTTGCTTTGAATAATGAGGTACCTAGCCAATAGTAATTCACTCTGTAAAAGCTTTGATACCCGCATGGTTTTGTGATCAGGTTAATCTGCAGAATACTGTACATATCATTTGACATATATAAAAATAGCCATAAGTTTCTTTCCCCTTCCCTCCATATAAAAAAAAGAGTAGGCTTGATCAAAAAGGTTGGCAAGGCAGAGAAGATGGACATGAAATACTGGACTCCATGAAAAAAGGAAGTGCACTGGTATAGAGATGAGCATGTGTTTTTTCCCTCCTAGGCTCACAAGAGCAGTTTGTCAGTTCCTAGATCAGCCTCAAGATTATTACTCATATAAAGTTTTCTTACTGATCACTTCAACAATTCATTTGCTGTGATTAATATACCAGATTAAAATATAGCTAGTGATGAGTCTTAGGCTACAGGAATCAAATTTACTGAATAGAATGCCTTGAGCAAAATCACTGAATCAATCACAGAATCATTAGGATGAAAAGGTACCATTGGAGCTCATATAGTCCAACCTTCCTACTCAAGCAGGGTGTTCTAGACCATGCCACTCAGAATTGTGTTCAGATGGTTTGTGAATATCTGCAGAAAAGGAGGCTCTGCAAACTTTTTAGGCAATATGTTCCAGGACTCTGTCACCTTCATGATAAAGAAGTCCTTCTTCATGTTCAGGTGGAACTTTCTGTGTCCCAGTTTTTACCCACTGACTCTGACTCTCTTATTGCTTGGTGTCCCCGAGCAGAGCCTGGCTCCATCCTCTTGACACCCTCCCTTCAGATACTTATGCACATTGATAAGGTCCCCTCCCAGTCGTCTCTTCTTCAGTCTAAGCAGGCCCAGCTCCCTCAACCCTTCCTCTTAAGAGAGGACCTCCAGTGCTTCTTAGCCCTCCACTGGACCCGCTCCAGGAGCTCCATGTCTCTCTTGTAGTGATGAGCCCAGAACTGGACATATATAAGGAACTCCTATGGAATTAATCTGTCTACATTCTCTGCAAGCTACAAAGACTACACCAGTACTCAAGGTTTAGACCAGAGAAGGAAATTAGGCTGACACCATTGCTTTCAGCATTTTCCCTTCTTTGAATACCAATGAGTACAATCCTAGAGACTCATTATTCCCTTGGCAGGACTTCCACTACCATTCACACATGAGTAATTTCTTTTTTATGGACCCAATATTGTTTTGTTCAAAACACATTTATCATTACAGAATGTGATACAGTAGGAGCAAACTGCAAGTGCTTCTCATCAGCACTGTCTTTGTGAAACAACTGCACATGAAAAACACCCAGTATGTGAAACTGAAAATGCTTGTTTTACAATTTACTGCAGTTGTCAAGGGCTTGTCCACAATAAACTTACTTGCTCATGCAGTTGACTACTGTGTTCACAGAGTCTTGTACAGCACTTGCTGAAGGTTTGTGTTGAGCTAATATCTGTAACTAAGAAAAAAATATCCCTAATGTAAGTTTGTTCTGAGCAACACAGCACTTGATAGATGTTATTAACTCAGAGACAAAGTATTATCTCTCACCATAATAATAATAATCATCATCAGAACTTCTAGGGTGATTTGTAAACTATTTCCTAATTGCATACTCACACTTTTGTGGAGGACACACACATGCTTGTACTTTAGCAGAAGTTTTTGCTGAGGCAGACCTAAGCATGGATGTAACCTTTCACCAGGAACTAAATCTGTCTTCAGCCTCACTTACACTGGTGCAATTCTCCCAAGAGGGTAAAAAGAAAAAAAATGGTAGCAATGTCACAAAGGAACAGATACAGATGTTCCCCACACATTCTTGCATGCAACAGTATGTTCACAGGTTTCTAATGAAAGCAATTATAAAAATCCTGTAGAAAGTTAGATGAAGAGATAACCATAGCCACAGAATGCTCTGGAACAGGTTTCCCAGAGAGGTTGTGGAGTCTCCCTAATTGGAGATATTCCAGAAGTGTCTGAACACAGTTCTGTACCATGTGCTCTGGGATGACCCTGTTTGAACAGAGATGTTGAACCGGATGACACATTGTGGTCCCTTCCAACCTTATCCACTCTGTGGTTCTGTGAAATGATGATTATTCTTATATCAAAGTCTTTACATGTCATCAAAACTTGTTTTTCACACTGCTTTTACTTTATCAATTATCAACCAAAGTGGAGTAATAAAAAATAGTAGGAAGTGTAAACACAGCAAGGAAGAGGAAAAAGTAAGGAAGTGATGAAAAACCTACATGCACAAGCCTAAGAAGCACTCGTTCTCAGGCTGCACTTGTCCCAGAACTCTGATTTCTTAGAAGACATCATCTTCTTTCTTACTTGATTATCACGAATACTTGATTATCAGGAATAAATAAGTGGACAAAGACTTTCAGAATTTTCTAGCTCTTAGCATCAGATGTCGGCAGTCACATCCAGAGGTGCCATTACAGTTCCTGCACTGAGGTATCCTTTCTCCACAGTTTGACCAAAGCTTCCAATGGAGAGGCACTAATCATGTTAAAGTAACCATAGCACAAAGAAACCATATCCAAAACCTGGTAATTCTAAGTGATATTCTAGAAATATCCAGAGTAAGTAGTCTGTGTCTTGATGAGAAAGAACTTGAGCAACTTTGATCCAACCCAATACATAAAGAAATCTGAGTCTTTAGGTGAGGCCTCTAACATGAGCCAAAGGAATGGAGTGCCTAAGACCACTATAATTTACTAAATGTGTTATTTATATAACCTTATGTGAACAGTGTGCATACAAAGAAAAGTTGTAGTTAGGAAGGGGAAAATAAGAGAAAATTGTCAGGTTTTCAGGGAATGCTCTTAATGTAAACTATTTCTCATTATTTCTGTTTGTATTTCCCCAGATGTGTTCATCCTGACTTGAACTTCATTTAGTTCATGCAGCCAAAGCTCGTCTTCTTAAATAACCATTTCTGCAGCATTCATACACACCAATGGATCTTCACAATCAGTCTTTCAGGCAGTCCAAGTCTTTACTGAAATGTTAATACACAGGCTCTCTGTGCCACAGAGGGCTTTGTAGTAGCAGTCATACAGAAGTGAACACCCAGCTTGTGAATGCTGTAAGAGTTCAGTGGGGCAGACAGAGCAGCAGATCCCTGGGGATGTTTGAATACAACTATTCAAGCTCTGGATAATTAAAGTATCTTGCTTCAAAGGTTCAATAATGTATTCTCAATAGCAAGTAATGTAATACACTACTTAAAAATCAAATCCCATTGCAATCTTGCAAAACAAGAGGGAAAACAGCTCAAAGAAATTCCGTTCAAAAATCAGTTTGGAATTGCTGTCACAGTGATTCCCCCCCCTCCCAGTAAGGATTCTGGGGATTCTGAGAAAAAAATTAAGTTATAGCCTTCCCCTCACTAAGAGGTGTTTACACCTAGGACTTGAACATCTAGACAGGTTACTTTATCACATGCTCGACTAGCTCGTTTCAATGTAGAAATCAGGTTTGAAAACTTCTGATAACTCTATAACAAAAACTTCCTTATATCATCTTTAGGTTTACAGCTGCCTTTTTTCAGGTAACAAAAGATTCAGAAGGGCAAGAAATCCTGAGAAGCAGAACATCTTCCTATATAGATATGATCAACCATAAGCACTGTCAGGCACCTCAAAGAATTGATAACACTGATATGTAGAAGCCAAGGCAATATTGTCAGGTGAATAATCTTCTATTTTCCATTAAGAAAAAGTAGCCCAAAATAGATAATTTCTGTGAAGAACAGGCAGCGACTTTAGGTAAGAAAGACCCAGAAACAAAATAAGAAACTTACTAGGTTTTCTTGAAGAAAGTTGCTATAAAAAAGGCAGAATGAAACAATTTCCTGGGTTTTATCATCTACATTCAAGCTGCTTAAAATCTTACACATGCAAGAAATTAAGGACTGCCTGTCAGAACAGAAATGAGAACACAGAAAAGCTGAAGGTGTCAGGCATCCACAAAAAAGCATTTCTGGTTTAAGCTCAGTACCTCTATCTGTGGAGAACGTTTACTGTAAGGCCTCTTTTTAAACTAGAGGTATGAGGTAACTTATCAAACACAGAAGAGTTTGAAAACATTTCAGCTATCTGATGGAACAAACCAGTGTTACATGTTATTCTAATTACTCAGAAATCACAATTCCGAGCTGCAATAATATTACATGGTCAGCTAAATTAAATTACTTAGGTATTATAAGCAAATATACTGAGCTGTTTATTAGATTAGGTTTTAAAGACTACATCATTGGGGAAGCAAGATTTTTTATTAGCTAATAATACAAACAGAAATGATATTTCACAAAGAATATGTTAAGTTGTTTTAACTGAATTTACCACATTTTTGTTGTACTGATTGAATTGTCTTGATTTCAGATATTTACCAAGATGTGATTACTCATCTTGATACCTGGCAAACTTTTTTTTTGTTTTTAAATTCAACCAAGAAGGAATACACCTAAGGCACAAATAAGATTAAAATTAGAAAGGCAATATATTGCTAAGATTTATTTCCTAATGAAAAAAACAACCCAAATCTCAAGTAGGCAAATGAATGAAACAACTGAACACATCACTGAATTAAGTAGTTCTTTCCTTACTTCTTTTTGTGGCTGTTTGTTTGCAGAAATGTGCACTTTCAGATTAATGCCATGTAACCTAAAGTATATTAAAAAACCAAAACAAACCCATTAAGGGTCTGTTACAAAGCACATTTTACTTTTGGAATGGGTAAAAAACCTCGACAAAATAGCTGTAGAATAAGCCAGGCATTTAGTCTTCCAGAAATTAAATATTTTATATTACAATGGAGTGAAAACAACAGAATATTAAACCCATCCTTTTTCTGAGTTTGTATTCAATTCTTCAGTGCAGAGCCATAGAGCACACATGATAACATTTTTATAGTTCTGGAAACCACTGAGTGGAAATTAGAAGTAAAATAAATTACAGTATTTCTTCTCTGATCTTTTCAGTTTGACATTTAAAAAATGTGATGCATATATGCAAGACAAATCTGAAACAGGAATGCCACATGAACGGTGCCAAGTCATCTTTCAGTTCAACTATGCTCCAGGAATCATTTATTTCTTATCTCAGTCTTTGTTAAAAAGTTATCATGACCAGACATTGTTAATATCAGATTAGAAACAACATCAAGAGAAAATATATATATTGCTTTTCAATTAGGAAAAGGTATTCTGATTGTATAGGGACACTGATTAATGTTCAGCCAGCTGAACATGAGCCAGTGTGTGCCTAAGTGGCCAAGAAGGCCAGTGGCATCCTGGCCTGTATCAGAAATAGTGTGGCCAGCAGGATCAGGGCAGTGATTGTCCCCCTGCACTGGGCACTGGTGAGGCCACACCTCAAATCCTGTGTCCAGTTCTGGGCCCCTCAATGCAAGAAAGACACTGAGGGGCTGGAGCGTGTCTAGAGAAGGGCAACAGAGCTGGGGAAGGGTCTGAAGCACAAGTTCTGTGAGGAGCAGCTGAGAGAGCTGTGGGTGCTTATCCTGGAGAAAAGGAGGTTCCGGGGGGAATCTTATCACTCTCTACAGCTCCCTGAAAGGAGGCTGTAGGCAGGTGGGGGTTGGCCTCTTCCAGGCAACCAGCAACAGGACAAGACAACATGGCCTCAAGCTGTGCCAGGGGAGATTCAGGCTGGACATCGGGAAGAACCCATGGAAAGTATTGTTAACCTTTGGAGTGGACTGCCCAGGGAGGTGATGGAGTCACCATCCCTGGGAGTGTTCAAGAAATGACCGGATGTGGCACCCAGTCCCATGGTCTACTTGACAAGGTGGTGATCAGTCAGTGGTTGGACTCAATGATCTTGGATGTCTTTTCCAACCTAAATGGTGCTGTAATCACAGGTGGCTGATGACACTAGTCTGAGTTGCAGAAGTGCCAGCTTGCCAAGTCAGACTTCCAGTCTAGACACTTCACAAATGCCTAAAGCTTTTTCCACATTGAGTTAACAAAATTAGAGCAAGTTTGCTATGGTTGCTGAGAGAATGAATTTAACTACAAATCTTAAAGAAAAAAATATCGGGTCAGAACCATTTATATCTAGTTTACTTCTGTATAAGAATATTGTATTTTATCTTGTGGCCATCTGTGCTTGCATTTCTGTGCCCTTACCTGGTTTGCTTGATAATTCTAATACAGTTAAACCTGTGCTCTTTTCAGACTCATTCCCATTTCCCTTTACAGAAGGAATAGTAATATTTCCCTGCCCTGAGAGGGTGCTATAAAAGATATACCTTAAAAACACAGTAGATACCACCATACAGTTAGGTTAGACAGAAAAGTGAATTTTAAAGAAACCATCCTCTCTGTACATGAAATAAATGTAGTTTTTGTACTTTTTTCATGTTTTATTAAATTCTATAAAAGCAGACCACCTGGCAGACTGTTCACTTAGTATTACTGACTACTAATTAATTGGGAATAATTTTTGTAAAAAATGTACACACTATGAAATCACTTTGAGATGTCTTAGTAAGCTTTCATTGATTTGGGAAGTCGTATTGAAAATGCAAATTTAACAAGCATAAACCAATAAGACATTCAAAATCAGTTAGTTTGTTTGGTTTTGTATTTCGAGTTTATGGGGACAAGGAGAGTAGCCCCAGACCTATTAAAAGCTGTAAATGTCAGACTGTGGAAGGTCTGTCCGTGGAACCCTGAGGGCTCTTTACAACTTATGAGTGGGATAACAGAGCTTATTTTACTCATGTGTAAGTGTCCAACATGCCAATTCTAAAAACTTACTGAGTCACTGAAAGAAGGAATAGCAAACACATGTGAAAGAAATTTGACCAGGGGCAGAGAGACTAGACAACCTCTTTTATTAAACACTATTATTCAGTAGCACTTCAAGGCCAAAAACCAGCATGAACTCCTTTCTGTCATATACTTTATGAACATAAAAAAAATTTCTTTCTAAAAGACTCAAGAAAACAGTTGTGCACTTCCTTTGGTTTGCAAAGGCTTAGGGAAAACAAAATGGAACAGCAATAACTCAAGAGTACCTTTAGGAATTACTACTTAAAATAGAGTTCTGTAGCACTTTTCTATGAAAATTATCGTATTTTGAAATGTATCAATTATTGCTATGTGTGGCTCTCCTCTTTTCCTCTGACAATAGCTGAAAAAGCTCTGACTAATTCAGATAGAAGATGCCACAGAGTCAAAGCAAGTCAATACAAGTCACTCCAGATCTACTGCTACGCAGTGACTCTATTATTTCTCATGTTTTATAATGGGAAACTGAGTCCCTGAAAAACTGCTTTTGATGAGTTTAGTATATACTTAAGAAGAAGTGAATAAAGAACACCTGGTACTAGTTCCACTGATGTTGCCATGGGCCTGTTCAGGCTAACAAAGGCTTTTGCCTTGGTATCAGCTCAGATAGACTATAAACACCAGACTTTACGTTGATAGCTGCAGCTATGGAGAATCTTTTGCTCATATATAATTTCTATAATATAGAAGCCCTCCATGAGCACACTATTAGGTTTTGCATGAACCAGGAATTGTACAGAGCACTAACAGTTTAAAAATCAGCAGCCCACTGAAACAGCCAGAGAGAGACAGACACACATAGACACACAGCTGAACCACCCACCAAAATCCCTCACCCACATTAGCATCCTGTGATGCTTCTCCCTCATTTGCAAAAAAACAGGAAGACAGTCAGGGCTTCCAGCTGAACTTGCACTTCACACTGAGTGAATATGCTCTGGACCAGAAAGACAAACACTCACACAGCCAATTAGAAATAGGAGGCTTACGGAGAAATTGCTGCCTCTGCTAACCAACTCTCAGTTCAGTACAGCACATATCATAAGAGCAGACACAGACACATATTTGGAATGCTTGCAGCAAACCAGCAATGAGCTCCAGATCAAACAAGAAAAAAAAACCACCCCCTTACCACGTACATCAACCCTACAACTTCAGCCTCTTGGGAATAAAAGGGGGAGGGGATGGGAAGATGTTGGGTTGGGAATTCTTTCATTAGTGAAAGAACAGGAATTATGGTGGTCAAGCACAATTTTACCCTCAAAGAAAAGTGTGATTTTTTCCTATGTAGCAGTCCTAAGAGTTGAGATAATATTTCTCCTTAGCAAGATGAGTCTTCTTTCTCTAACACTAACTACCATTTTACATGAACCATACATCTCTGTTAAATTACTCATAGCTGAAGTAGTTGGCAGATCCCATCAAATCCAAGGCACTGGAATAAAACCTGGAGAAAAATAATGGGTTGACTCTACAATGTTTGAGAAGTAAGAAATCCCGTGCAGTGGGAAAACCTACCATCATATGACTGACTGATATCACCAGCCTCTGAAACAGCTGCTGAAGAATCATACAGAAAGATGGATATATTTAAGAGAAGGTACAGTTTCAGCCCATCAGAGAAACAATCCTTGTACACTCTTGAGGAAAGGTACAGGACAGATTCTGTCTCTTTTGCTTGCTGGAATCTCAGCTGGGCATTTCTTGACAGATTAATCATATCCTGCTAGGCATTGGAAAAAAAAAGACGATTTTAGGAGAGGAAAAATCTGAGTGGGAAATATTATCTTTAAGAGGATAGCGAAAAAAAACCTCCAGCAAAAGTGAAATACCTTTTCCAAGAATGCAAACTGCTGGTACTCTGGAACAAGAGACCTGGGGCAGAGGGAAAACAGTGCACTCTGTGACATACCACAAAGAAATACTTTCACCTACTTGAGGGATTACTTCAACCACCACAGAATGACCCTATTGGACAACCTCCATGAGTACTCTCAAAACAAAAAATTGTGGCATAATTGTTCTGCTGAGTTACTAAAGCTATCCTTATTTATTATTAGAAGAAAAAAAAATGAGAAAAAAAAAAGAAAAACTGATAAAGAGGTTGGGAAAAGTAAAAGTGCTCGAGACTGTGCATTCTAGCACATTTTAGTGAATGATTCAATACTGCTGCTTGCAGTGGGCATTCAGTCACTCACTGATCAATATCAAACAGTTGTCAGAGTCTTTCAATCAAACATTTAAAGAGCTTGAGGGGAAAAAAAAGTGTGAGGTTTTAGAGACAAATGATGCTAATATCACTATGGCAACCAAAGTCATCTTTCACATGTGACACTGAGCATTGTGGCTGACTTCCCCATGAAGGCTATTCCCACTGTATTAGATCCCAGGTTTTGCCTGTATTTGTTAAAGGACAGTCAGATGCACCAGAAGGGTGCACCTACATGGAATAACAACAGTGAGCAACAACTACTTATGTTAACCCAGTGACAGGTCATTTCTTAGTTGGAAGTGTTAACAAGAAGTCAGTAATTCTACAGTAAATAATGCTACCCAGTAACAGTAACTAAATCAACGACAATGCAGCATATCTGACATCAGAAAAACTTTAAATACAAGGGGTAGGAAGAAGGAAAAGGGAAATGTTCTTTCCAGCCTCACAGTTTATGGTGAAGGTATTTATTACAGGTATTATGAAGACCACCTTTTGCTTTCTGTAAATTTTCCCTATAAAACAATAACAAGAACCAAATACTGCTTGAAGTACACTGTCTGTCACCACATACCTTGAAACAGCAAGGACAATTCTCTTCCTCTAAAACTATTTTTTACCTGCAGTGTAATGAAATGGCTTACAGAGAAAGAGCAGTACCCAGGCAGGTCTCAAATGGAAGCAGTAATGAGTATCCACTTGCAACAGAGTCCGTTTGGCTTCTGACTCTTGGCAGCCTGAAGTTTTAAGTATAGGAAGGTATCATTACACTAAGATATTTCCTGGAACATAAGTTAGGGAGAAATGTGTCGACTGTGTCAACATGTCTCTTGATATACTGAAACCTCTAATTAAATTTCTTTCCCCGTGTATATTGAACAAGCCAGAGTCATACCATGGAGAGACACGTAGAATTTATTCATTTAAAATTATTTGGGTGGGCACATTTGGTGTGTCTAAAATACATATCTACTAAGACACTGGAAACTATCAGTTTTGAAGCAGCATTTATTACAGTGCCTTTCCTCAAAGAGAGCCAAATGGCTGATTTTCAAGAAAATTTCTACGTTTAAATTATTCGTAGTCCAAGCTGTGATACCATTAACATTATATAAACTGTTGATAGTTTTGAGCCATAAGAACTACCTGCTTACATGTATTATACAAGACAGACACCACGTTAGGTAAAATAACTAGTAACTTGTACATAGCCCAAATCTAAGTATTCAGTGCTTCCCTAAGCTATTCCCTGCCACTTCCTCCCAAACAGCAAAAGCAAATCCTCTTGGTTTATTTGTCAGATTGAAAAAAAAAAAAAAAGAAAAAAAAGGGTTTAAAACCCAGGCTTCTCAGAGGCTAAATTATCACATGCTGTCGCATTAATTAAGGGACAGTCCTCAAATGGATCTCCAGCTCTGGGTGACTTGGAAGCACAAAAGGCCCTTCAGGCAGCTCTTTCAACAGTTATCTCACTTTTTCACCATGCCAGTATATCCTCTATCTCATGAATACTCCTTTTCCTCGCTGTAGTGGATTTAAAACTTATCTCTGTTGAACAATGGTATAAGATTGCTTAAATAGCCAAGCATCTCTCCTCACTCTGCTCTTCCAGCCAGAAAGACGGAAAAATATTTGTTGCTATGGATTTAGAAGGAATGGGCAGTGAATTATCTGGTCATCATTTACTATCCCACAAAATGAATGCTAAGTTTGGTGTCTGAAGTAAACAGAAAAAAGTGCAAGTGCATAATATAGCTGACACTGTGGAGGTTTTAGAGGTAGAGAGAGAAAAGGCAGTGCAAGATCAGTATGCAGTGCCAGTAACCAAGACAGAAAAGAGAATATTTTGCTTTATACTCCCATTGTTATCAAGTGTTCAGTCAGAATCTCAAAAACATCCCTATATTCTCTAACATTTGTATAAGGTGGAAAAAAATCATGTTTCCCCCCTACTTACCTTCAAAAATAACCAATCAACCTTTTTTCTCACTATTACAAAATTTTACAATGAAACTAAGGAATTTAGCTACTTCTTAAGAATAATTTATTTATTTTTCACAGTATTTTCATCTTCATAACATTTAACGGCTACATTGTCACTGGGCAAGAGGACTTGTCACTTGTGAATGTCTTCACTCAGAGGAATGGAGTCCTTTATTTTAGACTTCTCTTTTCCTTAGGTCTAAACACAGAAAGTTTCTTTGTGTATTTTGGGGAAATATTATTTTCTAAGCTTAGAAATTGTACAACACACCTTTAAAGAAAAAAAGACCTGAATGTTTTTTTCTCAGTCATTTTAATATGTTTCAAAAAGAGTTTCAAATCACATTCAGTCTAAGATAAAACAAGCCTTTGCATACCACAGGTATTTTGAGACTGACATTTAAAGAAGCCTAATGATATTGGTACTTTCCTCTTTCCTTCTTTGCTTTCACAACAGAAAAAAATATGGTATCATTTCCTAACTTAGATAGAATCACAAAGGTAATCCCACTCTTTTCAATGATAACCAAGGTGTCTGATATCTTATAGGGTGAGATTCCTTATCTCCTTTTCCACTCTTCACTTTGTAGTGATGCTGACTATGGAAAAGAAATAGACAAAGACTTAATTCCATCAAACTGGATATAAACACCTATTCTGAAACTCTCCTCACTATAACTCCTGGGTAATAGAGTCAGTATTAATTGCCACCACTACCAGAAAAGCAGAGCTCTAATTCAAAACACTTTGCCTGTAAGAGATAAATCAAAATTAGGATAAGCAAACAGCCAAAAAACTAGGTTTTCTGTATGTGTAAGGATAATCTCAAAGTCACCTGGTGTTTGATATCCCCCATACCTGCATACTCCTTATGCTTAGGTATCTCTCCCCAGTTACAATATAAGACAAAGCAGCAAAAGAGGCAGCAGGCACAATCTTAGCTGTCTCCTAAGGCAGAGTCTTATTAGCACACTAGGACTACTTAACCCTCAGTTCCTGTGCTCAGGGAGACACTCTCAGCTGCAGTTACATACAGGGTAGGCTAACGAGCAGAATCCGCCAAAGCTGTCAGTGTGAATCAATTAACATCTGCCTCTGGATTTGCAGCACCTGCTAACAGGCTGGATTACTGGAGAAAGCCAGCTATGCTCTCCCAGGGTACTCAGAAGTGTCAGGGTACATTACAGTTTTAAAGCTAGTTTCAGTAGTAGGTGCAGGTGGGGAAGTGGATTGTGTATCCTCTCTTGGCAAGTGTGTGGGAATGTGCATTATTTTCTATAATAAAGCATTGTGCCAAAAGAAAAAAAGAGCTAATTAATGTGCTGCTCTTTTCATCCAACAGCCAAATAACTGGCAGTATTGCTCTCACCTCTCTGTCTGCAAACTTTTGGATGCTCTGTGCAGGCTGAACTGTCTTCTGAGGCTTTACAAAGCCAGTCAGAGGCAGTGGACTTCCTCTGGTTTTGCAAATCTAAATATATGTTTGCACAAGCCAAAAGTATGAGAGTTTATGATATGAGCTGGTATCATAAAACAGACTGTTTTGCCAGACTTGTTATCAGTTGGAGCAGCATGAAATCGGCATGTACACAATGGATTAAGCATACCAGGCATGCTGTAGATTATCATGAAGATTAAGTGATCTTTTAAGTTAACTCTGCACAAGTAGAGGACGCAGCATTATTTCCAAGCTTGTTACATCTCCTTTCTGGTAACCATAGCCCTAGATCATTCGACAGATACATGTGAAATATTATTTGATGTAGTTTTCTTCTTTACTAATTCACTCTTAAAAACGATTGTGACTGTACAGTTTTCCCTTCTTCAAAATTTCCCTTTATTTTCAAGTTTTCTTTTCTTATTTCCCCTCTCTTTTATGTCCAGTTTTCATGTGGCTGGTGTGCTGGTGTAAGATTGCTGATCAGTCTAGGATAATTCTATCAAGCTTTTCTGTTACCTGTCACTGAAGTCTGGTCACCTGCTGCTCTGGGCAAGTTTCGTATTTCCCCATACCCCAAAACTCATACACACCCTGAAATCACATCTAACATATTAGTTGTAAATTCTGCAAGGTGAATCCAAGCAACATTTTTGGTAAGATCACTACTGATACATAATGAAAGTGAAAATGGCTTAAAATTGCTGGATATATTATGCAAGGTCAAATGCTCATGAAAATTGATTGGAGATATAAAAGTTTCTTTCTGATCTCTTATGATCTTTCGTTGGTAATATCATCAGGACTCATAAATCATTCTGCATTGATGCCCTTGGACAGGTATATCCGTCAGACAAATACTAAACATCCTCATGGCATTATATATGTATTTCTGTGTGTGAAATATGAGAGCTATGAGAACAAACAAAATGAATTCTATGTGTCTCAGAGCTTCATTTCTAGCACATGCTCAGTTAATGTTGTTTCTGAATTATACAGTCATGTCTGTAGTTTTCCTGTCTCTGAAACTTATCTCTCCAAAGAAGGCCCATTAAATCCAGAAGAAAAAAAATGGCTGAAAATCATTAAATCAGCCATGGAATGTGTCTCTTTAACATTAAATTTATTATTTATTGGGAAGGAAAAAAAATAAACTCAGTTAATTGTCCCTCTTTTCCGGATGTGTGTTTGTTAAATGTTTTAATGTGATATCACACTCTTGAAGGAAGGACTTGTGTCAATGGCTATAAGTCACAAGGCTTTTCAAAGGTAAGGTGAACATATCAGCATGAAAGCCTTGATGCAGTTTCCTCAGCTGTGGGAGTTATAATTTTGCTGCCATGTGTACAGGTGACACAGTGCCTTTTACTGCAAACCATGAAGTGTCCTATCAACTACACAGAAAATAAACATTGGCTCTTGCGCTTGACATTGCAGCAAGAGCCAGCTGCTGCCTAGCCCTTGCCTGGAAACCCAGCATGTGAAGAAATTGAAGTCCTGTGCCCATGACTGTGAGAGCAACGGGAATACTGTGCCTCTACACTCATTTGATTTTCTCCTGTAGCTGTTTGTAGGGTTTGTCTGTCATCTCCTGGAGCCGGCAACCTACACTGCACGAGGGGATGCAACAGTATGCATATGTACTGTGCCCTCTGAGACACATTATCATGATTTTCTTAATGATTGTGGCTTTCTGTAATCCAAAAGGAAAGGGATGATGTGAACATATGGTTGCCTTTTGTCTAAGACATCTAGGTGTTTTATTCATTTGAGCAACTTGGTCTAGTGATGGTATCCCTGCCCATGGCAGGGGGGTTGGAACTACATGATCTTTAAAGTCCCTTCCAACCCAAACATTCTGTGGTTCTGTGATTGAGAAGAAATGAACCTTTTAAATTATTCTGGGTGTCAAACCTCTGATCAAAGTATCATTTATATGAGTCCCAAACAAATTGGAGCAGTACACTGAAATGAACTTTAGAAACTACATACATTAAACACCTCTTTAATGTCTTTATTGATGATCTGGTGGAGGGGATTGAGTACACACTCAGTCAGTTTGTTGATGACACTATTTTGGGTGGGTGCGTTGATCTGCTGGAGGGCAGAAACTTTCTGCAGATAGATCTGGACAAGCTGGATCGATGGGCTGAGGACAACAGCACAAGGTTCAACAAGGCCAAATGCTGGGTCCTGAACTGGAGTTTCAACAACCCCCTACCGTGCTACAGGCTGAGGACAGAGTTGCTGGAAAGTGCCTGGTGGGAAAGGACCTGGGGGTGCTGGTCAACAGTATCTGAACATGAGCCAGTGTGTGCCCAGGTGGCCAAGAAGGCCAATGGCATCCTGGCCTGTATCAGAAATAGTGTGGCCAGCAGGATCAGGGCAGTGATTGTCATATGGTCTGGAATATCCCTTTGGTCAGATGGGGTCAGCTGTCCTGCTGTGTCTCTCCCCAACTTCTTGTGCACCCCAGCCCACTCACTGGTGAGGTAGGGGGAGAGGCAGAAAAGGCCTTGACTCTGTGCAAACACTGCTCAGCAAAACCAAAATCTTCCCTGTATTATCAATGCTGTTTTCAGCACAAATCCAAAACACAGCCCTATATTAGCTACCGTGAAGAAAATAAACTCTACTCCAGCCAAAACCAGCCCATCCTCATAAGGACTTGGAAGCATATCTTTGGATCCAAACATGTGACACAACTAATGTTACTGGTAGCGGAAACCTGCAGAAAGTTTTCTATTAATTTTCAAAATCCACAAGCGCTGGCAATGGCAGAGCTTGGTGTGTCAGTGTCAAGGGCCAAATCCTACAATCACTGCTGCTATTTCCCCACAGAGCAGGAAGGTTTTACTGCAGTGGAACAAGCAGAATCCCCTCTGTGAGGAGGAAGGCTGTTAGGTGTCAAGGCTGTATTAGGGTAGTCTTTCTTCACATCAAAATCAGCAGAGGTCAAGAGGGGAGAAAAAGAGCTATTAACGAGATCGTTGCATCTTCTTGTTTCTGTGCTACGTAGAAGCAATTTTTTTGTTTCTAAGTTTTCCTTGTTACTAGTGGGTTTGCTGCCCTCCCTCCTCACAGGCATTGCAGTCCCTGATACAACCCTTGATTGCTCAGACAAAGAATCCACACTCTGGCTGCAAATGCTTAAAGTCTTTGATATCAAGCGAGCCAAGAAAACTAATGCCTAACTGAATCAATCGCTCAGCTGCAAAATGAAAAGCATACTGGATTAGAATGGAAAATAAGAGTAGAGGTGACTTTAGAGCCATGACTTCCCCCTCCCCCCTCCGCAGTGGAAAAACTATAATTTCCCTTTATGTTCTCCAATGACAAAAGATGATTTATGGCCAATTTTTTTAAAGTGTATTTATAGACGTGCTCATGAAAGGTGCCACACTGACAGCTTGCTGGCCTCTGCTCTTCTATTAAAATACAGTTAGAGCAGAGGCAATGGTGAGAGTCCCTTTTATTCTTTATTATTTTTTCTTTTTACCTGCTTCCCAGCTCTCTGCTCCAATACCTGTTCACTGCTGCACAGTGACCCCTCATTCCAGGCTAAATAGATGCTTAATAAGATCAAAGGATTTTCAGAAAGAGACTATCATAATAAAATAATGTCACTGAAAGTTTTGTCTGCAAGTAGGTTCATGCTTTATGACACAAACATATCATCAACAGGGTGGAGGAAACAGTTTGTCATGGAGAACTACAGTGCAGGTCGAAGCATTTAAACTCTGCAGTATTTACCACTGTTACCAGAACAGCAATTTTCATGTTCCAAATATTCCTAATAGCCAGTATATTTGATTATCAGTGCTTAAAAATAGGAATCTGAATGCATATGTTGACTAGAAAGTGTGTTGAAACCTGTAGAGATACACATTTGTCCCTCAGTCTTAAGACAAAACAAAACTTCTTTTCCTCATTTTTTTATTCTTGGACTAAATTTTCTCGTGTCACATGAGCATTTATAGGAAACAAAGGAAATTACTGTAAATTACTTGAGCAATTAGAACAAGTATGTGTCCTTAAACAAGTGTTTCTCTCTTGTAGTTGTGTGATTACACAATTCTGTAACATTTCTATTTGATATCAAAGGAAAAAACTACATTCAAAGAAATCCCTTCCATAACTTTGAAGCTGAGGGCACTAAAATATTTATGCTGTTCCAATCATGGGAAATTATAGTATTTTCCTTTTTTTAAGCTACTTTTTTAAATGGTAGGAATGGAACAGACAGCCTTATTTGGTATTGCTATACCACTGGCAAAAGATATCAAAACTTGTGAAAATATATAACACTAAAATCAGATGGGTTTAGAGAAGAGAGGAAGAAATCTCACAGATTTAGAGCTTATTTAAATGAGTTTAAAACTAAAATTCTACAAGTTTCATATGCTATTACTACCTCTCAGATTAGAGACAATAGGATGCTATTTGTGGTTACTTGGCTTCAGTCATGTGAAACGCATAGTAAGTGGCACAGTTTTCAGAAGAATGAATTCATGTTGGGAATTTTATAAATAATGAACATTAATATGACTCATGAATGCCAATTTCGGTGTGAGAAGACTGCAGGCGTGAAAAACAGAAATATCCTCCAGAATGTGTGTCCTCCTCATCCAATTTCCCACAACCACAGTCTATATCCACTTTTCTTTCCTCTGAAAAAAGGCACAACAAAACAATGTTATAGAATTATTATGATTTAAGAAAAAAATAATGTAAAAATTGATATTTAGAAGAAATTTAGAAAGACCAAAGCCTGCAGAGTTCATAATAACTAAGATGCTATTTTTCCTGTGCTGTATAAAAATACACATTTAAGAGTCCTATATTACATTCTGTGAATAACAGGCTGCCGCCAAAAAACTGAATTCATAAACATGCAGAGGCATCACTTCTGATACCCACAGCAGAAGTTGTTGCAGAGTTCTGAGGGGCTCTGCCACCGGCAGAGCACACAGTGAAATATTCACACAGATTCGTCGCACAGATGCTTCCGTACGAGCAGAAGGGGTCATTAAGCTGTGCCTGAAGGAACTTGGCTCAGACTAAACAACATGTGGGTATAATAGGTGTTAAATGCAGCCATATCCAGAGCTTTTGTGTAATATAATATGCTGAACACATTTGTGAAATATTCAATATCAAAAGTGAGATACTTAATGAAAGTCCTGGAGTGGCCTAAAGTCACAGGTAATCAATCGAGAAAGACACAGAGAGCGAATTTATAAAATTTTAATTACCGTAGATGGATTAAAGTCTAAGATATTTATGTACCTAGCTGACTTTTAGTATTAATGATGATAGTTAACAAGAAGGATATCTTTGCAGCATTTGCAAGGAATGAGAAAAAGTGGGTTTAGTTAGCAGTTTCTTCATTAAAGATGACTGTCATTTTGTCTACAAGGAACAAAAATTCAGCAACACATTAAGGTAATAATGTAGGAATTATTTGGAAAATAATTCTGATACATTTGTTACTTTATTGAAGAGAAACTTAAAAATCACAACAAAACAAGAATAAGTGTAGTGATACAAAGGCCATATATGTGTCTCCAAAGAGCCCATGCAAACAAGAAACAACTTCATTGAACATGTTCATCTGTTGGACACTGATTCTGGTCTTACTTACATTGATAAGGGTTAATTCAGCAGAACTCAGCTCAATGACTCTGAAATATCATTATTTAAATGAAGAAGGTTAAGATTAAGAAGATAAGAAAATTAAGAAGTCAGAACAACAGTTCTAGTGTGGTGGTAGCATATGGTCTGAACTTGAAGGGAATGAGCTCCATCTGATTAACTATAAATGAAAATAAGTCTTGCAGTAAGGTTAGTGAGAGGGATCAAAATATATCCAACAAGTGTAGGCTGGCACATAAAGGCTGATGCTGTTTGCATGGCATCAGCCACTCTCTCAGACGAAAGGATGCTCTCTCAGGGGATGCAACTGTGGGTGTCAGTTTGGTGGGAAGCTCTAGAAAGTCTTGGGATCTGTCTGGCTTTTGATTGTGACCCAAAAGATCATGTAAAAGCAGGAAAGTGTTGACATACGTGCAGCTGCCAAAACCAAATATTCTTAACACTATGAGTTACAACTGACTCCCAGTTATAGTTTGTCCTGTAAAGGATAGAAGGCTTGTGGTGCACTAGGTGCAGAGAAAGAATCAGATGGAAGAATCTGTGTTACTCTGGGTTTAACAGAAAAATTCAGCACCAGATTTGATGTGCTGCAGTTTACAAAAGCAATTATGTGCTTTTTTAGTGGTTTTGGTCATTATAGTTAATCGTTTGGACCATATGAAATATGTTATAAAAATATGGGGAACAAAGTGACCCAACTAAAAAAAATCTATTCTTGTACAATTATTTTGTCCTTACGATATCACCTCAAATTTAAAGTCTCACAAGAAGCAATAAGGGCAAAATTAATGTTATAAAAAATATTGAAAGAAACATGCAGTATGATTGCTATTAGGCCTTCACTAGAGCTACCTTTTCTGATTATGGACTCAGGTAGTGATCTTCTTGGCCAATTCATAGATAATTCCTGGTTTTGTTAGGATTTATTCACTGCCAACATAAAAAATAAGTACACCTTGCTCAGATAGCACCTCATGATACTAAAAGATTCAAAAATATTCAGCCTATGCTTTGTCAGAGCTTAGTTATTAAAAATTCAACAGGACTTTGGCTTTTCTAAGGACTATAGCAAACATTGATATAAGATTTCAATATCTAAAGCAACATAATTTATTAAATTCCATCTATATGACAATAACATTGTTAGGATCCTTCAAAAGTTTCTATTTTGTTTTGCACTCTATAGGAAAGACTACTGCAAAATGAAGGTCTGCCTCATGTCATGTGATTAATAACTGGCTTTCAGCCATTAGTTTGTACTACACTGTCACACGGTCACAAAACCATCCAAACACTGTAACTATCCAGCCAATGACACTGCTGATGAATAATGAAGTCAAGTTCTATCGCCTATTCAAGCTTTCCAGAAGACTTTATATCATTAAAATAGCTGAATAAGTGAAAAACGGTCCCTGTACTTTCATGATTGCCTTTTATTCATCTTTGTAATATCTTTTGTCATGATGCACCTGTGTTCAAACTTAGAATTAACAGCAAAATGAAAAGAATCACAGATGCAGGCAAAGAAAAGGGGTGTTAAAAGATAACCTGGAAAAATAAAATGTAGATAGACCGTGGTCAGTAAAAATAAAGACAAAGCCAGTAAATGTGTTTCTCTTCTATTCAAAAAGGGAACGTTTGGTCAGTAATCAAGGAACTCAGAAATCTGTATGAAACTGAATTTATATTGAATCAGTTGTCACTTCAAGGCCCTAATGTCACTGTTTGTGATATAATCAAGCACCTTATATGCTTAAAATAAAACCTGAAAGAAGGAGGCACAAAAGGCAGGCAGCCATGAATGGACAATAAATTATCCGCAATATGAAAGAACTCAAGAATTACTTCCATGAACGATAGACCAGTTTACAACAACAGATTAGTTTGTTACAGCTGTTTGTGTTCCTTGTGCTAGCAGGCTATACTCTGAACAGAATTCCCCGAGTTTCAAAGATTAAAAAGTCTAGAAGGCAATACTAGGATTATCCTAGACAACATTCTGTAATATCTATCAATAGCTGATATTATGGAATAGAGAAGGGAGAACTTCTCTGAATCTGTATCCAAATTGCATTTCTTTTTTGTAAATTGTGCCCCTGAATGTAAAGAGCATGTGAACAGAGACCATGGGTGCTGGTGAAACAGAAGGCTTTCAAGAAGATGGTGCTAGGATAGCAAAAATTTCCTTAGTTTTTCTGAAGTGGAAAACAAAAGCATTGTTTTATTTCAACTCATAAAAACCAGTCTCTTCCATAGCAAGTAATATATGGTCTTCACACAGCACTGTGAATTCTACTCTGATAAGTTAATTGCTTCTGTAAAGGGAATAACTCTTGCTGTTCCATACTCATATATACTTTGGGTTGGTTCTTTTTATTCGTTTGTTTGTGTTTGTTTAATATTATTATTAACTGCTTTTCTCTCTTATCTATTGATTTTCCATTGCTATAACATTTACATATTGCTAATAAATCTATTTACCCCAAGTTGTATATTTCAAATATAAAGAACATATTCTTTTTATTCCCTTTTTTAGTCAAGAGCACTCAATGAGCCTGATTTGATTTGTTTGGTTTATCAGGTGGAGTTATCACTACAAGTAGTGTCTTATCTACTGAACCACATGTTCCCTTTTTGTTGTGAAGAACAATTTTACTATGTTAGGACTGCAGGCTTGGGAAGGCTTTTGTGCATTTTTTCAAAGACAATTATGTTCATTGATTTATTTATTTTATGCTGCTGTCTACACTACAGAAAAAATAGTATTATTTTGTATTTCAGAGAAAGCTCTTATCTACATGAAGACTTAATCTAAAGGTGGCACTTTCAGAAATACTTTGGCATTGTCAACAGATTTAGTAAATAAATTGTTGATTTTTTTGGGTTCTACTGGAAGCTTGGGCCAATTTTGCCAAAAACCCAAGCTTGTTGGTAGTTCCTTTAATCTCATATACTAATTTTTGTTTATATATTAATTAAAATAGATAAATGAATCCATGTAATTATTAGTGTGTAACAGCTATTCCTGAACAACCTCTTACATTGATACTTGTTCTGAAATGAGTCCCATACATGAATTTAATGTAATCCAGCTGTATTTAATTGAGCTCTAGGATGATGTTACCATTCTAGAAAGAGTAATTAATTAAAAATTACTAACCTTTTCTTACTAATAGATAGCAAAAAAAAAAATATTTCATATGATCATAAATTCCCTACGGAAACCTGGTAAAAAGGATTAGGAAGAATTTTTTTGTTCTTTTGCTGGAAAAAAATATTTCTTTAAATGAGGTCACCAATATGAATATGCATGGAATAATTTTAAATTTTTACTTAGCAACAATTTCATATTATATTTTTTTTATGTCATACCTGTCAAAAAGCTTTTTAGCAACAATGCTCATAAAAATGTATACAGCATGAGAGTTCCTCACAGCAAATGCAACATTTGAAAACATATTTGTAAATTATTTTGCTAT
Source organism: Lepidothrix coronata (assembly GCF_001604755.1). Taxonomy (NCBI): domain Eukaryota; kingdom Metazoa; phylum Chordata; class Aves; order Passeriformes; family Pipridae; genus Lepidothrix; species Lepidothrix coronata. The sequence continues at coordinate 6,738,013 of NW_016690201.1, read as the reverse complement.
ATGTACAGGTAAGGGCACAAATACATGCTCCAAGTATGCTTATGGTAAGAAGCAACATAAACACTTACCATGAATAATTTAAAATTAAGATTTTAAAGTGAAAATCTTGTTTTGCTTTCTGATTTTTATTTTTTTTATCTTCTAAAGATTACGAAGTAAACACTTTTAACTGTTCAAAAATGTGATGTATAATATATTTAAAGTTCCACTTAAAATCTTAGCAAAATATGTAACTTCAGACAGGCAAAATTCTAAAAGAAGAAACCAAAAGTTGTGTTAGCTCATTTATCTACTGTGGACCAACTGGGAAATTTATGTTTAGAGATGCATTACCAAAACTATTAAAAGATTTAATTTAATATTAATATTAAAAAAACCCCTTAGCTAATGATTAAAGGTTCTTTACTTTAGGCTAACATGAGTATATACAAGAAGGACAAAGGTACGGTGATGTTTATATTATATATGGATAAGAACAAAGAAAGTGTTCTGAGTTTCACTGATACCTCACTGCCATTAACAGTATTATACACTTCCTACATTTTTTCCTAGTAAGAATATTGTCAATACTACATTTAAAATCTGTAATATCTACAGCATCTTTCATTTGAAAAAAACCCCCAACCAATTATTCACAAGAGAAGCAAACCCACTAAATTATCTGCCTCAATAAATACAAAAGATGTCTTACAGTCCTCAGTGTGAAATGTCCTCTATTAATGATAATCCTTGTGGTTATTTAACTCCTCTAAAGTAAAAAAAACCACATATATTGGAGCTGTTTTGAAGTTATTTATCATCACAGCAAAGGCCCTGAGGTCCAACAGTGATGATTTATTTTGCAAACAGAGTGAAGAACTAAAATAAGAGGAAATGTTTAAGGACTATAGTGAAAATTTAAATTACTACTCTGATAACACATTTTAAGAGTGCGGTGTATTTTTGGATTCAGATTTTGATACTTTGGTTTTTATGAGAAATCAAATACTAATGAACCTGGAAAAGAGAGAAGAACCTATATGTAAGACACAAGGTATATGCATTTAAAACAACAGAGACTGGTTACCGAGGTAAATAACTTTCTTAAGTTCTGAAGCTCTGTAATGATGAAGGACAAAAGGATATAAGTAATGCCCTAGGGCAGACCAATTGTTTATCATCATGCACATGCTCTTTCTGTCAGTGGCAGGGAAAAGGTCAGGAGTTGAGAGAAGCTTGGCCAATGTGAAGTTAGGGATGGTGGCTTGCACACCTGGCCTGTATCAGCAATAGTGTGGCCAGCAGGACCAGGGCAGTACTTAGTACTGTACTCGGCATGGATGAGGCCACGCCTTGAATCCTGTGTCCAGTTCTGGGCCCCTCACTCCAAGAAAGACGTTGAGGGGCTGGACTGTGTCCAGAGAAAGGCAACAGAGCTGGGGAAGGGCAACAGAAGTTCTCTGAGGAGCAGCTGAGGGAGCTGGGGGTGTTTAGCCTGAAGAAAAAGTGGGATTAGAGTGGACCTTATCACTCTCTACAACCACCTGAAAGGAGATTGTAGTGAGGTGAGTCGATCTCTTTTCCCAGGTAACAAGTGAAAGGGCAATAGAAAATGGTCTCAAACTCTGCCAGGGGAGGTTTAGAGAAGATATTAGGACAAATTTGTTCCGTGAAAGGTTGTTAAGCATTGGAAAAGGCTGCTCAGGGAAGTGGTGGAGCCACCTTCCCCTGGAAGTATTCAAAAAATGGGTGGACATAGACTTGAGGACATGATTTAGTGGTGAATATGGTGCTGGTACTAGGAGATCTTTGAGGTCTTTTCCACCCTTAACAATTCTATGATCCTATGATTCTATATCCCTATCAAGATTTGGTTTTCTCCTGTGTCAGTGTGAAGCTGCTGCCTGTGAATGGGCCTTGGTCCTTTCTGCCCCTGCTGCTACAGCTCCCTCCACAACCTCCTGTATTAACAGGCCCCAGGAATTTGCAACTGGCTGTGTAAACCCATTCCTTTTACGAAAGAAGACTGCTTTAATATATGAGGAGCATCCCTACATCACAGAAATCTTCTGTATAGATAAAGTCCTTTTCTTTAGAGACATCAGTCAGACACAGCATTAAAAAATCTCCTTATAATGTTCCCTGGAAGAAAAAAAGTAGGCTGTGGAATTTCCAGGAAGCATCAGATGAATACATGCTTAAATACATGCCACAGGACTACAGCTCCTGCTTTCACGGGACACATTTTTCTCAGGATTTTCTGTTTGTACTCAGCAATAGGAGGACTTTGCTGATAATGAAGGTTTGGTAAAAACCGGTAAATCTAAGGTCGTGGCAAGTAGAATAAATGTCTGTACCAGTTCTCACCTCAGCTGGTGCATCTTTCTGTTTGTGAGGGGTCATACAGAAATGTTGCCTTGTGTCCTTGGGTAGAAAAGCTGTAGCTTCAGAGCTGTCCTGGTGCTACTCATAGAGCTCAGCCAACATCTTGCCAATTCACACACAGCCCTAACAATTTCTGAGGGGCCAAGATTTCACCCAAGTTGACAGTGAAGAACAATTCATTGCACTGAGTGTTTACATGGGTACTCTGACTATCAGCAAATAAGCACAAAGACAGGATGTGAATCAAGTTGATATGGAGCATCAAATAGTGAAATATTCATAACAAGAAAATATTATGTAACTGTCGCCAAGTCGTCTGAGTGATAATGGCACTCATAACTGCTTGCATGTACAAAATGCTTACATAAATAAAAGTGTCTGATTGTTATTGATCTGATAATATATAAATATGAATACTGCTCTGAAATAATTTATTTTAATACAGATAGGATTTACAAATTTGCTGACATGGGAATTACAACGTTTATTTGTATGACTTTATTCCAGCTATTTCATAGAGCTCTTTTATTGTGCCTCTCTCCTACTGACCAAATTTGCTAATTTTTCCTTTTACTTCATTCCTTATCTGTTTTGTTTTGTTTTCCCTCTCTTTCCTTGTCTGTTTTGTTTTGGTTTGTTTTCCCTGCAGTATATATTTTACCCAAGGCCATTTCATTTTCCTTTTATTGCTCTTTGCTATTCTCACCATTCACTATCTATTGATAAGAGAGATAATAAACAACCACAGAGATGGGTTGGAAGCATCAGGGAAAAGGGCACATGGTGAACAGGCAGACAGAAAGAGGGATACCAAAGGGAGGTAAATTTACGTATCTGGAAGTGCTCAGGACTCTGTGAGCCAGGCTTTTAATGGAAAAGTTCTGTCCTCTCCTCTGTCATGTGCTATTCTGAAATCTGTCTGTCTCTCTCATTTAAATCAGAAATGTTCCCATTTAAGATAGCAGTACTGATCAAAATTTAGTTGAAGCTATCAGTGAAAGTGTCAAGTTTATTTTGAACTTACCGCAATGAAAGCTGTTAGTAAAAAATTTTTCAGCATCTTGACTAGAAAGGTACAAGTTGTTGCACTTCATGTTTGACAAAGAATGTAGCATTTTAATATGCAGAAAATTATTTAGGTGAAGGGATGGAGGACAAAAAGGTTAATGACAGACTTGGTTTCGAAGATGAACTATGAATTAATGCATTCAGTTCAAATACTCTTGGTCATGGTCCAATGGTAATTCATTTATAAAGAGTTATCTCTCTCATCATCAGCTTTAAACATGAGAAGATCAGAAGATGGCTTCTTTAAATTAAAAATCGGTTGCATTGCATTAGGATTAAATTATTGTTTAAAAGGCATCATAAACTTAATAAAAATATGACAGGAGACATTGTAATTTATGCAAATGCAAACTATTGCGAGCAAAGACTACAGTATACTTTGTGATGCTTTAATTTTTTCATTCTTCATTAGTCACAGAAGCCATTTTTACATCATGTTGTTCAAGAAGCCTAATCAAAGAGGGGAAAAGAAGAGCTTATCAGCAGTAGACAAAAAATGTGCTATACTTAGCTTTACTAGGTTAGCATGTTGAATGTGAATGTCTGTATCCAGACTTATTCTCGTAGTAGGTTTCCCACCCATCTCTCTATTTTATTGCATCATGGTAAAATAAAAGGGGGGAAAAAAGGGGAGAAAAACCCTACAGAATCCATAAGAAAGAATATGTGTTGAAGGCAAATATGACAATTTTCTGAAATTCGTGGTGATAAAATCGCAGGTACACAGTAAAGGACAAAATATATGTAGTAAAATATCACCTCCTAGGTTTGGTAACATTATTTTTTTTATGTTTTATTTGCCTTGTTCACTGTAAGAAGTACCTTCCATTCCAAATAACTCTCTGCCCCTGGAGGGTTTCTCATGATGAGATATTCCCCACCCCTGCATGCCACGGCCCTGCCCTCCTTCTTAGCAATATTTCTTTCATGTCAGGGTATTCCTTAGGAACCAGGATGCGCTATTTTGAGTGTGGTTCCTGATGAGAGATTATGTCCACGTCTAGTCCTTTCTCCTCATGGCAAGGGGGAAACCATATGCAGACAAGAAAGCTCCATGCAAGGATCCAGGTTCCTCATCCTCAGCTGCCGATTTGGAGCTTCTGCACGAACTCCAGCTGGTTCTGTTGTGCAGGCAACACTTTCACTGGGTAAGACATAAATCTGGCAGAAATACTAATATTTCTCTGATTCTGTAATTAAAGTGCACGTGCTAATGGTTACACAGGAAATTCAGCTTTTAAAAATTCCGTGCACTAGCTTTGTAAATGAAATATTGGTCTTTCTCCTGGAGTTCCGTAATTTGGATGGGGTGAATAGGCAGGGCTGGCAACGCCCTCAAGGCCCCGCAAAAGGTGGCAAGAAGGTCTAAAAATGTCATTAGAGTTAGAAAGCGACAATTTGGTTAAAGTTAATTCCTCTTCCAAGGAAGTCTTGTTCCATGTCATTATGCGTTGTTTCAAAGAGGCAGAACCTCACTGGTCTTCCCCTGGCACTCAGCAGAGCCTCATTTTTCCTGCTGATGGCAGTCTGGTCATTGCATCTTAGGTACTGTTTAGGCAAGATGCCACAGTTTCCTCATAGAATAGAAGTGTGTAAAAAGAGCAGGAGCATTTTGGGGGAGTAGGTGTCAGCAGCAGCCAAGAGCAGTGGGGTAGGGGTCAAGGACGACAACGCTTCTGCAGAGAGAGCTCATGAATGTCAGCTGAGGCTGAAAATAATGAAGATGACACTGAAAGAAAAATTTTATTCATGAAAAGGACAGGAATTTTTCATAATGCAAGCTGATACGTAATTTGCTAATGATATCTGTCTACTACACTGACAGGGCTCAAGTTTTACTTCATTCTTTTCTTGACAACAGTGTCAGTGACAGAACTTTGGTAACTGCAAGAACATATTCTTCTATAGTTTAATTTGGAGATATGGTATAATGGCATAATTTCTTTTCTTAAATGCCAACACACTGAGCTGCCCTGCCCTGACAATAGTTTTTCAGTATGGAGCCAAGTAAAGTATCAGCAGCAGGAAATGTATTTGGATTGGTAAAACCCATTAAAAAACCCAGATGAGTTTTATTTATTTTTTTTTAGTCTTGTTCAGCAATTTTCAATAAATTATGCCTGAGATATTTCCTCAAGATATTAGAAGCATAGGTAATCTGCTACAATATGTCAAGTATCACATTGATCTGGGAATGCAGGCATCACTTAACACTTAAACACTGTAAATTAAGATTCAATTAAGTTGATATAAAACTATGACTTTACCCCCCCCCCCAAAAAAAAAAGTATGTATATAGATAGTTATTCTCTTCTGGAGACTAAAACTTTCTTAATTATTTGACATGATTTACATAGAAAACTATAATGAACAAAATTGAATTTAATAAGAAACTCATCTATTGACAGAGCAACAAAACCTGCCTAGAGCCAGTGATAAACTTTTAAAGTCAAGCTCTGATTTGCCTCTAGGGGAAAATACACAAGCAATAAAACTAGATTGAAATGTAAGTTCTTTTAACAACCTAATGCAGTGGCCAGATTCTGTGTATGCTAAAAAAAAAAGCATGAGTTTGATGGCACACTTAAAATTACTAAAAGTGTAACAATTTATACTGTTATCAGAACTGCAGTCAAATCATTAATTGATTAAAACAATGCTGTTTAGATCTTCCTGAAGCAGCACTGTAAACACATGAAAACGAAGGTAATTTAGAGCTTTCCAAGCAGGTTGCAAAGCAGAAAGGATACTTCGTTATAGACCTAGGCCATATTTGAAAGAGTGGTAAGTTTGTGTGCAACAGACTCCAGGAATCCTTCATGTATGATGATATTCTGCTTCAGCAAAGAATGCAGGGACAATGGTCTGTCTACCCAGGTGTAACAATAACTGTGTCTTAAAGGGCCAAGGAAACACAAAACGTCAGTCACAATTTTTCACTTTAGGGTTAGGAATGGGAGTGACCCAATGTAAACAATGACATTAGAGTGATCTACAAAAAAATTATTTTTGTTTTACAGCTGCTGAAACAAAGCTGTTTAAGGTCATAGAATCATATAATGGCCTAGGCTGAAAGGGACGTTAAAGGTCATCTTGTTCCAACCCCCCCTGCTGTGGACAGGGACACCTTCCACTATCCCAGGTTGCTCAGAGCCCCATCCCACCTGGCCTTGAACACTTCTAGGGATGGGACATCCACAGCTTCTCTGGGAAACCTGTGCCAGAGCCTCACAATCACACTAAAGAATTTTTTCTAATATCTGACCTAAACCTACTCTCTTTAAGTTTGAAGCACTTCCCTCTTGTCCTATCATTACAGGCCCTTGCAAACAGTCTCTCTCCATCTTTCCTGTAGGCTACCTCTGGGTACTGGAAGGCCTCAATTAGGTCACTTCAAAGCCTTCTCTTTTCCAGGATGAAGAATCTCAATTCTCTCAGCCTTTCATTATAGGAGAGATGCTCCTACTCTTTAATCAACTTGATGACCTCCTCTGGACTTGCTCTGACAGGTAGATATAACATCTAGGACATGATTGGACAAACTCTTTTGGCATTCATCCCACATTCTGTGTTATAAAGCTGATTTTATTTTTATAAGGAAATGCACCTTGTAAAACAGATCCAGTGTTGTATCTCTCTGCTTTTTATGGAAGAAATAACAGCTCCAGGTACACTAAGCACTTATATTTAAATACAACTGAATGGTGCCCTAGTTGCCATCTCCTGGACTGAATCAATCAAGACCAATAAAATTTTATGATGATTTATCTTACTCAAGAGCAAATACAAAAATAACACTATACCCCATAAAATATCTGGTTTTCTGCACAGATTATAAAGATATGAAAACAAATTCTTTGCAGAGCCAAAAAGCTAAATCCCATCCTAGGTAATAATAGAAATTTCACCTCAAAGAGACAGCTAGTGTTTTTCTTATTACTGTTTCCCTCTATCTGTTCAACAGTGGCCTTTATCAAGTCTGAAGTTTTACAGGAAAAAGTGTGGGATGTTTACTCAGACTTCACTCAGCAAACTAACAGCTGAGCAAACAGATTCAAACACTCCAGCTCTCTTCCCGCTTTACCATCCATTTTTAATAAATTAGAAATTCCTGCCTGAGCAGGGATGCCCTTGAAGGATGTGGGAGAGTCTGGGTCTGTTTGGAACATGCAGAGAGACCTGTCTGTGTTTGTTTTTTTCTGACCAAGCTGTGGTTTGGAGACACATCCATAGCAGGACATCAGATTTTCTGTGAAATCACAGCAATCTTCAGCTAATACCACGTGCACCAAACAGAGCTTTTTGGCTTCAGACACAAATTGATAACAGCAATGGTAATAAAATGGCTTTTTAGCATCTTCAGTCTTTTAAAATTTATTTTGTATTCCAAAGAATAATTGAGATACTGAAACAAGAAAGTAATAAAACATACAAGTACTTAGATTTTTTCTTTTTTTTTCTTTTTTTTATATAAATTAGAGATCAAATTTTTAGCATGAATGGTAACATTAATTTCTTGACAACAGCTGCTTAGTTCAAATTTAATTTTTTACACCATTTTCTGAGAAACTTGGTTTCCTTGCCATCACATCTTAACTATATCCCCAAACAGATTAACATCATGGCAGGATAGCATGTCATGTAATGATTTTAATAACATTTATTCATAAAATTGTTACTCCTCCCAGCTTCTGCCTCAGGGTCTGCCACAACGCCATGTAGTTCATTAGCAGACACACTGAGAAGTCAATGAGGCAGATACAATGTGTAGATTAAAAAACCCACAACATTAAGTTTAACTCTTCTGCAACCTTTTAAAACCCATTTATAGGCTTATTTAATACTGAACTTCAATAATGGTGCTTATTGTTTCAAATTGTATGTATTTAGGAAGAACGAAATATAAACAAGTTCTGTGTCATATGAGGTAATTCCAGGACTGGGAAATCTACCAAAGAAGAAAACAGCAACAACAACCCAAAATTAAGAAGTGAAAAAAGGAAAATATGAGGTGAACATCCATAGAAAAATTATTAAAATGTCTCATAAGAATTTAAAAATATATTAATGTAAAATGTACAGAAAAATATTTATCCAGAATAATTATATGATTTCTGTGAGTTGTTACATATTTTATATTATCTATATATATTGATATTATATATTGATGCATATATTTTCTTAAAAGGTAGCACAGCTAGCAAAAGTCCAAAGAAGACAAAATTAAAAAAAAAAAAAATGTAGGATTACATTCCCTACTTTAGCCATAGAGAGATGTGTATTCATCTGTAAGAATTATCTTCTTTTATGTAAGGCAGTTCATGTTACAGTGCACATGCATAACCAACCTGTCCCATATATACTTAAATTTGGTATGTGTGTGTATATATATATATATGTATACGCCTTATGCATAGATTTTCATAAATATTACTTTAATGTAGTAATATAATCTTCCAAACTAAGGAGAAAGGAAGTATCTCCGAGATGAACATTTGACTATGTCTTCATGACAAAATTCTCAGAGGATAAAGCCACGGCTCTAAATCTGCCCATTTGGTCTGGCCAAGGGATTTTTTTTTACTAGGAGTTAAGCAAAGTGACCTTTCATATATTTGCAGATATACTATTCAGTTCTCATATCTTGGGAAAACTCATCTTTCTGTCTAATCAGCTTCCGGGGAACTAAATCAGAAACAGAAACAAACAAAAACCCAAACTTCTCTGCCAACCCAGTTTCTTTACCCAGCATGAAACAAGTTAATTGCCCAGATTTTAAATGATCATTCAATCATGTTTTAAGCTTCACAAGGTTACACACCTCTTTCTATAGCAGATTAGGTAATTGTTCATGGAGCTTTATTTTTTTCCAGGTTTGATAAAAGCAATTTTTCCTTGCGTGTTGTTTCCTTTTTCCTTGGCTTAGATTAGGTTACACTTTTTAGAGTTTCATTTTCAGAAGTTGGAAACAAAGCATTCCTATGTTTCTGTTCACAAGAATAGCAAAGGTACTTGCTTCTGGCATTCCCTGATGAAAAAAGATCTGACCCATCACCTCAGGGAATGATCAGTGGAAGGTTATTTCGGAACAGGCGAGGTGCTGAAGGACCTTTCAGATATTTCACCTTCCCTATAAAGACAGGCTGAGAAAGTTGGGGCTGTTCAGCCTTGAGGAGAAAAGGTGGTGTGAAGACCTCACAGCACCTTCCAGTGACTGAAGGGGCCTACAGGGAAGCTGTAGAGGGACTTGTTCATCAGGAACTGTAGTGACAGAACAAGGGGGAATGGGTTCAGACAGAAAGATGAGAAATTTAGGTTAGATATAACAAATAAATTCTTTACTGAGAGAGGGGTGAGACACTGGAACAGGTTGCCCAAAGAAACTGTGGATGCCCCATCCCTGGAAGTGTCTAAGGCCAGATTGGATGGGCTCTGAGCAAACTTGGTCTAGTGGAAGGGGGGTTGTAACAAGATGATCTTTCAGGTCCCTTTCAACTCAAGCCATTCTATAATTCTATGATTCTCACCCTGAAGACTGAAAAGTCTGTTGGGCAATATTTGGATGTGGGAGATGAAGCTGATGCTACCTGGTATATAACATTATGGTGACCTAATCCACTTGAATGAAGAGCACCATGTTGCTGTACAAGCCATTCTGTGAGCAAGACTGGTGTCAAATACAAACCAGGTGTAGCGATTTCCACTCTCAGCCATATTAGAATTATTTAAGTAAAGACAACAAAATCTAAAATGAGGATAAACACCAAGCCACCAGAAAGGGGCTCCAACATTGGATGAAGTTTTAGTTTCAAAGCTTTCATGTGCCAAAAGCTGAATTAATCAAATCCACGAACAATAGCATAAATGAAATCACCTAACATTTATCGAATACAATTTAGGTTTAGAGTTGGCCGGGAAAGCAGAGGGAAAATACAAATATAGAGAATAAAGAGTGAAACAGATTCAGTGTGGCATCTGCCAAAGTACCACATTAACTGTTATGGCCAGCATACACTATTACTGTGCTTTAGTGGAAACTGGCTGGAATATTTTGGACTGTAGAAGTAGAAATGAGTAACCAAAGACATATCAAGATATTTGTGAGATACATTGCTGTGAGCGATGCATGACATGATGCAGATCCACTAAGGGAAAGTGTGCTCTGTCTTGCCTTTGGCTAAAAAGGATCAGCAATCCTGCTGAGGACATCTCACAAACATTGTTCAGAAAAAAATGTAGATCTGTAAATCGAGGAAATAAAGTAATTTGATATAATCAGAAAAAAAGTTATTTGTCCTAAACTCATCTGGATGGTATAAGCTAGATGGAAGACCTCAAATCGTTAAACAAAATTTATTTTGCTGATTATGACTACAATGATACATTTTCCTCTGGCTTATAGCAGGGGGGAAAAAAAATAATAAAAAAAAATCAAGCCTTTCCCTCTCATATTTGTTGCTTTGCATTTTTGTTGGTTTGCACTTGTATGAACAAATGCAAAACTCCTGTATTTCTTCATATAGATGCCATAATTCAGAACTCACAATGTGAGGAAAAAACCCTGTACTATTATCTTATGTTTGCCTAAGAAGTTTAGATGCAGATACCAACAACATCAAGAGCTGCTCTTACAGAGCACAGCCATAAATACATAAATAAATAGAAAATGCCAGTCTTTTCCTCTGTTAAATATAATTCAATGAGAACAACGAAGAGCCAAAGTAGCCAGGATCCATCCAAAGCTTGAAGCTTTTCGCCCCAGGAGACTTCAGACGTAGTGTCAAGTGTTTGTCTGAGAAACCACAAACTCTCTCTTCTCTTTCTACAAAGCCAGATGATGACTCTAAAAATTTCCTCCTACCCATCTGTTCATTCAGCTGGTATGTGGCTTCCTTCTCCCCATTTTTTTTGCCTTTTTATACAAAATGCAAATTTTCAGGTCAGGAACCTGCAATATTTAGAATAAAAAAACAAAACCCTTAGGCTTGACAAAAGTACTAACTCTAAACAAAGGAGTGTTCTTCGTTTAGGTTCTCAGAGACATAAGCAGAGTAAGATAATATGCCATCCATGATGAATTACTGAAAACATCAGCAAAGAGCAATTACTGTATGTCTGATCTTAATTTGGCTTCCAGTTAGAAATACGATACCTTATGTAAGGTACCTCAGGGAACAGATGCCACCAAAGAGCAGTGAAAAGTGTTAAATATTCTATGGATGGAATTCACTGCTACAGCAGTTTCCCGTGGGAGCAGATGCAAGTTTTCAGGCATTTTCTGAACATTAAGGACTTGGCAGTATTTTCAAATCCCACCATGAGAATGCTTATCTTACCCATCATTAGCTTAACTTCATGTTAGATTGCAGTGCCCATCTCCACAGAAGGGAGAAGTCTGGCTGCTTCCTTGGACTGAAATAAACGTGGTTTTATTGTGCATCTTGCATATTATACGGAAGGAATATTTCTTCAACTAAGCTATTAAAAGCATGCTAAAAATATTCATAACTGCAGCAAAACAGGCAGCAGAGAATATGATAAAAATATGCAGTTCTCTCGAGTCATGAAAGTGGTTGTTCTGGGAAATGTTTGGTTATGTGAGTACTAAAGCACAAAATGAACACATTTTTTCAAGTCAGTAGAGCTTCTGAGCTCTGCAATTTTTCTTATTTTTTTCCTGCACAAGCTACATTTTAACAATGCTGAGCATCTTTCACTCATGGGATTTGGATAGACAATAAGAAAGAAGGTGGAAGGACCTGCAAGTTGGTCTTGTCAGTGTGAGCAATCATGTTTTGATAATTTTTGAAAAGCTTCAATTTTCCAGAAAACAAACAAACAAACCCACAAACAAACAAACAAACAAATGAAAGGGGAAAAGAAAAAAAGACAAGACTCTAGATTTGCTTTATAGTAGCAGACGTTTGGCCAAAGCCTGCAATGATTTTGAAAGAGTCAGATTTCAGTGCTTTATAATGTATCATAAGCTGTATTTATCTATTAAAAAAAAATAAATCCTATATTCTCTACAGCATTGCTACTTCCTTTTCTTCTTTTAAGGACATCATTGGAAAAAACATCCCACTTTTTTTTTCATTAAACAATTCATCTTTCTAGATCTTCCTGACGCTAACACTGAGATCAAACAAAACCTGAAGGTAACAAAGTGTGCAGTGTCGTACAGGACTTGTCGTTGTGCTCTGATGTTGGCAAATTAGAGCTGATACATCTGGTGCTCCACTTCAAAGGCGTGATTGGTCACGGTCTGTGTGCTGGGTAATTGCATGCTCTGTTGTACATAATAATGTTTTTCAATTGGGCTTGTTCTGCATAACATGGATTCAATTATTATATAATTCCTACCTCTGCAAGTTAGTATAATTCTATTTTCTGGTTTAGGAGCAAAACTTCTTACAAGTTGCACAGGAAATTTGGGATAGCTTGAGTCTTAATTTCTCTCTTGCGTATTACCCTACAACCTACAGATGAAGAACAAAGAGACCACGCTGCCAAAGTTTGCCACAGAACTTTTTCCAAGCATTTCTCTGTAGAACTGGAAGTAGGTGTTGGATTGGACAAACATGGAAACTTGTTTGTCTGTTTTCTAAAATATTCTATTTCTTTTTCTTATCTGGTTTCCCCCTTGCTCCCCATCTCATTGTAGTTGGACAGAAATGGAACAAATTTAAGTAGGTCACTCTAGTGGTTTCTAAGGCCTATTAGTATTATTTATATTTTGTCAATTAGAAGCATTTATGAAAGTATTCCATTTAATATACTGCATAACTAAAGTCCACCACCCTCCAACATACACATGCAGTCAACTGTAAAATTCCTGTACATTTATCATACCTGCAAGGAACCACTTTGTACTAGTTGCCAGTCTCTTTCATTTTAATTCCATATTTCTTGTAAATATAGTGCAGATGAAGTACACTGAAAGCTTAGTGAAATATCTCTCTTATGTAGCAAACTCCAAATACGTTTTCGTCTTATTTTAAAAATCTCACTCAGACAAAGAAGCACTTTTTAGCTACCAAAAGATGTAATCTAGACCTAATGTTTCCTTAGAAATGTCAATTGAGCATTCTGATGATAGACTGTACTAACTCTGTGCTTCAAAGAGAGGATGTATTGATCAAACATCCATTGATTACAACATTCAAGAGTTATCAGATTTTCTTTGGAAAGAAGCATGTTCATACGAGGAATTAAGGAAAAAAAAAAGTACAACCCAATTAGCAAAGCATGATTGAATAAAATATCTATACTTCTATATCTTCTGCCATTGGGTTAGCACAATACATCTTTCCTGCATAGTATTTATTAACCTGTTAAGTCTTTATTTTATAGAAAGCAGAAAAAACATTTTTGTGTAGACTAGAAAATGAAGGGACAAATCTATTATTCATAAAAGCTGTAAGGAATGAGAACTGCATTATAGCGTGGAGATACAATTTAAGAGCAAATGCTTTGACCCTTTTAAGGGTAGTGGAGATAAATATAGTTGCTATAGAACAGATCTTGGCAATCGAGATGAATATTTAACTTAGTACAGTTTTGTTCCACTAGAGAAATTAATCGAGATGAAATTAAATAGATCCACTTGTCTGTTTAAAATAAGTCCCCAAAAATCATCATGGCTAAACATATTAGGTAGGAAGCATTTGAAAAATTAAAATTTACAAGATGACATGAATTTATTGAAATAAGCAGAACATATGTTGCATACAAGTCTTGTTGCTGCCATTTGTATCTGAAAGTTCAGCACTTTAAGCTGTACATATGGGAAATAAAAGAAAGGTTAAAAGAAGAGTCCTGGAAGGGAAGAAAAATTAAACAAATTTAACAAAAATGCTATTGCTAAAAAAAACCTGTCAAGAAATAAAATGTCATGACAGACAGTCCAATTGATACATTAAGTACTTAGGGCTTGTCTTAAGACTCAAAATTCATTATCAAATACCTCAGGAGGAAAAACTTACTTTCACCATGAAAATAAAATATAATCGATTCTCATATTCTGTGTGTGTGCGCTTTTAAGTTAAAAAAGAAAAGGTTGACTTAACAGAATTTGGTAGATAGAACTAAGTTTAACAAGGTCAAGTTCTCTATGATTAGGTTGTACTGGTTGATTAGGATATATTGAACTGGGAAATCCACTTGCAGATGAAACGTTCCCTAAAGATCTGATTATACACAGCAGTTTTTAAGAGCAGTGGCTGGTGCTTAGCAAGGCTGGCAGATGGCAGAACTAAAATCTGCTAGAAGATAAGAGATCCTTGAAGATGCAGAGATATGTCAGGAACAAAATATAACAATTATAGGAAGACTTCAACACAAAGTTTCTAGAGTCTAGAGACTATTTACAAGTTCATGTAGTGGCAGGACAAGGGGGAATGGCTTCAAACTGAGAGCAGGTTTAGATTAAATGTTAGAAAGAAATTCTTTAGTGTGAGAGTGATGAGGCACTGGCACAGGTTTCCCAGAGAAGTTGTGGATGCCCCATCCCTGGAAGGGTTCAAGGCCAGATCAGATGGAGCTCCGAGCACCCTGGTCTAGTGGAAGGTGTCCCTGCCTGCAGCAGAGGGCTTGGAACTGGATGATCTTTCAGGTCCCTTCCAACCCAGTCCATTCTATGTTTCTGCGTCCTTCTAAGAATAAAAAGTTGTGCAGAGTGCTTTCATTATTTCCAGTTGATTTGCTTTGTAGGCCATCCAAGTGCCATGTGCTATGATGGTGTGCTGAAGCATCGCACTAGGCAAGTGTCTAATAGAAGACAGTATCTCCCTCTCTGAACCAGGCCAGGCATGTCAAGCATATCTTCAGAGAGAAGACATTAATATTTAATTAACATAGCATAATTAAGACTAAAAAGTTCTTCTGAGCAAGAATTTTGGATAATTAAACTGAACAGCCATCTTGATCAACAGAACTCTACTGTATCTAAAAGAAAAGAAGCCCTTGAACAAAAAAATAAAGCCTAGGGAAGCAATAAAAATGCAGGATAACAGCTAAAGCTGAAAGCTTCTATACTGCTGTCCAAATCCCAGACTCACTTAACAGATTCAAACAAGATAATGCCTCTAAAAATTGTGATATTTTAAGCTCTAGTGTAGGCAGGAGAGGGACAGTATTTCTTAATTTTATTATCTGATTATTGGAATGTTGACATTATCTTCACATCAGAGACTTTCATATATAATTTTGACTTTATGAAACTAGTGAGGTAGATTTTCTCTATCTGATTTCTGGCAGGTAGACATTTGGCAGAAACAGATGAAAGGTTATACATTAGATAACAATATGTATTGTGTTTTAAAATCTTGAGAGAGAGGTTTCACCTGTTAAAACTAAGTATATGTATAAGACATGGTTAGAAGCTGCTTATATATAAACAAATATAATTTACAGGATTGAAAAGGAAATAGAACATGAAATAAATTATTTCATGCTCATTTTATGCTTCTTATAAGCTTATGATGCTTTCTGCAGTGGCTTTGCTGGTGGAAACGCCAATAACAAAGCCTGGATTTTTCCACATATTATCCTTTCCCTCTTAATAATCCAAACTGAGATGGGGATGAATAAATTACATAATATGGGCATAGACAGAGCAAAAATCACATATCTTCCTTCCCTCCCATATTATGGAATTCCAGCCAGGGCTCACAAGATGATGTATTATTTGCATGAAGGCAGAAAGAATTCAAATGAAGCAATTATTAGACAAGAATACTTGATAAATGGTAGCAATATGTTCAGTAAAATGTACCTGACGCAGTTATTTCTAGACAACCACCTCAATAGTCTTAAAAATTTATTGTTATGAGAGTTTAAGAGACAACAATGCCTTCATTTTAAGCAAAGAAGGATGACGTGACACAAATATTTTCTTAAATCCTCAACAGCAGATAATTCAACAGACACAAAATCATGGTGCAGGTACTCATCTTAGTATCCCTGTTCTCCCTGAAATAATTTATGTCACCTCAAGATAGTGCTCTGCCTTTCCACTCATACCCTTACAAATGTAATAACTAAAAAATATGCATATGCCTTGAAATATTGTGTTATCCTTTAGTGAAAAAGTAACCTAGATATTGCAATACCTGTGACCTGCTTTCCTACGGTTTGGGAGTCAAACCAGCTCTTTACAGGCTGAGTAATTCTGCTGCTCTCAAAGCAGTATTGACAGTGAAAACAAAAATTTTAAAGTGAAGTTAACCTTTCAAACACCAGCCTGGGAAATCCAATTAATTAGCTTTCATTAATTTCCCAGTGGAACACCTGTGGTCTATGTGTGCATGTGTGTATATCTCTATCTCTATCTCTATCTCTCTCTATATGTATCTCCTGCTGTTTTGGGAAATCCACCTTTGCTTCAACCCCAAGCAAAAGAGCAGATTCCCAACACTACCACTACTGATGAAGACCATCTGCAGGAGACAATTTTCTGTAAATTCTCATCCTGTCAACACACTGGAGATAATAATCACAGAAGTTTCTTGATTCCCTAGAACTTTCCTCAGTCTCACCAGCCACAAAAAATTCCAGCTATTTAAATCTCTGCTAACCTTGATGGTTACTTAGATGCTAAGGAGTTATTGTGCCATGAGTCTAAGTTAAAAGGGGAAGAATACTGGGAGGAGAGACAAAAATCAGAAAGCAATAGGAGCTATTAACAAAATTTACAGATTTTGAGATTTTGTTACCCCAAAGAAGATCATCCCTAACAAGAATAAGCACCCTTCTGACAGATAAACCTGATATAAAATAAATGTTATAATCATACTTTCTCTCTGTAACTACATCAGACAGAAGAGAAGTTATGCCAGCTTTGAGAATTCAGGTTCAGGTAACACTAAGTATGTCCCAGTCAGTGTTTCTGTCAGCCCTGGTATCACTGCAGTTCTCCTTGTCATTGACACTAGAACTCAATATATTTATTCTATTGTGTTACAAATAGTAAATTTGATAAAAAATGACCTTTGGGCCTTTCCAAAATTATTAGGAATTTCAGAAAAAGGTCAAATACTTGAGCTGATAAGGGGAAGAAATTATAAAATAATATATAGAGAAAGGTCTGTGATACCTCTGCTTTATCAACCAAGTAAATATTATGACAGATAGTCTTCCATAGATCCCTGCTCAAGAAAATCAGCATACACTTTCCAGTTCTTAAGAAAGGGATACACGAGGATGCATGTTTGTAACACAAAACATAACATCATTATAAAAAATAGAAAGAATTGCTCTGTTTAACTCTGTTTTACTGAAACCGTTCAAATTTTGAATCAGTTTGATTCTAAACTGTTCTTTTTCTAGTTCAGTAGCCAAGCAAGTAAATGGAAAGATTAATACAAACATAATTATCACAGCACCTTCCAGAAAAGACTATCCATTACTCTCACAGATAGTGGAATTTATATATATATATACATATATGTAAATATATATTTTTTTATTTTTGAGAACTGCTACAGGTAAGTAGTTTGTGCTTGTGTCCAAACAAGCAGCTGATTCTTCAGTTTTCAGATTCATTGGGCACAGTCTCTCTTGCAGGTTTCTTCTAACCTCAAGTATGCGAAAGGAATATAGCAAGCCACTTCTTTCGGAGGCAGAATGAATGAATCTAACAAGCCAATGAGTGTTATGCCATCTGCCCCTTACACAGCAAGAGCATTAATCACAGCAGATTTCCCAGTTGGGTCCATCTCCTATCCTTAATCAGATCCATGAATCAGCAGGGCGGGGAGCGAGGAAAACATTAGATTGGACCAGCGGTACAAGTTTCTAGTGCAGACCAGGGTGGGTTCATGTGTGTGAACTCCCCCAACATCAGAGGAGAAAGTTGACTTTTTCTGCTTCTTTCATCAGTGCCATTTACAGTATGAGGTGAAATGCTCCGTTTTGAACAGAGTCACAGTAGGAGCTGATGTTATTCAGTAATATAAAGTGACCCCAGCTGAGGATGAGAACCATCCACATATTCATGGTAAATCTTGGACAATATATTGCAGTTTCATAGAATACTTTTCACTATATCATTCAATTTCTAGACAGAAATTAATGAAATTAGTCAAAAAACACATTCACATGTAGAGATAAAATGGATATGAGTGACATCCTAAAATGTTCCATTCAGGACTAGAATGTACTACTTTTTTTTTTTTCAATAACAAACCAGTCTGTTTTCATTGTTTTGTCACTTCATCATCCTCCTAGTTACATCAGGCTAGTCACTCACAGATGTTTCCTAGCTCTCTCTCTTCTTGAAAATCTGTGTTAGACTAAGCAAGCCTAATAAAAGACAATAAGTCCTTTAGGCATAAAAGAGGTATATTTCAAAGTGAGATATCACTAACCTTAGTTTGCAAGATTTACAAGAATAACAACTCTCTTTCTTCAGTTCCTTCTCTGTGAAAATATATGTGTGTATCCCTTGGTAATCTGAGTGCCACAGAATCAGAAAAAAAAATCACAGGATAATGATAGGGCTTATCAGATAATTAGCATGCAAGAGCAGGAAATTCATAAAGAACATAGTTTACAAATCAAAGCAATTTCATGATTCACTCTGATAAAGTTTCCTTTGAGAAATAAAAATACTTCATTGTAACTTTATCACTTTCTTGGTCTTTTGGATAACATCAAAATGATTTATAGACTGGACTGCAAACCTCTGCTCTTGAACCTCAGTAAAATTGTTTTGGAAGGCTTCTATGGATCAGATGGCTTGATGACATTTCTTTTTTCCCTTCTTAGAGCATCTGGCGATCTGAGTATCTCAGTACTTGTATATCCCTGTTTTCTGGGCTATTCCTGTCCAACTGATTACACTTACTAGGGAACTATTTTAATATCAATGTTTAGAGTTTTCAGAGTAGCATTTTAGCATCTTAAAATTTCAAATGAGAGTATGAAATTTTGCTAAGTTACAACATGAAAATTTCAAAGGTATTATAAATCAATACTTATTAGATAAAAGTATGCACCAAGGCAAAGAAAATAGATGCTCAATGGCACATAAATCCTGCCTGATGTTCAGTGACAAATGAAAACAGAGATACAAGGAAGTTAATTTCCCTTTTTGCATGACCACACGTTCTATAGCAGCCAATAACACCTAATATTTTTCTGCATATTCTGTTTTTTATTGCTTATGAAGTTCCTATTCATATGCAGTCTAAAAAGCTTTTCATATACTTGCTCAGCTATTTGCATGAATAATATAATTTACCAGTAATTTTCACAGTCTAATTATTCATTACATTAAAAAACATTTCCTTTTATTAATTTGAAACTGTTTGCCTGGTAATTTTAACAAATGCCCTTGTGCTCATTTTATGAGCCAACCTGATTTGCATTCTCTAAAACAATAATTTTAATTATTTTCCCTTTTTCCCCTAAGACAAAACAGAACAATCTGGAGTTCCTGATGTACTCTCCTACTAACTTGGGATAAACAGATGTCTGACTTCAGTGGAGACCAGTCACATGGCTGCATTTACAAGATTACAGTTTAGCAAATGATAGCTGTCACTTCTACAATGAAGGTTTTGTACCTGTAACTGCAAAGTCCGTGCAAAATTAGCTGATAAAAGAGGCTTCTACTTTTAAAATTTTTGACCATAGGTTTGAGATTATAAAGGTCACCAACATCTTGTTCACATTTCTATATATTACTAATTTTTTACGTGGTCCATCAGTGATTTTTACTTATTTCATAAAAAAGTATTTTTTATTGAAAAATCAATCAGATCATAATTTATCTTCTCCCCTTTGTATCCCAATCCAAACTGAAAGAAATTTTTGATTTTTAAGGCACCTGATAATAAAATATTTCTTTTCATGCTTTAAAAAATTTTTACTGCTGCTGTGCAATACCCATTTATTCAGGTGTGGGCACCTGTGGCTTGGAAACGAGGAAGGAAAGGGCAGACCCGCTCCCAGCATCTGGGGGCTGGCACCTACAGCCCCAGCCTGGCTGGAAAGGAGGGTTTTGGGAAACCTGGCCTTTCCATCAGTAAATTGTGTTTGTAGCCTCACATGCCCAAGGACACCAGCATTCAGACTCTCTGTTGTTATTTTGGAAGGGTTTTCTTGGTATAAAGATAATCAAGACAAGTCAAAATTCCTCTACTTTTTTTTTCATGCAATACACAAGTTATAACTCTTTATGGAATAAGACAAGTATGTTTTTTTCAATGCTAGGGCAGCAACCTGCTTCCTAAATCCCACTCAATCCCTCTTACTCTTCTTTCCCTCTTTCTTTAAGCATGATATACATTTGTGTTTTGCTGTCTCTAAGCAGTGATGAGAGCAACAGTTGATCTGAATAAAGATAGACCAATTGGCTGTTTTGGGCCACTAATTTAGTGTCTAGATCAATTACACATATTAAAAAAAATAATACTCTTCAGCATGATAAGGAGGAGAGAGGAGAAAAACTCTTTTGCAGTAGACAAGTTTGAGGAACCTTCAAATAGTTCACAAGGGTGCCAGTACATCAACCCAGGAGAGCTTTCAGGCATAGACGAAATATAATAAAATACCTGCATGCTAACACAAGAAGCATGAAGGACAAACAAGGAGAAATTGGAAGCTGTGACTAACACAGAAAAATGATATAGGAGAGTTGACAGAAACATGGTGGATGTACGACCTCACTAGCTCGTAAACATGGTGAGTTAAAGCCCAGCGTTACCAGCTCAGGATGAAATACAAATGTATACATTTGCACAATTGAGAGTTGAGACATGAAAAACAAAGTAGAATTTCAAAGGATTTTAGGAATCCACTCTAAAAATGCTTACATTTGTTATGAGGGGATCTAGCTGGGATGGATCCCAGTGCTTTTGCTGACAAGTAACATTCAATTTGAAGACCAATTTGTAAAGAACTAAATAGAAGCGATGAAATTATAATAAGTAAACAAGGTTGCATAGATGTGCAAGAAAAGGTGATCAACAACCTACAATGATCACTGTGGTTCAAAGAGGAAGAGAAAGAACTTCAATCTGTAGATGAAGTTGCATATTGACATTCCTATTCTGCTAGAATACTTGTCTGTAAATATTACACAGGTGTTAATCATTGGCACAGCTTAACTATGGAGAACTACCACACAACTATCCTGTTAAGTACCTTCTGTCACTTGTATTCTTATATAACATTGGGTGAGAAGAGACTTAACAGTAGAAACAGGTTAAAAACATGCCAAGACACTCCAAGTGAATTTGAGCAGTATATACAACAAATAATAGTAGATATAATCATTGCTATGAAATCTTTTTAAATCAGTTCATCCTGTTTTTCTTCAGTAAAATTAGCAAAAGTGAGTCAAAAAGTCAGTTTTACAAAGATGGAAGTAGTGAATAATGTAGGCAACATACACATAAATATTATTGTCAAATAGTGGTTCCATAATTTTAACAGAAACATCTAATCTTTTAAAGGATCAGTTCAAATTTTTTGGCAAATCTATGCCAAAGTCCAGAATCAGATGCCTACAGAAAAAAATCTACTAACAAAACTGGTGAAAAACTTACAAACACAACTCACATACCTTCTTCTAACTACATTAATACAAATATATTTTTTGCAGTTAAAATATTTCTTGCTTTAATTATTAATTCAAATATTTTAGCAGAACTATATTAATTTTTCCCCTTCAATTTTCTCTACCTGCCACTTACTGTGCAATGAGCAATTTTTGAAATGGTATCACAGGAAAAGGTAAAAAATAGAAAAATCCCAATCTAAAATATTTATGAACTTAAAAAAGGTAAAAAAATCCCACTTTTTTTTATTTAAGTGACAGGAACTAAATCAGAAGGATGCAAGCTCAAAATCTGAGAATTAATAAAGAGCAAACAAAAATGAATATCTATTTTCATAAATGCCTAGAAATTAAATATATATATATTGGAAATTGTTTCTCATGACGATACATATTTTCACAAGGTCTGAGAGTATTTCATAACCTTTTAAAAAGAAAAATTTTGAAATAGGATAATATTGAAATCAACCCACTCTTTACACATCCTTCAGGGGACTGGGAATCTCCATGTTAGAATACTAGAATACTCAAATCACAGGAGTACTTTTAATGTGTTATTGAACTACTTGCTACACTATATCTAGACTAAATCTAGGTAATCAGTCAGCACAAATGATGAACACTGACATATCTAAAACTCTAGAGACAATAGTATTTTGTAGATATATGTTCCATTTAGAAATGTCTTGTACATTTGTTAACATGTAGATTAGAAGAAAATATAGAGTCCAATGGGGAAAACACAGTTTTGGGACAGTGAGCTGGGAGTTAACCAGATAAATACAATCTTATCTTGTAAAGAAGCATTTGAATATAGCTCAGAAGTGAAAAATTAAAAGGTTTCTTTAATTAATAAAAATATCCACACACTGTGTTCTGGATAAGAATACAATAGAGTGAACTTCCAGGGGAAATATTAAATCTGTCTGGATTGCCTGAAAATGTTGAAAAGAGAACTGTCTATAAAAGCTGACACACTCCACCAAAGGGAAATGAATGTACAGCCTCTAATGCAGGTTCAAGACTTGTGATCTCCCCCTGCCTGGGAGAGAGAGCAGCAGTGAGTGATCAAGGGACAGCAAATCACTGTGACAAGGGACACTCCTCTAATTTAACTACTGAAGTCAGACACAAAAACTACCCTGTCTTGGCTCACCAGAGTGATCCTGCTCTCACTTCTCTCCCTTCTGGCCCCACAAGCCTTCTCTCACTCAGCCCTGGTGCTGGTGTGGGAAGGGGATGCAGGTGGCTGAGTCACTTCATCTGTGCAGTCAGGCACAAAGTTAATTCCACAAGAACAAGGCAAGTAAAACCAGCAGCAACTGCTCTTGAAGTTCAGTTTTAGGTGGCAGATGATCCTGTGGAGCATGTCACAGCCCTTTGCCTTCGCCACACACGCTCAGCACCTGCAACTCAAAATGGTCAGAGGAAGGACATGCACCTGTTGGAGCAAGTCCAGAGGAGGTCACCAAGTTGATTAGAGGGATGGAACATTTCTCCTGTGAAGAAAGACTGAAGGAATTGGGATTTTTTAGCCTGGAAGAGAGAAGGGTCTAGGTTGACCTAATTGTGGCCTTTTGGTACCTGAAGGTAGACCACAAGAAAGATGGAGAGAGACTATTTACAAGGGCCTGGAGGGACAGGACAAGAGGGAATGGCTTCAAATTAAAAGAGAGTAGGTTTAGATGAGATGTGCGGAAAACATTCTTCCCTTTGAAGGTGGTGAGGCACTGGCACGGGTTTCCCAGAGAAGCTGTGGGTGCGCCATCCCTGACAGTGTTCAAGGCCAGGTTGGATGGGGCTCTGAGCAACTTGGTCTAGTGGAAGGTGTCCCTGTCCATGGCAGGGGGGTTGGAACTAGAGGATCTTTCAGGGCCCTTTCAACCCCGGCCGGTCTATGATTCCATGATTATGGAGTGGTAACTGCAGTATATTCCATCGTTTTGCCTGAGAAATCAACCTACTTTTACACTGCTTACACTCCATTGTCAAGAAGATCCATTACCCAACCACATTGGAAATTCAACTACAACTTCATTAGTGGAAATAAGTTATGTTTTGACTGAACTGACTCACAAAAAAAAAGTAAAAAATAAAGCAAAAAGCCCAATTAGAGACCCTTTAGGAGTAAAACTATTAGGCACAGACCTTTCTGATTTAAATTATCACACGACTTAATCTTAGCTAATTCACAACAATAAGAAAGAACATAAAACAAATATTGGAGCAGTAGTAAAAATAGTAGCAAGCTATTAGTAAGATTACAAACCAAATGAGCAAGTGGATAACATCCATAGAAAAGAAGGACAACATGAGACAATAATGAGTTAAATAGCACCTGCTTAATAACAGCTTTCAATCCAACATATCCAAGCAAATGCACTCATGGTCTGGCCTTGGTGGGGTGCAAGGCATCGAATGTAATCAAAATATGCTATGAAAGGCTAAATTTTTAATCCATTGTTTTGAGATATTACCTACAGCATTTTCATAAGTGTTTTTTTGGAATGCAACAGAGCTCATTTTCTTAAGATTTTTCAGGTGTGAAGAGGTCTAAAATTGTAGACATCATACTACATTGTTCAAAAAAAATGGCTTCATGAAGGGCAGCAATAGCAAAAATCTTTCTGTCATTTAGTTCATTAGGAAAACTAATCATTACAAGATTTTAAGATAAGTGAATGGAGACCTGAAACCAAAGCGGATTTCTTTCTGACCCACTCCATACTAAATACATACAGTTCTCAAGCAGACATCATCCAGACCTGAAAAATACTCAATATTAGCCCAGCTGGGAGTAGATTAGGGCAACGATTTGACAGGAAATCAAGACCACTTTGTGTTATGATAGGAACTTCAGATAAAAATTATAAAAATTAAAAAGTCATGCTACACTCAGAAAGATGCTTTTCTTGACCAAATTCTCTTGCAGAAAGCAGAATATTTTTATGATTTCTTATTTTAAAATTATGTATTTTCTTAGTGAAAGAAAATTTCTGATGTGCCAATTTAGATGGAAACATCTACCGCTCCAAATACAAGGTCAACACCATGAATTACTAAGATTCTATGTTGCCTTTACCTAAACCTTCATTCTATTTTTGAAAAATATCCTCTATCTCACTTTTCACAGCTACATTCTGCTTTTAATGCATTAAATTACACATCTGAGTTATTTTTCAAATGCCACATTAAAAATAGAGAGGCTCATTTCCCTATTGAGAAACAACATACTTTCCTACAGTTAACTAATAATTACTCGTTAAAAAATAAATAAGTAGGTTTTGTAAGATCTTTCTGTTCTTTAATATACTGTATTTTTTTAATGAATGATAATAGGAAACAAACAACATCTGTAAATATGATACCATATATCTGGATATCAGGTTGTGGAATTCAGTGTACATGATTGTCTTATGGAACCAAGAGAAAATGAGGAATTTTACTAAAATAAAGGATATCTTGAACTCCATAATCAATGGACAGGAATTATGGTATGAGCTCCCCTAAATTATCCTGACAATATTTTCAATAGCGTCCTTATCAATAACTGGTTTCTGCCCAAACATTGCAGGAAGATATTGTGCTATGGGAATCAATTGTCTGACAAAGTATAAGAGATTTCTGTTCTTAAAATAAAATTAAATGGACTTTCAATACATTGCAATGGATACTTAGAGGAAGGATTGAATATGGATAGACACTTTATGCTAATTGTTTGCTTATTTTCTTTTTTTTTTGCTAATAGGAGTACTGTTCCTTAAATGAAATCTGATTTTTTTTTCTGCACTGGCTATATTAAAATTATTTTTTGCTATTATTCCCTGGTCAACAAAAGCAATAAAAATACACAAAGCAACCACACATAATAGCTTCAGCTGAGGTAATTGTAAAGTTTAACATTGGTTTTTCTCACTTAAATGAAGAATTAGATTTTTTACAGCAGCTATAATGCCACGTATTATGAACCCACTGAAACCAAAAAATGCCATATGATCTCTTTTCTTATCTAATCATGTAGTGAATTAAAGATTCTGTAATTAAGGTCATCAGCTGACTAAATCACCACATAGACCAATAAGCCCTGAGAGGGTAATGACATTTACAGGTGATTTGAACCACGGCAGATCAAACAAACTGCAGTAAAATGTCTGCATTCACAATTTTGCATTCACATTATTTGGGTTAAAAGTTCTGAAGCAAATTATTTAACAAATTCTGAAACAAGGAGTTGGGTATCTTTCAACATACAGAAGTAGATAGTTCCATTTTCCTTCACAGTTTAAACAAACCCAAATCTAAGAAGTGCAGGAAATACAGATTTCAATGTAGTGAAAGTACAATCTAACCTCTGCAGGAAAAAAAAGAAAAAAAGAAAAGTGTATCTTCATCATTATTTTCAGTTGAAAGACATCTTAGTCTGTTTCTCTAAGGAGATGTGGTGCATGTAATGAATTTTATGTATATACGTGCCTCTGTCTTTCATTCTTTTTTAATTTCTGAAGCTATCACTAATCTGTGTCACACAGATTTCACAGGGAATACCACTCGCACAAATTTTATGGAAATGGGCTGCTGAAGAGAGCAAACCCTTCTATTTTTCATGACTGAATAAAAGACAGCACTATGAGATTGTGCCATTTTAGCATCACAGAACTTTCTGCAAGACATGAATTTTTCCGTTGGGTAGGAGTTTACTGAGAGCAGTCATAATATTTCCTTCCTACATCCATTTTCAGAAGGCTTGCTATAATTCAATCAAAAAGGTAGCTAAGGACAAGGTACAGGAAAAATTATTAAGAGCCAGTAACATATGTGATATGAAATCATCTGATGATAAGCAGTCTCTATCCACTAAAAATATCTGCCCTCAGCCTTTTGGGAAGTACAGACAAAATCTATACTGGTCCTTTATATTCCTCCAGCACTTAACTTCATCTCTACCTGCAAGAAACGCTAAATACAAAATATATTAATATAATTGGTTTGCTCATCTAATGATTTTGTTCATAGCTTTTATAATTCTTAGTCACCTGTTCTCCCTGTTTATAAGGTTTTTTTCTCCATTCTGTTTTATAAAATTCTTGCATCCACTCCTTCACCTAGTTTCTAAACACAGAGCACAAATAATTACATAATTCATGTGTAGCACAATTTTCTAAAGCAGACTAAAACTAAGTCAAAGGAAGTTTCCAAGCATTTATTTTCTTGTCAGCAGCTCAATTAATTTCACCCATACTAGAGAAATGCCCATGACTTTCACATGGTTTGCAATTCTAAAAGAAACATCGTAACTTATCTAAAGAAGAGGTAAACAAATTATGGAAGGTACTCTTCCACTCAAAAGTCCTGTAAACTGGGTTTTCTTTGGAGCACTCACATCCACCTGCTGACAACACCTCTTTGTCTTGTCACATCTCAGAGGGGATGCAGCAGCAGGCAATTACTTCTACAAGTTAATATTTGACTCTCCTTCTTCCATGACTGTTAACCTTCTGCATGAGACTTCTTCTAATGAGCTAGAAAAGTCTAACATCATAAACAAAGGAATCTGTCTATGCTGTACAAAGACAAGAGAGCAAAATCATTTATAGGGTCTGACAGGTATTATGTTTTTGTAGGATGGGTCTTTCCTGACAGTTTATAAGCAGCTTAATCATGGTCTATCTCTCCTACCTAAGAATAACCATGTCTGTCTTCTTTGTGCATCGCTGATCAGAGTATAATTTACAACTGCTATACAAACTCTAAATAATATCTAAAACTTAATGCTAAACTTTATTCCTAAAGTGCTTTTTTCTAGAAAAAAGTGGGTTTTTTATTGTTTTGCTTGAAGTGTTCCCCTAGAAAAAAAAAGTATTTTCTCATTTTTCACCAGACTATATAAGCAGCTTAAGTATGTTGGTCAATATTATCTCAAACATCAGTAACTACAGGATTGATGCAATTATTTACACCTTTTATTTTTATATATATAGAAAAAAATTACAGTGGTTTATACCATCAGTATTACAAACACATGGATCAAGAAGTGACATAGTGTTGTTCTTTATTTTGGTACCTGTGGGTAGTACAAGAATTTGGTAACTGTTGTACAAGGTGTGAAACACACATACAAAATTCCTTTCGCTTATTGTCAAAGAGCTTGACAAACTAAAATTTTTTTTTCTGAAGAAATAGAAGCAGTTGAAGTTTTACAGAAAGATAGTACTCTAGCACTTCTGTTTACCGTAGCCTCTGATGGGTCAGTAATTTTCTTTAGCCTTAAAAGATATCAAAGTACTTTATGACATATTACCTTATAATTCATTATAAAATAGAGTTTTAAGACTGTCTATAGGTGAAGAGAAATTGAATCTATGTGTAATCCATGCGAAATTCAAATAAAGTCAATAATATCACAAAATAAACTGAAAATACAAACATGAACTACACTGAATAATCTCAGAATAAATCCCACTGAAATATATTTTCAAATGTATTTCATTCTGTATTGAAATACAGTTTCCCAAACGACTGAAGTTCAGAAATATTGATGGAGCTGAGTGGTGGTCAGTTGACTTTAATGATTGCCTGATCGGGGTGACATTGTGTATTTGATCTCAGTCAGCCCTTCCTTTGCAATATGGTTTTGTTATTTCATTGGAATAAACTTTAGTTTATATTAGTCAGAAGCAAGAGGATTATTACAAGAATTTGTCTCACTTGTTGATTTTTTCTCTTGTGTCTTGCTGCAAAGACTTTAGATCTGTTTGGGTTTACCTGTGTATCATTGTTGAATCACCACCATCTTATGTTTTTGCTAATTATCACGACTTTATACTTTCTGTATATATTTTTTAACACTTTCTTTCTCAAAGGAACTTCTGTTCTGACAATATATTTTGATCTTCTGCTCTACTGATGAATATTTTTTCAGTTGGGCAAGTCTTTATTTGAGAAATAATGAGTTAGTCTTGTTAAATTTTCCATGGTAGGATAAATCTATACAATATATTATTGACGACATTCCAAAGCCTACTTATATAAAAAGAGGAAAAAAATGTTGCGAGAGAAGAATGGACACTTGAAATTGAAAGATAAGAGTGTAAAAGGAAAGCAAATGAAAGGAATTACAATAGAAATAAGCAGCCTGAGGGTAGAGATGAACATCTGAATTCTGGTGGGGTTTCATGCTCACTCACAATCTACTTGTTGAGACAGTAGTTGATTGGTGTTACATTTTACTGTTGTGTAAGAGATTTCTATCCCTATATTTTTCTATCCCTATAGTTTTAAACATTATTTTTCCCATTCTTTTCAGTTCTCAGATGTGTTCTTACAGCTGCATCAATGTAGTTGTTTGAAATTAGTTTTAAATATTATTCACAATTACTTATTTACATTAATACATAATTAATTAATTGTTAAATTTACATCACAGATGAGCTTTATAATTTTCAGATACCCAATAATCATGAATAATATTGAAGGTAATGAAACTCTTAAGAGAGGTAAACATTTCATATGAAAGATTAGTTTTTGCTTAATGGTAAAAAAGAAGGAGAAAGTAGTTCAGATGAATATAAAAAAACCCTCTGGTATACAGGAAAAGTCATTACTCAATTTTTCTGCTTAGAATTTGATATTTATTTGGAAAGTTCCTGCAGATTTTTTCATACAAGAAGTCTTTAATTTTGATTTGTTTTGAGATGCAATATTGAAAAAGATATGCTGCTGCGATATCTCAGTCGGAGAAAGAAAAGTGTCAAGCCTTGATTTTCCTTCTGAGGGAACTGTGAGAGGTTGACTGTAAACACAGTGGTAACTCATCTGTACAAGGCTGTCAATTTATTTGTTGACATGTGAAAGTAAGAAATTGGCAGTCTAAATCATCACAAGAAAAAAGAAATCCTAAAATTACTCATCCTTAAGTAGGAAAATAACTACATTTTAAACATCTGTGGTTTGTAATAAGATTACATAGACACTTTACTCCTTGTCTCCCCACAATACCACAACCTCACACAAACCCAAACCAGCACAAAAGTTGACACTCCTCAAAATACAAAACCACACCTGAAGACAAAAAATGAGTAAAGCTTAAATGTCTAAGAATCATAAAGATGCTAAGTGATAGCAGCAGAATGATTAGTTTTGAGAGCTAAAAAATGCTCTTTGAATGCCCCTCTATTGAGTTTCTTTGGTCCAGACACACACAAAAAAACCCCAAAAGAAAACCAAAATAAACCCAAACCATAGAAGTGATACAGTGCTGATGCATTCGAATCAACATAATGATTCAATGAATAAGATCAAACAATATAAAAAAGGTGCCCATTCATTAATATTTGTAATATTTCAACAGCTACAGAACAAAACCAGTAAAATATGCAATCCAATAAATTTAAATCTGGATCTAAAATATTTATAATTTAAAAGATCAGTCACACAATTACATATAAATAGAAATGCACATATAAATGTTTATTCAAATAGATACTTGAGCCACTCTCCAGACCTATACAGGTAGTGAAGAAACAGGAATAGCTTTGAAAATAAACATTAAATACTTAATAAGTCACAGCATGAGTAGTGACTTATGTATTCCCCTTGTACCAAATCTAGAATCTGCTTGGGTTTTAATATTCCTATGATGCCAGAGGATGCTTTGCCATGGGAAGGTCAAGTATGTAATTTATTAAGCAGCATCTTGCTGGGAGACGACAGAGTTTAAAAGCCAAATGGAGCAAACAGACTGTGCCTTCCAGGTGATTCTTCTTCTCCAAAGTGTGGAAGGAGGTGCAATGTAGTTGATCTTACAGGAGCTTGTAAAGACGACTTCTGTGCAGCATCTAACATCTATTTTCCAAGACAGCTATAGCAGGTATAGCCCTTAAAAGCCTGGAGTCAAATCTTTTATTTAATTCAAGACCACAGTCACTCAAAAATTAGAGCTGTGTTTTGTCACACTATCTATTATTTTTGACAAGCATAACAGTAGAAACTCCTGGTTTCCTCCTCAAGTGCAGCTCTTGTATAGCAAAGTAATCAGAACTCTACCTTCAGTGTCTTTTTCCATCAAAAATTGAGAGTTATTTCAATAACAATTTTAATAGTTGGGGTTATACAGGAGTATACATACTACAATGATCACAAAGTAAACACACGTGCAACCAAGTCTCCTAATAGATCCATTTGACAAGTACCAGTCAGTTGTGTACTAATTTGCCTTTTGAGACAAAAAGAAGTGGCATATGTTTGCCTGGGTTTGTATTTCATCACATTTCCCTCACATGTTTCCTCAGTCTCAAAGACAATTTTTTTTTTTTAATGCAAGAATGAGAATTATGCCCACTCCACATTTTGTAAGAAAAGAGATGAGACTAATTATTTTTTATTAAGGAATGTAAACCATTATCTTTCTATTATCATAGCTCCTTTCCTGTATGCTTTGCCATCAGTCTCATCACCATTCACAGCAAGCATGGCACTGATTTTTCCTTTTTTTCCTTCATTTCCAATCACTAATTGTGTGATTAAATGCTTGAGGTATTCAAATGATTCCTTGCCAATTCACCACTACCTGTCACTTTCCAATTTAAAGTCTGTCTCTTGTATTTTCTCTTAGTATTCCTATACTAATATTTCCTCTTTGATCTCTTTTCAAGAAAAGCAGATTTTCCATGATTGTCTGCTTTTCTTTCACAGCAAAAACAATTCTGAGAAGCCTATGGCAATGTTAGGCAATGGTTCAACTTGTCTGCAAGAAGAATTAGGTCCTGAAACAAACACTATGTCAATGCTAAAACCAGTGTAGTCCTCAAACCTGATGCAACTCTGAACCTCCCAGGAGCAGTATTTATTATTGCTGCTCCATGAAGCATTGCAAAGAATTGAAGAGCTGTGAGAAGCAGCAAAATGTGACAGTAAAAAGCACTTCTGACAATTTCTTCTCTAACAGTTACTTTACAGCCTTACTTTCTCAGGGCTTAGGTTTTTTCCGAAACCCTTTTTCTTGCATTGTGGTGGGTTGACCTGGGGTGGGTGCAAGTTACCCAGCAAGTTGCTCCTAGCCCTAGATCTCCTGCTCCAGGGAGATCTATCCAATCTCCTTTTCCTCAGCAGGACAGAGGCTGGAGAGAAAATAAGATGGAAAAAATTTCATGGATCAAGTCAGCTTAATAAAGCAAAACCAAAGATCATGTGTGCAGAAACAGAGAAAAAAGAAAGGTTTTATTCTCCCCTTCCCATCAACAGCCAATGTCGGACACCTCCCAGGAAGCAGGGCTTTAGTACATGCTGAGATAGCTTCAGAAGACAAACATCATAAAAAACAGAGTGTCCCCCACCTCTACCCTAGCTTTTATTGCTGATCAGATGCCACATGGTATGGAATATCCCTTTAGTCACCTTGGGTCAGCTGTCCTCGCTGTGGTCCCTCCCAAACTCTTGCCCATCCCCTGCCAACTGGGCTTTTGAGGCTGGTGGATGCTGATTTGGAGAAAGGGTCTTGATTCTGTGGAAACACTGCCCAGCAGTACCAAAACACTGCTGTGTTCTCAACACCTTTCTAACTATCAATACAAAGCTCAGCACTGTGAGGGCTCCTATGGGGAAAATTAATTCCATCTCAGCCAGACCTTGATACAGGTCTGGTTTTGTTTATCACAGTCCAAAGCAATGCCTGGAATAGAGCCTGTAGAGAACCTCTTATCTTAAACTCAAACTTTGACTCTGACTTAGAGTATCTAAGGGAGAAGATTTGCCTGCCACTGGACCAAAGTTATTAAAATTCACTACCTCTCTCTGTTAAATTAATGAAGATTTCTTTCAAAGTTCCTCAGGAGACAGTGTTGTGCAAGAAATACTAATGTGATGGTGCTGCTTTATTTTTTTCTTTTTTTTTTTTAGTTTTCCTTCTTGAAGGTGGTGTTCTGACTGCTGTGCTGAATGTGGAGGAAATTGTGCCAGATGGGAAGCACAGGGAGGGAGGACATGATGCTCAGGGCTTGATCACTGCCTTTACTGACAGAGGCCACCAGGGGAAATCTAACATCTACTCTGTCACAGGGCCGTAGCAAATGCCTCCCCATTAAGGGGACACTCACGCATTCTTATAGTGGTAATATTAAACAAATTATTTGGAATTATGAATGCATTAGAGTAAAATCATTTCAATTGCATCACATTTTTTTTAAATTAAATTTGTTTTTACCTCCATACTTTCTACGAATTAGGAAAAAAGGAGGATTTAGACTAGTAAAATATTCACTGATATGAAGACTAGTCAGAAGATAATACAGCCATTTTGCTGATGTCAGATCTGTGGCTGTATTGTTATTTATGAGTCACTGGCAAGAGCTGAAAACAAGCAGCTGTTTCAATTTTTTTCTTGGGTACTTGTTCAGTTTTATTCATGAGTCTGAAGTCAATATATTTTCTCACAGAGACCAAAGAAAATGGAACGCTTAAATACGCAATTTATTGCAAACGAATGTTTACATGAAAATCTGCTGTGTAGAAGAAAAGTCATTATTATCCATGGTTACAGCTTTTAAAAATTTTAAGAACTATCCACTGTGCTATTTCAGTAGACTCTCCTCTAATTAACATGGAGTAGCCTGTGATTAGACATTTGCTTGAGGCCTAGTCTTTCTGATGACTGAAACCTGAATTCTTTTTCTGATGATTTTTTCAAAAAACATTGATGAACTATGGTTTTACAGAAATGGTTCTTTAATTGTGACACATTTTATGACCATGTCAGGAAGGGTTTTCTTTTTCACTAGTCAGTGCCTCAAATATCTGCTGAATGTTTTGCTTTCAAGAATGATTTTCAAAATTATCCACTGTTAATCATGTATCTGATCGGGGCCCTTCTGTGGCCTAGAGCAAATCATCATGCATTTTAATTTCATATTTCCATTCTGTGAAGTGTTAAGTACCATTAACTTTTCTTTCCGTGAGTTAAATCTATTTTATAAGCGGAAAGAAGTTATAAAAAGAAAGTGCATAATGTTTTTCTCTTTTGTAGATGCAATTTTCTTTCATTTCTTAAGATTTCAAACAAAGGAAATACTAGATAAGCAAACATGAGAAATTTCAAATGTAGAACCCTTAACTCCATAACAATCTAAATCAGTCTCTTTCCCTCGGTGAAACACCTAAAATAGAACTTATCCTCCTTAGTTTGCTGAAAACAGATACTTGGCTGAGTTTGGTCAAAGCACATGGGGAAAAAAGCCTTTGGATAAACCAGAGGAGGTGGGGATAGACTGGTGTAACTCCTACTGCATTCCTACTATATTCCTTCTGTTCCTGTTAAAGAGCTTGCTGGAGTTTCTATTCAGCAGTTGCTCCCTCCCTGCGGTGAAGGTCTTCTCTCTGCCCTAGTCCTCCCCTTGCTGCTTAAGAAGCAGGAACTGGCCTGTTCCTCATCACTCTTCTCTTTCTCAGTAACCAGAAACGAGGATAAAAAAGGATTACTAAGGAATAAGTGTGTAGGAGGAACAGAGAGGGCTATTTACTCTGGTGTGAAGTAATTAGGGCTGAGCTGCATCAGAAAAGGGAGGTTGTGCAGCTCCTGGGCCTCTGGGCATGGAGAAGAAAGGAGAGCAAAAGTCCAAGCTTTGGTGCTACTTATTTATTTCAGAAAGAATGCCTGAAAATCATTTTTTCTCAGTCCCACTCGCTCATGCAACATTTCCCCAGGATTCCAGGACTTTTCCATGAGTCCTGGAAGCCAGCAGGTTGCTTTTCCCAACCTCATGCACAAAGGAGTTCTCCTCCCAGGCTGGCACAACATCTGCCTTCTGGTCATCACAGATTTAATTCTTCTTATAATATTAAGCTGGCTGCAGTACTACTTGATTCAGAAAACAAATGTATTTATTATTGGGGGAAAAAAAATCTGTACAAAGTTATGCTACTGTTTCTTGGAATAGTAATTTTTAAAATAAGATTTCAAAATGTCAAAACGAAAGAGAAACCATAACAGCTGTTAACTGCTTTTAACTTTGTTATAAATTATGTTATACATTATTTTATTTTATCTGTATATGTCTGTAAAAGAGCTGTTGATAAGAAATTCTAACTCAACATATGGTGATTACTGCAAACCTTACCTCTGTAAAAAGGTGCAAAGAGCCCTCACCTCCAAAAAGAACCTCACTTCTGGAACTACCTAGAAAAAAAAAAATAACCAATATGTGTGTTCACATCCCCCATCACCTCCTAGACCTGATTATGCCTTTAAAGATTACTCCTGTTCCTGAAAAAGATATGTGCCCATATCCACGGGCACATTTCACATTCACAATTCTATTACAGAATAACAGAATCATTTTGTTTGGAAAAGACCTTGGAGATCAACAAGTCCAACCTTTGCCTGATAACCACCTTGTCAACTAGACCATGGCACTGAGTGACACATCCAGTTGTTTGTTGAGCACAAATTGAC
This sequence comes from Lepidothrix coronata, assembly GCF_001604755.1. Classification (NCBI taxonomy): domain Eukaryota; kingdom Metazoa; phylum Chordata; class Aves; order Passeriformes; family Pipridae; genus Lepidothrix; species Lepidothrix coronata. Next base: position 6,702,575 of record NW_016690201.1, on the reverse strand, counting down.
ACCATCAGAGCTGTACCTACTGCCCTGAGCAAGAAGTTTGGCCCTATATAAACACATAAATAGCTTTTGCAATTAGTCACCAAATTGTGTACACATATGTGTTTGTAACTCATTAAAGCATTTTGTGCCCTTGAAAAGAAGCACCAATTTTCTTCTTTGAAAATAACACCAACATAAACTATGTTATTGCTGGTTTTACTAGAGATGCTTGTCTTTTTATTTTCTTTAAAATGCTGTATTTTTATAAAGGGGATTATTTATTTTTTTTTAAGAAAAAATATGTTTAAGACTATTCATCAATTAGGGTTTGGGTGCAAAGATCTGAGGCAAGATGTAAGGAGGTATTCAGCTTCTTTTTGTCTGCCTTGTCATTGTAGTTTCATGTTTATCTTTTTCTCTGGTATTACTCATATGTGCTTGGACAAGGGGTTATGATCTAATCTCAGAAAGATGGAATGAATCCCCTCCAGTTTTCTAACCTGTTCTATTTCCATAAAGCTGAGTCATTTAATATTTTCTGTTAAAAGAAAAAGTGTTAAAAACATCTACACTGAACACCAAAAAGTGTAAGTTTATTAACTCCAACTATATTCTGCTTTACTGTAAACCCATTCTCATTATTTGATTTTTACATAGTTCAAATTTTGTCCTCCATAATCAACACAAACAAATTTTAATTGGATATATATTTTATATATACTTAAATATATAAATAGCTCTCTAAACAGTTGCTGTATTTAGATCAACATATTTAACTTAAAAAAAGAATAAGTTGAGTTTTAGCTCTTATTAACAACAGAAACAGTACTTTTATAAATGCACATAAAAGTAACATTTAATCTCTTGCAGTGTTCCAAAAATTATTGGAAAGATCACTTTTTCTCTGTAAAATAAAATTTAGCCTCCATGTTAACACATTACAGAGGCTCTTCAGAGCTCTCTGACTGCTAATTGTGTTAAAGTACATACAGTAAATGGTTATAGTGTGCTATTTTGTTTTTATTGAAGACTAAGTGATGTTTAAATTACCCCTTCAGACAGATAGTTTTATTGTGTTTTATTATATTTTTACATAAATCTCAGTAATTCTGTTTCTAAGGTGAGGATAAAGAAATTTTTATCTGTTTAGGATGGTACAGAGAAACCAATTCTTATGTATATTTAAATGACAGTAGATGAGGCATTTCAGAATCTCAGTAAAAGCTCAAGAGCTTGGTGATTTTGAGTACAACTTAACTGGAAATTATATTCATGCCCTCTAGTTTTTGAAAGAAGAAGATGGGTAAGAAATATGGACCCTTTCAAAACTATAGTTGAGACAGTCACCTGAAAAGAAGAACACCTGTGTGAAAGCACATTTCTGTTCCTGTTTCAGCTCAGCACTTGAACACTCACTAATGTTCATGTCAAGTGACTTTCCAGCCTAAGGTTCTCCTGAGGCTGGTCACTTCTAGTCTCTTGTCTTCAAGGTGTTTTCCTGTTTGCCTATATTTACTTTGTGTTTTAAGACATTTCTTTCCTGTTAACTAGCACTCAAACAATCAGAGTGTGAACTCCTTTCAGTTACTAAATGGCAAGAAAACTGAACTGTGAAGAAAAAAAATAAAATTATTTTTTGCCATGTTAGCAAACTAAATTAGATAGACAAAAGTCACCGAACATGGAACATGGGAAGGGAGGAGATAGCATGGCTGGAGAAACAGAGAAAGAGGAGAAAGGAGATGAGATTTTCTTCTTTTCCTCAGTATTAAGTTGTTAGCTTTTTTTAAGTTGTAGTTTGATTAAGCCATAACATGAAACAGAACAGTTGATTTTTTCCTTCTTTGCTAGGCTGCTCTCCATAAAGGAAGTTTAGCAAGATCCAAGATTCCAATATTCTCTTACATTTTAGGCAAAGACTGATACACCATAGATTCCTTTTGCAGAGATTTTGCAATTAAGCTGAAGAACCTAAAGTTCCAGACAAAGACTGTGTTCTATAATGAATTACTTAATATTTAAAGAGCTTTTACGTAAATTCTGACCAAATCAGCCCCATTTACTCAATGGTGTCCCAAACCAGCCCTCCTCAACACAAGCTAACCCATCAGTACATTTCTGTTATTTTTATATTTAAACACACAGAATGAATTAGATTTTTTCCCCTTTCATTCTCTTTTGTCTCGGAGACATTCTGAGAACTGCCTTCCTGCTATTTCTGGTAAGGTCAAAAAGAAGCGCATGGCTATTTCAAAATCAGACACTGTGTTTGCTGTACTAATCACAAGTGCAATCAAACACCAGCACTTAAGTTCTACAGGTACAGACTACTAAGAGAATTCCATTCTACTTTCTTTGGAGAGTAGATTAAAAACTGTTTTTCGTTTTGCTTTTATCATATCAGCCTGATAGGAGGTAAAACAAGGATAGATGAAACAATAAACAATGCTGATAGGTAATACATTGTGAATTTCTAGTTAACTTCTTTTGTTGTGTTTTATGAATCAAATTTATGGAAAAGGTAACTGATCTCAGAAATGTTTACACCATTTTGTTTTGTTTTGTAATCATAACAATTTTTCAATTTTTATGGCCCCAGAGACAAGTATATGAGGTTGTGAAGTTGTCTGCCTCCTCAGCTGGTGCCACAGTTATAACCCAGGAACAGATATGAAGCGGATTAAACTTCTCGAACTATTTTCCACAAAGTGACATCACAAGAAAACTTTACTGTACAGACCTGAAAATACATAATCATGTATCTATACAAAGTATTTTTTGTTTACTTGTTTATGGTTTTTTTTTTATGGCCTAGTTTGGAAGGGATCTTAAAGATCACCCAGTTCACACCCCCCTACCGTGGGTAAGGACACCTTTCACTAGACAAAGTTGCTCAGAGCTCCATCCAACCTGGTCTTGAACACATCCAGGGATGGGGCAGCCACAGCTTCTCTGGGCAACCTGTTCCAGTGCCTAACCACCCTCACAACCGCAAATTTCTTCCTAATATCTACTCTAAACCTGCTCTCTTTCAGTTTGAAGCCGTTTGCTCTTGTTCTGTCACTGTACAGTCTTGTAAATAGTCTCTCTCCATCTTTCTTGTAGGCTCTCTTCAGGTACTGGCAGGCTGAAATTAGTTCATCTCAAAGGCTATGAAATGTCCAGCTCAAAATAAAAGATTTTAGTTTCAAAATTGTTTTATTGTCACAAATACACGAACTCTCCTTTATTTAAAAACAAACATACAAAAAAGAAAACAAAACGAAAATTAATGTTATTTTTTTTTCTCCAAAGACAACTCACTATTATGCATCCCGCGGAATCTGAGCTGAAAAATCATCCTTATATCACATAGAAATTTTCAGAGACTGAATAAACAACTGCTTGACTCTTCTCCATTACCCTCATTTGTTGTAAACACAGCAAGAACCATGATGAGATAACTAAGCTCCTGTGCGTCTCAGGGGAAAGTAAGCAGGGAAGGTAAGGAATGAAGAATCATCCCCACAGATTTTCAGTGGCTATGTGGTCAACTACACAGGGATGCATTTTCCTTCTGTCTGATCAGTAGTCTGGGAGCAATGTTTGGAAAAGCATACTGATCCTGAATGCATTTGTACAGGCCTACAAAACAACCCCACCTTACAAACTTTTCCCACACATATTTTAACAGCCTATATCTTCCAAACGCTGAAGTGAAAGGTTAATATTTTATGTTACCTGAAAACTGAAATTCCCGGCTTACTTGTGGCATTAAAATGGGCTTTTCTAGCTCTAGCACTTCAAAAGGTAATGCATCTTCAAGCTGTAATGGATTTTTAAGTACAGTTAGTTTCTACTGTTGGTTTTGCACCAGCTTATTCCCAAATCATGTCAGAAAAAGAAGAGAAAGGGAAACAAAACCAGAAAGCAATCATAATACAATTATCTTAAGGTCTGATCTCAAGTTCTTCTGACATAAAAAATAAATGTTTAAAGCTAAAAATGTCATCCTCACTGAGTAGGAAAAAAAAAAATCCCATTTCTTGTAGTTTGCAGGATATTAGATCAGAACAAATAATAGCTTCGTGGTTTATCAGTACTTTTTCCCCTTGCAACAGAAGTAAATATAGCATGAACTGGTCTTTAAGACACTGTGTATTTTTTCCCGTTCTCACAATGATGAAATAAAACAGAAATGAAACTACTTTGTATTGAAAAGAACCTCTGAGCTTCTACCTGAAACGCTGTGCCTCCTGTGGGCTGCTGGCAGTGCCTGGGGCAGGCAGGGAGGGCTGCACCCCTCCCAGGGGGTACCATGGGTACCAGGAGCCCCCAGCATTCCTCTTTGCAAGGCAACTGGGACATCAGGGACCATGTGGGAATGATGGCTTGTTTTCTGGCAAGCGGTGAGATCTCATCCTGGCTCGGTTCAAGAGGCTAATAAGGCAATTTATGACTTGTCATTTTTCATTGCTTTTGGTAGTATCTTCCAAAAGCAAAGTGATATTTCTTGTTTATCTATGTATTAGACAGGTAAATGCAACAATATTGGATTCTTCTGGCAAGGAGGGATGTGCTGCTTTACAAACATTAATGGTTTGACAAATGTCTCTAAATAAGGACTGAAAAGTGCTATCTAGACATGGAATTCTTCTTCTATTTTTTTCCTCACCATTAGGGTAGCTTCAGAGTGGCTCAAGCAACTTCCAAACTTTGTCAAATTCATTGACTAATTTACTTGAATCACAGAATTGTTAAGGTTGGAAAAAACCTCTAAGATCATCAAGTCCAACCTTTGACTAATCACCACTCTGTCAATTAGACCACGGCAATAAGTGCCATATTCAGTCATTTCATGAATGCCTCCAGAGATGGTGACTTCACCACCTCTCTGGGCAACCTATTCCAATTTTTAACAATCCTTTCCTTGAAGAAATTCCTCCTGAACCTCTACTGGTGTAGCTTGAGGCTATTTCCTCTTGTCCTGTCCACTGGTTGCCTGGGAGAAGAGACCACCCCCTACCTTGGTACAACCTGCTTTCCAGAAGTTGCAGTAAGGAGAAAACAAATATAAAAGTTTTAGATCTTTCATGTTGAAATATGCTGCTTCAGATTTTACCAATGTTTGAAACAAAATAGGTTGTAATACTAAAAAGAGAAAATGTCACAGAGGATGAAACAGATCGTTTTCTTTGGCATGAAATATTTTTATGTGGACTCTTAAATGAGTATACTGACAAGGTAAAGAAATCATTTAACATTAATAACCAGCTACCCTACCACTTCAAAATATTCTATTGTGAGAAAGAACAGGATAGAGGGAGAGAACAATGTAAGCCAGTCACACAGCCCTCACCCTGGCTCACTCCCACCTCAGAGGACCATGACAACCTGTGCAGTTTGAGATGTGTAGGCACTTAAGGTTTCCTGTCTGCTGCTCCTTCCCTGCTCCTTCCCTGACAGCTGTGAAATCTGATGGTTCAGGGGTATTTGCCAGCAGGGCTTCCACATGTAACTAAATTTCACCTATAGTGGATTCTTTGAGCTCATGAGAGAAAAAGATATACCTTGAAGAAATCAGCTCTCCTTAGGGTCACTGAGAGAAGACAGGCAGCTCAAGTAGCACTTCACCATAGGAACAGGATTTTATGTTCTTCCTAGCGGGTCCATCTCTTTCTGTAAGCTATAAAAGGGGGTCAGGGAGGCTATTCTGCTTGGGCTGCAGCTACCACTTAAAACTTCCCAAAGTTTTCACTTTCTTACCTGGAAGGTATATTTATACACCATCAATGTCTAAATAATTTTCATATTTTTTCAATTCAAGAATATATTTTGTTAAAGAAAACAAAGCTCAAGAAGCAAAAATTGTATCCACTGTGGAGACTTACACAAAGCAAAGAGCAGAAGTGTGCTTTACCAAGTAAGATATATTTACGAGAAGAGGGAGGTTGTGCATGTCAAATAACACATAATTTTTTTCTTTACCTTCTAGCTTGCATCCTGTCTCCATTTTTATTACCAATCCCAGATTTGGTTCTGGTTGAAAGTATGGCTGTGTGTCGACTTGCTGTGAGTACGAAAGCACTCTATTCAAGTCCTTCACTAACTCATAGTCCTTCATAAGCTTGGCAAGAAATGAACACAGGAACACTCAATAAATCTCAGGGCAGGGCTTTGATGTTGATGATCCAGGCACACAGTGAGTTCCATTAGTCACTGAAGGTCCAAATTCTCTTAAATACCAGTTGTCCAGCTGCACTTTGTTCAGCTGACCCAGGATGGAGAAGTGGCACTGCAGGATTACTTCCAAGTTCATGCTCAGCTGTCTGCACACTGCTGGCTCTGACCTGCGTGGTCTTCAGATAGAAGGGGCCCTTTGGAAGAAGTTTTCTCCATTTTGGCACAGGAGACCTGGCAGCAGCACTCCCTGATATCAGCTGCTGCCCTTTCAGGGCCAGGCAGATGGTACGTGAATCCCCTGAAATTCATAAATGGATATGACAGAAAGTCCAAGCTCAAGAAAGGTTCTGTTGATCCCTGTGTTGCCTTTGCATAGATTTTAGGACTCTCACTTTCCTGGGGCAGCAAAATCACTGACAAAAAATGCATTTGAGAAAGGCACAAGCAGGGCAGAGCTGTCTGTGCATTAACCCAAAGGGCGCTTGATTAATGTCAATGAGTCTGACTTGAGTCTGTTCCAGCTCACACTGGGCAAGCTGGAATATTGCTTAATCCAAGGCTAAACTTAAGGACAGCTGCGCCTTCAGCAATGATTATGGCTGATTTGTGTCTGTCATTTAATGCACAGGAATAATGAAAAATAACACCTGTGTCTTCCTCTACATTAGATGACTTGCAAAGGTCATTTTTTTTCTCAGTGGTCATTAGCTAACTCGACACAAAAAGGACAAATTCTGCCAGGTATGGTGTCCCTTAAATCTCTGATTTCTTATTCTTTACCTAACAGCTCAATGAAGCTTTAGGTATGGACAAGGCTATGCAAATTGCTCATCGTTATTTTCTCATGTGACCTACAGCTATGTTCTTGAAATGAATGTTTGTGTTGGATTCATTGCTGCAGCCCTCAGCACTTCTTACAGCTATCTGCTGGTGACAGTGTAGCATTCCATGACCCTCTGCCAATCTAATGACATGCAGACGTCTCCTTGACTCCATTAATTCGCTGGACCAGCTCCACCTGCCTCACAAAGCAACCTACAAAAATATCAAAACTATATATATTTTCTTAATATTTTACCTCTGTATTTTTCTTCAGTAGTGACAATAGAGAGCTTTGGAAAAAAAAGATGATTAGATAAAGACTGCTGCTCTTGTTTCACAACATCATATATAAATGGTAATTTTTCTCTCCTTAAATAGTTTTGTTGGACTCTAAAATGTGAAACTCTAAACTTTACTATGAGACTAGTAAATTAACAGTGCAGAGAATATAATAGTTATCTTGTAAAGTGTCAGAAGAAAGGAATAACAACCATCCTGGGTTTGTAATCTAATATTTTTCATTCTAACTAATTATAAATATATTAACTACCTTTTCTGATCTGAGTTTTGTTCAGTATGGTTATTGCTACCTTGCTACTTACAGTGCAGAAGTGTTTCAATTTGTATTGAAGAGGAGCTGTCATGGCATCTTACTTCAGCATACCATTTAAAAATTGCTTAGTGAAAACACAGACATAAAATATATCCTGCTGCTTTCTCCATTAGATATCAAAATATGCTTTTTGCATAGTGACAAGTGCTTTTAGGTAAAAGAATCATAGCAGGAGTCAAAGGCTCATTTTTTTCACTCACTTATACTAGTAACTGTATTACCTTGTATTACCTTTTTTGTTTAGGGGTGCCTAAAATTAAGTAGGCAACCAATGATGGTGACAATAATAAGCCACAGAAAGTTCATCTTCTTCTTGACCTTCTTCATATTCTGTGATCTGAACTCACAAGGGTCACTGAAGACCGTGGCTTTCCCATCTTATCTGTAACTTCTGGACGCAAAACCACACCTTTCCTATGTCTTCTGATAGAGCTGATGGCTTCTTATTTGAAATTTGCTATTGCTCTCTGTCAAGTAGGTTGACTCCTTCTCCCCACATCACCACCATCTAATAACAGCTGAACAGAAATAAATAACATCTACTGCAGTACTAGTGACAAAAAAGTCTGTACATTCATGCCACAGATTCAGGATCAGACCCTGATGATAAGTATGGGAAGAGTGTCTTTCAATTGTGATTCTATTTGTTTGGGTTTTTTTCTAGATTTCATTGAACACACATAGTGAGAAATTTTATTTTCAAGTTATAAAGCATTAAACCCCATCAAATATAGTAAAAACTGACACCAACAGCAGCTGCTCTGCATTTTGGCCATCTGTCACTCATCCTGATTCCTTCTGTCACATTCTGGCAGGTGGAAACACTGAGTGATGCTCAATCCATGAGGACTGAGTATGTTAATGCACAGGAGAGCAACAGCATTCAGGAATATGGTCACTTTAGGTGCTATTCCAGGCATGAGAATAAGGAAGATCACACATTTTCTTGCTGAACTCATAGAAAAATTGCACTGCTGCACATATCATGAGAAGATAAATTTTCCACTAAACTAGTCAGGAAAAAAAAAAAAAGTGGAACTACTGTCAGAGTTGCTCAGTATTTGCATTTAAATATTAAACATGCAGAAAAGTTTATTTCTATTAGTTAATTTAAAGGGGTTTTTTTTTAAAGGTTCAAGTCATTGAATATATTGATGATTTTTAAAAAGCCAATTTTTGTTTTTAAAATTAACGAAAAACACCTTGAAAATACCAATTTGCACGCAGATTTAATTTAGACGTAAAGAGTGGCCAGGAAATGGCATATATGAAGGATAAGATGTAGACAGCAAAAAAACAAAATGCATGTCATAGTGCCTTGCTCTCTGTTGGTAGTTTTTGTTTCTTAATAACACAGGGCAACTTTTGCCAACTGCATGGAGGCAAGAGGGATGGAGCCCTTTCTGTGCATATTGCTGTAAGAGTTTACTCAGAGAGGGTTTTTGCAGCCTGAATTTTACAACAGACATCTCCTGTGTTACAGTGAAGGTTTTAACACACAGTAATCACCTGCTTACGTGTGAAATAGGGCCTTTATTGGCACACATTCCTAACTCCTTCTCTTACATCCCTTTATCTGTCACTCCACCTTTCCTGGAAGTTCTGACAAATCCTCACTATCAGGACAAACTCACATGACTGCACTGCTGCCCTGCACATGGATCATCAGTCGTCCTGCAGTTGTGCTGCTCCAGTGGCCCCTAAACTGAGCCTTCCTTCTCCTCCCATCAGGCACCTGTATCTACTTTCACCTGAAAGCTGAAAGTAGATACAAGGGTTCATGTCCGCTCGCAGGTCTGCTGGCTTGGTAGACGGAGTGGGAAATCCCTAAGGCTCACTTAAAAAAGAGGCTGAAATGTCTCAGTATCTGATTACGAAAGCATAAACAATTATTAGGGTGCAAAACATGCTTTCACAGTAGTGCACTGAACACGATTTGCACTGACAAGTTAAACATGTTTTAGCCTGTATTAGCAAATTGAAAACAGCTTTCTAGCATGGTTCTTGCTTCCTTCACCAGCAGACTCAAGTGGCTGTGGTCAGTGAATAATACACTCAGTGATTAATGATTCTTGGATAAATCACCACCGTGGGGTTTTTGAGGTTATGGTCTATCATTCTGAGCTTCTAGTACTTTATTTTTTAGATCCTTCTTTAAAACTAACCCTTGGTTTTGAAGACAGAGTAATTATTCTATTACACAGCTGTAGTATTTACAGAGAGTTGAAAGAAAAAAAAACGGAACAAAAGGGTTTTTCTGTTCTGTAAAGGACCTGATTTTGTTTCTTTTCTTTTTAAAGCCTTACTGCACTGTGAGGTTGGTGAGGCACCAGCACAGGTTGCCTAGAGAAGTTGTGGATGCTCCATCCCTGGAAGGGTTCAAGGCCGAGTTGGATAGAGCTCAGAATGACCTGGTGTAGTGAAAAGTGTCCCTGCCCATGGCAGTGGATTTGGAACTAGATGGTCTTTAAGGTCCCTTCCAACCCAAACCCTTCTATGATTCTATGATTTATGTAATTTCAAAATATTTCACATCTTTGTGGCACACTCATTTTTTCTCATGGTATTTAATGTTCTTAACTGCTGGAGATCAAACACTAGCCTATGTTGTCTATTGCAAAATGACAATCACTGTGCATTTCCTTGAGAGAATATTTTGTAGAACTAGATGTTTACCCTTTTCTATTGTGACATTATTGACTGATGTCTGTCTTCACTTTTAGTTTCCCTTTCTGATGTAATAGGACATGACACATTAAACTTGATAAAATGTAATGAACTAATGTTCACAACGCAGAATTATTTAAAGTGTTAGTGTTGATATGGCCCCAGTAAAAGGTGTAGCACACATGCCAGCTGCCATCACATGCTGTCTGAAATAAAAACATTTTGACTGCTTATGCTAGAAACAAGAAGCATGCTCCCTGATTTTCCTCATTCCTCCCAGTCTAGTTACAACACTCTTGTCAAACTGTGCAGTGTATCGTTTGGATGTTTCACCAGAAAATAAGGTTAAGTGTCTATCTGCCACTGCAGCATCACCAGTCATAAAGGATTGGTCACAGCCTATTCTGAAGAAGGTTAACAAACGATTCAACCATCAAAAGGAAGTTTAGACCTCTTAATGGAAGTATATTTCTCTGAGGAACAAAAAAAACCAAGACAGATACCATTTAAAGAGGAATTTCATTTTGCAAAAGTCTCAGATAGTGCTATGATGTTAATTTGTCTTTTGGAAATGATATGTGCAAGGTCAAGGAGAGACTCTTTGGGATAACATTTGGCTATGCTTTTCCAGTGTGAGAGCAGGCATGTACTCCATGGCTGTGGGCCAGTTGGCATGGACCACACATGTGTGACTTAACCAGCACACAGTGGGAAGTGGAGCCAAAAGCAGGGTGAACTGAGAGCCTGGTGAGAAGCTGGGAGGGCAGCATTTGCTGACAGTAAAGCAGAGGCAGATATTCTGAGACCGAGTGGCCAAAAAATCATTCAGAGGGAAATACTTTTTAGCATGGCAGAAGGGAGAGGTTTTACCAGAGGAGAAAGTCTCTGTTATCAGCCTGGGAAAAATATTTAATGCAAATTATAACAGCAGACATTGTAAATTACCAAACTAGCAAAGAGCTGTCCAAAAGAGTAGCAACTGCACTTGTAGCACAAAGGCAGATGTGATTTCTGAAAACAGATGCCAATTGAATAATCATTATTAAGAAACAGTTTTTCTTCTCTAACTTGCCCTTCAGCTTGAGCAATACCTAATATTGCTATTGTCTTCAGCCAAATCACTTGAGAAATAAAGAGCAATTTATGTAATTTATCTTTTATTGACATAGATTGTGTAATCCAGAGATCTTTATTAAGAAATCGTTTTCAACATTGCATTTATATACAAATAAAATTAGATCAACTAAAACAGAGACAAGCAAATAAAAAATTAATTAATTCTGTCACTGGAATAACAAAATAGACACCCTTCTTGGTAAAATTGCAGCCAGAGGTGATGTTTTAATAGAATTAAAGAACAATTTGACAAAATTATTTTGCTTTGTCTCAAGAAATAAGAACAGCTAACATATTCTCACTTCCATTTTCCACTGCATATCTAGAGGCTGTCTTAAAAAAAAGAGAGAAAAAAATAAATAACATAATGTTTCATTGTTTTCATTACAGAGTTGGAATGGGGGGGTCATTCCATATTAAAGAGATATATAATATTGTGGGGTTTATGTCTGAAGTCACAAACATAAATTATTTCCTTTTTTTTTCCAAATAAAATGCCATATGATGCAATCAAAATTATGTTTATTAGAGTTTAAAAAATCCAGAGCAATTTTTTCTCACAGACTGAAAATAAATTTTGCACAAATGTGCTTTCTGTCTCTGAAATATAAGCATGTGAAAATAAAGGAAAGTACTGTAAAGAAAAAGCACTGCCTGAGCAACTGCTATCTGTAGGTTCAAAAATATGAAGTGTCTTATAATGTGTTTGAGTGTTTGGGAAACATTTTATTGTGATTAAGTTTAACCTAAGCAAAAGGGAAACATTAAAAAAGTGTCTGCAGGCTTTTTTATCTTTTTAAATCTATTTTGCACATTAATGGGTATACAACTATACCATTTCCTAATGCACATATTCATTTTGGATACCCTTATTTGTTCAATATAGCTAAACATCACTTCACATTAGTTTCAGTTGCTGAATACAGGTATTATGGCTTAATGCCTGGGCTTCTGGAAACAGGGCTGTGAGACCAATCATTACAGTTCCTGTATCTGGCATATTTCAGCTCTCATATGTCAACTCTTTAAATCTTAGAACAGTTTCTTTTTCCTTCTTTTTCCTCTATAAAGCAAGAATATAATTGCCATTTTTATTCCCTGCTCCATAATAACTGTCATTGGATAATGGAAGAATCAATCAAACATCTTTTTTTCATGTCCCTGCAGCAACAGAACTTTATTATTTTTTACTTCACTGACACTGAGAAGCCTGAATCAATATTGACAAAACATCAAATCTTTTTGAAAACTTTAGCTATGATGTTTCTCTAAATTTAACCATTTCACATCCATCACAAATGCAAAGAGTGAAGTCCCCGTCTTGTCTGCAGACATGAGTCCTTAATGTAATTCACATTCTGGAAAGGTATCTACAGTGAAAACAGGGTAATGAGAGAGTGTCAAGATTTTACTGTATTTCACTCATTAATAATAGAGCTATTTAGTGTGCTTACAGTCTCTCTTCCCCTCTCCTCTCCTCCACACACCACATCCCCTCCCCTGTGTCGCTACTGTCGCAATACCGCTACCTACATGTATCGTACTGGGGGGACTGGGGGGAGGAATAGTTGTTTAGTGTCAGAAATTCCAAGACAAAGTGCTTTTTGAATCTCTTCCTGTAGAATTCCTCTAGTAGCTGCCTAGTCTGAAGCTGCTTTCAACAGTGAATTTTGCACTCTGTGGGAAGAAGTGGTGGTGATGAAAACATTCCCACATAAGTCTGCCAGCATTTCAGATGTGAATAGCCCCTACAAGGGGTGTTGTGCCTCTTCAGAACTCTTGCAAACTTGTTGAAGTTGGTTATACAACTCAAGAGTGATGACAAGAGACACCCACTACACCTGAGCCCCTGTAACACAATATTTTTATAAAAACAAGGTGACTATGCTAAACCTCTGCCCTGTGGGCTGCAGACAGCTTTCAGCACCACCCATCCTGTCTGTGCTGTGTTACCTAGTGCTCATCATAAAAGGTATCCTTAACTTTTAAAGAAGTCCTGGTAATCAGATTACCTTTTCTTGTGATTGATTTAGCTAATCTGTACCTGAAACACCCCACAGAAGCAATTCCTGTTTAACTAGATAAAATTTGAAACAACCAGGAAAGGAACTGCAGTCACCTATGCCATGGGAAGAGCAGGGGACAGGAACACTCATACACATGTACAAAAACATGTACATCCACATATTTAACTGTTTGTTCTTTCATCACATAATTAAAGGAAGGTTTGTGTGGGGCATACGGTAAATGCAGATGCAGACATCATAATAAAATGTGTATATCTGACCACCAGGCACACTGAAAACTTGCTGTAAACTCCTACCTGGCTTTAAACTCCTAAAGTATAATAAGGAGCCGATCAGCCTTATGTGTGCATGTTTGGTCAAATAATGTATACATTCAATTTATCTCAATTTCACTCCTTAATTTTTTGTTTCCTGAATCATGGAATCATTAAATCATAGAATCACTAAGGCTGGAAAAGACCTCTAAAGCAGTGTTCAAAAAACCAAGTAGACATGGCACTTTGCAATATGGTTTTGCAGGCACAGTTGTATTCGCTTGAAGGTTGGACTTGATGATCTTGGAGGTCTTTTCCAGCCTCAATGATTAGCCAATTCTATGATTTTATGATTAAGCTAGCACTGCCATGTCCACCATTAAACCATATCTCTAATCGCCCCATCTATGCACCTCTTAAATATCTGCAGGGATAATGATTCCAACACTTCCCTGGACAGCCTGCTCTAGTTCTTGACCACCCTTTTGGTGAAGAACTTTTTTTATTATCCAGTCTAACCCCCCTGGAGCAGCTTGAGGCCATTTCCTCTTGTCCCATGGCTTGTTACCTGGGAGAAGAGGCTGAACCCCACCTGTCTACAACCTCCTTTTGGTATTTGCAGAGAGAATGAAGGAAATATCAGGAACTGAAGTCTCCTTCTATGACTCTTGGAATGATGGATTTTTCTATTGTTTCTTTTTCTGGAATTGGTGCAAAATATTAATTGTCAAGATTCCCAGACAGGTCTGATTTGTATGAAGCAAGTGAAAAGGCAGCAGAGCATTACATACTCAGCAATCTTATAAACTGCAATGCCTTAGCTCACACATGTGCATTTGCAAAGGTACACAATATATTATCAGTATATTTTCTAGAAGACCCCAGATATTTCTTAAATCACTGATGATCTGCATTGGTGTACATATTTTTGCAAGGGATTTTGATGTCTAATTCTGTGTCCTTAAATTTTTTCCATAGCCTTCCAAAGTTGATAACATCAGTCAGAAAATGATAGTCTTTCTCTTGTTTAGGACTATCTAGGCAACAGATACCCTCCAAACAGGATGGCATGCTGTTTAAGGTATCTGTAAAGGTACATATTGCAAATTAGCATTCAAGAGAAAACACTAATATTTCTCTACAAGAACATCCTCTCTCCTTGTAGTAGGCACAGTGCCCCATGAGTTCCTTCTTTTACTTGCAATATAGATCAGAGCTGGTCTCATATCACTGATGCCAAAGAAGTTTCATGTAGTTCTCTAGAACAACTCCCAAGTGGTCTGAAGGACTGTTTCCTGAACCTGTCCTGCACTTCTGGTAAAGATGTTTTTAGTCCATCCTGCTTTAGTCTCAAAGGTTAAATAAAGTAGTTTCTGTGGAGTCAGAATTCACTTATTAAAAATAATGTTACAAAGGCAGGTTAGTGACCTGTGTTTTACTTTTTAGACCAGGCAGCACAAGAATATGCTTTTGACCATTCATTCAATTGCTCTCTTGGGTAATATTGACTACAGTGTAACACACTTGTTCTTGGCTGAGGTGATTTCATCCCCCACTGCTCCATTTTCTCTGCTCGTTGTTATCAAACTTATATTTACTGTGTTAATATAAAAGTACTGACGTAATTTCACTTGCTTAAAATGCAGTTTCATGCACTATAATTCAGTAAAAGCAACCTTCTCCTTTTCCCCCTTCCCTCAGCATATGTCTCAAACCAGTACAAAAATTCAGTAATTTGCTCTGACCTAACACCACCAATCTGAGAAATTATTTTAAATTCACACAAAACACATCTGTTCTCAGTTAGGTTGGTGACTTTAAATAAATATATAAAACTTTTAGCTGTGAGAAAAGGTACAAAAAGTTCTAAAAAAGGACCAATAGTAACTGAAATTGCAGTGATATTTATCACTATTCAGAAGTAGAAAATTTTACATTATACTCTATAATCCACAGCAAAATTTATGACCCTCCTTAATTGCATTATGATTACGGTATTTAAACCTTACTCAATAATATTTTTGAGCCCTAGGATCATTTGATATAGATGCCTTGCAGGGAACATTTTTGCTTTTTCCTTACCACTGAGCTAATGGAGCTCATGCAGCTGCTTGTGCTGCCTGCATATATGTAATATATACATATATAGTACATTTAACAAATCTTATTAGTCATTGTGTTTCTAAACATTGTTCAGTATGTGTCAGAAATAAAGACTTAGAGCTTAAAACATCTGATTTGATTCTCGCTTTTACACAGGCATTCTGAGCATCAATATACAGAAAAATGAGCAGGAGAATTTGACAGCACTGTGCTTGAGAGTTGTGTTCTAGAGCTGCAGAAAGTGTTTCACGTGTTTGATGAGGTTACAGGGTTTTTCAAGGTAAAGTCAACAAGTCCATATTACAGGTAAAGGATTCAAACCCAAAGGGTGGAGTGGATAAATCAACAAAGCGGACTCAGGAGAGTCAATACATGACCTTAGGGAAGTAAGTTAGTAGGTTGCTGTTCTGTTTTTCCATCTTCATAATGAAGGAAGAGAAGAAATGGACTTTATTTCTTCCATTCTTGTCTGCATTCTGGCGTAGAGCATTTATTTAATTAATATTTGCAGAAAAACAAACACAATACTGTGTCCTTGACTGCATCCCACTAATGCTACAATCATTAACTACTACTCAAGAAAAAAAAAAGCATAAAGCCAGTCATTAAAAAAAAAATTAATTAAAACTTCTATTATAAACACTAGTTAAAAATATGCCACAATTTGCACTAATGTTTCTGCCTGAAAGGTCAGTCCTTAGAAAGGAAACTCCTAAAAGGCAGAGCAAACCATGCAATTCACAAGTAATTAACAGTAACAGTGATGTAGATAGAACTCCCTACAATAAATACAGCTATAATGTGAAAAAGAGTTTTGAAAGACAATAAAAAAGATTAAACCAAACAGGGATATAAATAAAGAGCATGTAAAAAGAGATACCACAATTAACAGATTTTGATGCCATTATGTTTGTGTGGCTGAAAACATAAATTGTTTCATAAATGGAGGAAGTAGCATGATTTAAGCACTTCTGAAGCAGAAAACTCATTTAGCTATTTTATGAGGTAAAGACACTTACTGTAAATCATTTCCACACTTGTAGGAGGGCAATATAAATTGCCTTGATAAGATACGACTGATTTAAAATACACTTCTTGACTAGCACTGGCTGAATATAAAGCACCTTATAACTGGATGTGCTCTGAATTCTGAAACTGGGAGTTCATCAACATGTGCAAGAGTCTGAAAACTTTTTATTGGTGAGACCAAGAAGGCAAAAGACTGAAACACAATTCTAATAATTTCAAATAAATCTAAATACATTTAAAAAGAAAATCTTCAGTTTGTTATTTCAGCGTACTATACCTCTTTCCAGCATATATGTATGTATCGAAAACAAAGGTCTACGACACCTCTAAATTGTAAATACACTCATCAGGACAGCTTGCTCTGGACCCAAATATAAAAGTACTGCAGAAATAGAACAAACAACAGTATGTATTTTGTACCACTGTGGTGACAGCACTTATTCATTACAAAAGCATGTGAGCAACATGACCCCTAAAGGAGCCAACAAAGAAGGGTGTCGTGGCACATATGAGATGTCCAAGTATTCAAAAGCTCCAAGATAAAGAAGAAGATAAGCAAAAAGGACAAATAGGCAGGGCATGTTGCTGAAAGCAGAGGATGACTGGCAACAATAAAGACTAAAATATGCAGGGAGCAAATGACAATCTCTTCTTTTGATGGTATAAAACAACAGATGCCAACAAGGACACTCAGGGAAGACAAGCCCACTTGTCTTTTCACTTCTCCCACTGAGAAGTTTGTGAGCAAACTCAAATTTGGCAATGAAGAACCACCAAGGAGCCCATCCACCAGTGGTAACCATGTGGCATCATGGTGGTGTGTCCTCACAGCTAATTTAAAGTGTAACTGTTAAGGGCAAGCAGTTTTGCACAGATTCTGATGATGGCCAATGACAGGAAGAATGACAACTAGAAAGGAAAATGTTGATGACAAAATACTTTAATAAAATTTTACACTTTAAAATAGGGTTTTGTCAGTCTTCAAAACATTCCCATCATAGCAATTTCCAGTTCTTTGGTTCTTACATGTATATATGTTCAAATGCAACATATGCAAAGAAATGTGTTTCCCTTTTGGAACAATTTGATTTTTAACTCTTTTATTGGTTTATTTTGGGTTTTGTTTGCTTGGTTTTTTTATTTTGTTTGTCATTTTTAATTCCATAAAATTCATATCTCTAACAAAGGCTATCAGGTTTCTATTTCCAGGTGTTGTATAGTAATAATAATGGTAGGTAGGTGAGTTTTGAGATATGACAATGTTAAAGGTTTTTTTGTACTTCAAAGTAGAATTATTTTCCAGTCACCTTCTTGCTTGACACCTGTGTTTGGTTTCATGCTCTTGAATCTTACCCTCAGCCACAGCTACAAAATTCATGTACTTTAACTGACTTTAGTAGAACTACGTTCATTTATCTCATCAAAAATTCTGGCTTAGTTTTTCTGATAAGAACAATAGGTTATTCAGTTAGACTTCCAAACACTCTTTATCAGTCTTCACTACAGAAATCATTTCGGATATAGACCCTTCAGCATTAGCACAAGTTTGAAGCTTGAACAAGTCTCAGAAAAACAGGTTTATTAGTTAAAATATCATATGAATATGGCAATTGCATTCCGGTTCATTGTATAATATTGGAGATAGTAGAATAAAACTGCTGAAGAACAGTAAGGTTAGATTCAATAAGATCTAGAACAGCAGAAAGGGAGGAAATAGATCATAGAGGCTTTTTAAAGCAAGCAAATAAATAGTATTCAAAAGGTCTATTCAGTGTTTTGTACATGGTTTACTAGTTGAAAGGACATTGGCTTCATTAAGTTGCTGGTATTTATAGTATGCTTCTCCTCATATATACAAATATGATTGTTTTGACTTTGCCAAATGGAAGATATCCAAAGAGAAAAGTTTTATTTAAAGAGAAACATAATGTGCCCTAAAGTGATAAAGATCACAGCCCAGTTGTTAAGAGCTCTTAGAAGGCTTTCTCCCCATTTCCAAGCAATCTAATGACCTGTCAATCCCTAACTACCCTCTTCAGAGAGGAATGGATCTTTGTAATTAAGTGAGATTTTCAAGCTTGTTTCTGTCTGTTTCTGCAGGTTTCACAAAGGCCAGAGTGTGCCACGCATAGAATCAGTAGCTCTTTCTCCATTGCAAGACTTATAGAGAATGAGAACATACTGCATGTGCCATCTCTTCCTTCTGAACAAATATGATGTGACAATACAAAACTTTTCCTGTGTTCTCCTGCCAGTTCTGTTTTGGGATAATTCTGGAAATGGGAAAGTACAGACCTGAATAAAAATGAGGTAATAGTGAAGAATATTCAAACAACCTGTTGAAAAAGTTTAGTTTGGATCGAGTTTGAACTTCTGGAATGAGGAACAGACTTTTATTCTGTTTTGTGTGTAATTGGTGAAGAGCACTGAGAAACAAAGTGATGGGAACATTATACTGCTTTTCCTGTAGAATAGGAATACTGTCTGGCCTGCTGTATAATTCTCTACCATGTGTGTATCCCTGTTATGTCATTTTCTTCTCTGCAGGTAGCTGAGAGCTGTACTGTGCTCAAAAATGTATCCCCTGGTGTGGGACAACGTGAGGCCACATCTGCTGTTAGCACTGGGGTTCATTTGCTAGGCAGTGTTGCCATGGTTTAAAAGGAGCAGAATAGGCTATGCTGAAATATGCTGGTTATCGGTTTAAGGTTTCATATGACAGAGTGCATAAATAACAGTGAGAAGACTTCTGAATAAAGTAGAATACTCCAGAACAGTCATATTATTACGTTATACTATATCCAGATTATTAGTATTGGTTGAGAGAGAAAATTTTCTTCAAGCTTTTATAAAAGAAATTAACTTTATAATGTATTGAAAATGTATGTAAGAATAATTTCAGGATGTTTTCCTTGAAAATTGATTTTCTAATATGAGCCAAAATTGAAAATTAAAATATCAGCAATAGGTTTATCAACTTGAATATGTACATGCTAGAGTATGAGGTATTCAAAATCTAAAATTAGCCATCTAGAAACCAGAGAGGATTAAACTAAATTAACAACCTGTCATCAGTCAGTCCCTGTATAGCTGGCAGAATAAATTAATCAGCATAGCTGAATCTCTTTATGTGTAACCTGGGTTTGGTCAACTGACTGATAAAAATTACTCTACTAGGTCTCTGTTAAAGTCTGTGGAGTCCCCTCTTGGGGAAAAGAAAAAAAAAAGATGTTGTGAAATTAGAAGAAAGTAAGAAGGAAAAATCCTTTCTCAAGGAAAAATCCTTGAGATCCAGAAGACAGGATTCAGATAACTCTTACAAAGATTTTCAGACATACTTATCAAAAGTATACATTCATCAGCATATAATAAAAGACTCAAACTTTTTCCTATTTATTTGATGGCAGATAAGGTAATTTTGTCTGTATAGTCTGTCTTCTTTCAAAAATTATTATTATATGGGATAAAGATTTTCAAACACGTATTTTCATAACATTTTCTCTACTCCATGACATGTATCTTAACTTGTCTTTTGGATTACATTTTTGATCATGCAATGTGTACTGAGTGGAATTTAAATGAATCCTCTTTATTTGATCCTCTTCTATTTCAATTACTATTTTTCAATACTTGATGCCTAGTTTTGAATCTTGATTTATTCAATAAATGCTCGAAGAATCTATAAACAGAAACACTATGTGACAGTTGATTTTTTTAAAAAAATCTGTATTTAATGAATTTTTAGTTGAAATATCTTTAAGGTTTTTTAGTATATTATAGGAAGCAAATCTGTGCTAGTTTAAAGTATCTCTGCCATATTAAAATAAAGAAAGCAAATGAGAAGATAGAACTTGTCTGCTTTTTCTCTAATCCCATATTTTATGATGTGTTGAGGGCAGTACATGCTGGAGAACCTCTGAACTGGGCAAGTGCCAAAGCAGGGAAGAAGTTAATAGAAAAACTTGCAAGAGACATTTCTAATATATCATTGGTGAGAGAAGGCCACTGGAAACGAGGAAGAGCAGATCCTGGTTCATGAGGCAAAAGAACAACATAAAGTAAAAGCAGCAGAACCTGCTAAGAGCAAAAATAGAGAACTAAATAGCAATATGACAGATTGCAAACTTCTTGGATAACAGCCCTAAGCTTCAAATCTGTGACTGAATTTAATTTTTTAATACCTGTCTTGATACAGATTTTGATGCTTCATGTTTTATTGATGCCTTTTTCTGTTTTCTCTTTTCACATGAGAAAATACTGAAGGGGCCTTTTGAAAATATGTAATAAAGGGAACCTCAAAAAACATTTGTCATCATTTCAGAAGAAAAGCATGAAAGGCCAGGAACAGATACAAAAGTTCTGTCTTTTATTTTATAATGTGGGATGATTCAATTTAATTCAGTTTAAATTTTCTATCCTTTTCATGTTTTATGTCCATCACAAAGGGTAACACGTGCCTCTATTGTGTTTTGCTAGGAAATTTTCTTGAGGGAAAGTTTGACAGTTTTTTTATTTACAGCAAAATTACTAAACACAGTCCAATAACCAGTTGAATCTTTAAAAAAAGAAGCACAAAATGGTTGAAGTGTACTGCGAAACCAAATCAAGAAAACTTAAAATAATACCTCTGCTGGTTTCACAATTAAATAACCATAATTTACTAATGCAAAATATATTGTAGAATTGTTAAGGCTGGAAAAGACTTCTAAGATCAACCCCAGCTTCTAACCCAGCACTAAACGAAGTGCCCAAGACCTTATATGTCAGTGTTAGTAGCAACAGCATTTGTCTTCTTTACCCACAAAGATTATCTGAGCTATGATGTCTGCCCTCTATAAACTACCCTGGGTTTGACAAGAGATGTCACAGAAAAATGCTTCTTTGATACCCAAATTGGCCACAAGTGATGTGGATTCTCCCAAGTAAAGGACCCACTTCTGCTGCAAACTGGAAAATACAGCACAATTGTCTTTAAGCAGTGTTTCAAAATAAAATCCCTATCAGCTTGTTACTGTTTTCAGAGTTGCCTTCCTTTGAACAAACCTCAGTTCCACCAGGAGGTTAGGGAGGAACTTAAGAGAGAATCTTCTGGAGCTTGCTTTCTCCAGAGCCTGTGCTGTGGGTTTTACTGTGAATAGGTCTGATCCTATAGTATAATTTTTTATCTTAGTGCTAAAGCACTCCACCACTGGTGGGCTTCAGCATGAATATTTTAAAATAATATTGATCTGAGGTCATATTTTCATCACAAGCAGAGGTACAGAACTCACCAAGGTCAGAACCCAGGCCAGTTTGTGCGGTGCTCTGAGCAACCTGGTGTAGGGGAAGCATCCCTGCCCATGGCAGGGGCATTGTAAATAGATGATCTTTAAGGTCCCTTCCAACCCAAACCATTCTGTGATTCTGTGATTCTATAACTGTAATCACAGTGGCCTAAACTCTTAAGGTTTAGTGGGGCAAGATCCAAACTTTTCACCCTCTCAGAGGATCCCTCTTGCTGTCTCTTAATGGAAAAGGAATCAAGAGAGACTGAATGTTCATAAGTCCTACTCAGTGTTAACATTTTTGGACCATCCTTTTCTCCCTCTTAAACAAAATTTTGTAGCCTGTAATCAAGAACATTCTCACCTGGGCTCATTTTGGCTGGGATAGAGTTAGCTTTCTTCATTGTAGTTAACTACTTCTTAAGTCAGAATACCTCTTTCGGGAACAGCAAAGCTCCAGGTTTTTGTAAGATTTGGAGAGGTTCTCCTGCCAGTGATGTTGCAAAACAGTCAGGTTTGGAGACCTGGCTTGCATTTTATGTTATTGTACTAGTTGATCTTGGCTGTACCAGTTTGAAGCTTCCATTCCTCCTGCACAAATAGCAAATATCCCTTGAGCTTCCTCTGCTTTCTCTACCATTAGTTATTAATATAAAGCAGGATATCCTAATGGCTTTAGGAAGTGCCAGAATACCATCCTCTCTGTCAACTTATGCCAGCCTCTGATTCAAAATTACTTCAAGGCATCTAAAGTAGTGTGGGCAGCAGGGGAGGGAGGGGATTCTGCCCCTCTGCTCTGCTCTGGTGAGACCCCACCAGCAGTGCTGCCTCCAGCTCTGGAGTCCCCAGCACAGGAAGGACATGGACCTGGTGGAGCGAGTCCAGAAGAGGCCACCAAGATGATCAGAGGAGTGGAGCACCTCTGCTGTGAGGAAAGGCTGAGAGAACTGGGATTGTTCAGCCTGGAAAAGAGAAGGTTTTGGGGTGATCTAATTGTGGCCTTCCAGGACCTGAAGGGAACCTACAAGAAAGATGGAGACAGACTATTTACAAGGGCCTATTTACAAGTGACAGGACATGGAGGAATGGTTTCAAACTGAAAGAGAGTAGGTTTAGATTAGATAGGAGAAGAAATTCTTCCCTGTGAGGGTGGTGAGGGACTGGCACAGGTTTCCCAAAGAAGTTGCAGATGTTCCATCTCTGAAAGTGCCAGGTTGGACAGAGCTCTGAGCAACTCGGTCCAGTGAAAGCTGTCCCTGCCCATGGCAGGGTGTTAGAACGAGATAATTTTTAAGGTCCCTTCAAACTCAGGCTGTTCTATGACTCTATGATTCCACGATTTTCAATACACTGTTGGTCATGCAGGTATAAATACACATCTGCTCCTCACTTGATTTTCACTATGTAGCCTAAGCTGCACAAAGAGGAGATCTCTGCAACTGACAGGGAGACAGATCTAGAAAACAGATAATATTCAAGATCTTGATATGGGAGCAATTAAAGACTCTGGAAGGCAGGCTGAATTAATCCTTCAATGCAATACTTTAATGCAGACATATTTTATGATGTATCTAAGCAACTTAATCCAACAAAATTAAGGGGAACATAGAAAGATGGAAAAAGGCTAAGTATGTGGTGGAGTAAAGTGAAGATACACCTGAGGAAACTGCAGACATATTTCTAATCATCTATTTACTTTTATTCTTTTTTTTCTACCTAGAAATCTGCATCTCTATACTGATATGCACTATTGCCAGGTGAATTAAAGATTTTATTTTGCATATCTTACTGTTTGTGAGAGAACAAATTCGTTTTGGAAGGAAGCAGTAGATGCTGATTTTTTTTAAATCTGAGCTATCATCTTTAAAATATATTCAACAGTTGGTGTGAGATGTATTATTTCAAAATGAGTGCCAAAATCTTTTAATATAACATTTGATTTTACTCCAGAGAGAAAACACTTCTTTGAAGTATACCTTTGCCTATCAATGAGCTGGACTATAAAATTTTGATTATATATGGTATATATTAATAAAACACTACTATGTAACAGTTGAGGTATTAAGAACAGGAAAAGACTCCAGACAAGAAAGAGGAAAAAGTATTTTCCAGTTATCATTAATGGCTAAAAAAAAGAGAAATAATATATTCATAGAATAGTAGGATTTTCAAGATCAGATAAGCATTATTACAATTATTTAGGGTTTGTACTCAAGTTTCTCATTCCCTTTATCTTTCATGATGAAGACAAGTGTGCATGGAAAGTAAAAAGCCACAGTGACAGGGTGAGCTCCAGGGATGGAACTGAAGTGAATTTGCAAAGCTAATAGGAGATGAAAGAGGAACTAAAAACTTTAATGGTTTCTTTCCTGCAGGTCGTCTCCAAATGCTGGGTCCTGCCTACAGGTCAGAAAATGAGGGCAGCTAGAGAGAAATAAAGGTCTTACTGACCTTGTTCTGCAATAGAGAAATGGGATGCTGAGCCTAGGAAGGTGGTTTTATCAAGTCTTGAAATTAATTGCCACAGAACTGGCAATTCAGGCAGTATCTATGTCATATCTGTGTGCTGTCTTTTTGATGATCATCAGTTATTTCTCTACTTGACCCAGCCTCCTCAACCACCTCTCAGTGGCACTGAACATTTCTTTTTAAGATCCACCTGTTCTTTCTTGCCCATCCTATTCAGTCAGGGCTGGCTTCAGAAACGGATGCTCATCTCTCTCATAAATTAGCAAGATCCCTGTAGCTAAGCATTAAAGATTCATCCATTTACTCAGTTTTTAAAGGCTCATTTCATCCCTTTAAAGCTCCCGCCAGGAAAGTCTTTACAATCAGAATGGGTCTCACAATCTTGCAGTCACCAGTGTTATCAAACAGGGTCTGATTCTTGTTAAGTAGTATTAAAACCCCATCAATAAGCATATCTGGGCATGACTGTGACATGTACATAATGATTTAGTTTGGAATGGTACCTTGGTGTCCCTATGAATTCTCAGCAGAAAACAACTTTCAGCTGGGAAAATGACACTAAATCCTGAAATCCACAGCCCTGATCATGTCCATAGAAAAATCCTGAGAGATGAAATACTAAAATCTCTCAAAAATTCGCCCCCCAAAATTCCAATAAAACAATGATAAAAACATTTTTATGGGGAGTGAAAGTGCAGTGGGGCGGGGGAAGGACAGGGAGCTGGTTGGGTGTGTCAGAAAGTTAAATTTTAATTAATATTGACATTTTAATTATATTTGGAGATTTTTAAAAATTATTGAATTTGTTTTATCGTGTATGTTATCCTTATATTTTATATTAAATATTAATAATTTAATTGATATACATATTGTTTTATTATATTTTATTTTCTGTATTATGGTTTATATTTCAATCAGCATTTTTAATTAAAATTTCTTTTTTAATATTTCACTATATTGTGTTATATTAATGTGAATTAATGGCACTACCTTATTTTTCATTATTACCTTAATATATTTTATTATTTAATAGGTTTTATATGTATTATATCTTGAAATTAATGAATATTAATATATTTATTAAATTTTATTTATTAACCTTTAACTGTCTTTTATTATAATATTGTGAATTAATAAAAATAATTTATTTTATTTTTAACATTACTTTATTATATTTTAATTTTAATTTTATTTTATTATATTTTATATTTACTATATTTATACTTTATATATTTATTATATTTTGATATTGATCTATTTTATTATAATGTATATTTACTATATTATATTTATACTTTATGTATTTTTTAATTATAAATTATTTAATATTCTTTTTATTAAAATGTCATGGGTTTACTATTTAATTATATTTTGTTATATTAATATGAATCAATAATGAGACTGGGGGAATAGGTGGAGGAGGGGTGGGAGCTGTGGGGGATTGAGGGGCGTTGGGGGAGGGGTGGATTTGGGGGAGACCTGGGGGCATTTGGGGGGATTTGAAGGGGGGTTGAGGGGGATTTGGGGAGATTTAGGGTGAATTTGGGGGGATTTGGAGAGATTTGGGAAGATTTTGGAGGCATTTGGGGGGATTTGGGGAGATATGGGGGAATTCTGGGGAGATTTGGAGGAGATTTGGGGGAATTCGGAGGAGATTTGGGAGAGGCTTGGGGGGAATTGGGGTCATTTGGGTGGATTGGGGGAGCTTTGGGGGGATTTCGGTAGGTTGAGGGAGGGATGGGAACCACGGAGGGATTTTTGGGTGGGGCTCCCGCCGCACCTGCCCCAGATGTGTCCATAGGATTGCAAGGGACCCGATAACGACCCCACACCCCGATAACGAGCCCAGAAGGGTCCGAAAGTCCCTGAGACTAGGGGGAAGGAATTCCAGGGATCCCAGGGAAAGGGACCTGGACTTTGGACAGGACCAGGGAGAGGAGCCAGGAAGGACCCTTTCCACAGGGACCCTCCCACAGAGACTCCTCAGGCCCCCCAAACCTTAGGCCCTCCCCCAGAAGGATCCTGAGACCCCCACCCTGAAGATACCCTCATCCCTCAGGGATATCCCCCTCGAGATCCCATCCCACAGGGAACCCCAGCTAGGACCCCAGAGACCCCCACCCCACAGGGACCCCCCCCACAGGGACCCCTTCTACAGGGACCCTTGACACCTCACAGGGACACCACCACCCCTCTCCCAGTGACACCACCCTCAGGGCCCCCTCCCACAGGGACCCCCAACACTCCCACCCCACAGGGACCCCCCCATTGTGACCCCTCCTATGAGGAACCCAGAGATGCCCACCCACAGTGACCCCCCCACAGGGACCCCTTCCATAAGGACTCTGGAGATCCACACCCTGAAGAGACCCCCCCCCTCCCACAGGGACCCCAGACACACTCCCCCAACAGGGACCTCCCCCAAAGAGACACCTCCCACAGGGACAACAGAGACCACTCATCCCTCAGGGACCCCCAATATGGACCCCCCCTCAGCAACACCTCCCACAAAGACCCCCCACAAGGACCCCCCAGCCCCACAAGGATCCCAGACTCCCCCATCCCCCAATAGGGTCCCCCCTACTCTACAGGGACCCTCAGCCCCACTAGAACACCCCCCCCTATAGACCCTATAGCCCCCACAGGGACTCCCCAGCCCCTAGAGGGACCCCTCTGCCCCCATGGGAACACCTTAGCCCCATTGGAAGCTCCTCACCCCCCTATAAGACCCCCAACCCCACATACAGGGACCCCCACACCCTATAGGGACCCCCACATCGTCTACAGACCTCACACCTCCACGGGGACCCCCCCATAGGACCACCCACCATTATCTCACCATATGGACCCCCCAGCCCCATGGGAACCCCCTCCCAGCCCCTATAGACCCCAGACCCCCTATAGGGACTGCAGTACCCGACCTTGGCCTCCAGATGTCAGCAGCGAGTGCTCTAATTAATATCCATTATATGCTAATAATGCCATTAATATTGATAAACACATTATTTTTTTAATATGTCGAAAAATTAAATGCTTTGCAGCTTTTCCCTATTTTTCACACAAACTCCCAGTGAATTTTCAGGGGGTTTTGTGCTGTTACCTCCCATTTTTGAGGGAAGGCAACCTCAACTACTGGGTGTTCAAAGTCAATTTTTGGGTGGTCAAAGATATTTTTCTGGTGGTTAGATCCCCCCAAAACGGTGTAGGGACCCCAAAATGACGAGGAACCCCTAAAATGATGAGGGGGCTCTAAAATAATGGGAATACCCCAAAATGATGAAAAGACCCCGAAATTATTGAGAAGGGAAACCCTCAAAATGACTGGGAATGCACTAAAAATTACAGGTACACTCCCAAAATGATGGGGAATCCCCCAAAACGATGGGGAGCCCCTAAAAATCATGACAGAACCAAAAAATAATGGGGAACCCCTAAAACGATGAAGGAATCCCAAAAATTACAGGGACCACCTCAAAATGATGAAGGGACCCCAAATTGATGGGGAAACCCCAAAATGATGAGGGGAACCCCCCCAAAACGACGAGAAGACCCCAGAATTATCGGGAATCCCTCAAAATGAATGGGAACACCCCAGAATTATCGGGAATCCCTCAAAATGACTGGGAACACCCCAAAAATTACAAGGACACCTCCAAAATGATGGG
>NW_016690201.1:6656982-6674395 GCF_001604755.1 Lepidothrix coronata | reverse complement strand
TCTCTGGTCTTTGGGGGCTCTCCGGAGTTTTGGGGGGTCTATGGGGTTTGGAGGTCTCGGAGTTATGGAGGACCTGGCGGGGGAGGGTTCCCCCGGGCTTTGGAGGTCTCCAGGGTTCGGGCGGTCCCTGGCCGCGCAAAGCCGAGCTTTGCCTCGCTCCACAACTGCGGGGAGGAACCGGGTCCTTAAACTCCTCCCCCGAGCGAGACTAAGGCGCGGCCGGGGCCAGGTGCTGATCGCAAAACCACAATTCCACTTTATTTTACCCCAAAGAAAGAGGAGGACAAAGAGAGAAGATGGAAAAGCATGAAAAATGCGAGAGCGAGTCTAAACCCACAGGGAAGGATTTACCCACACTACGCGGTCCCGCAGGCTCAGGAGATCCCAGCCGGTCTTTTCCCTCGTCCTGGAGCCCCCCAGGAGCCGCAGCCCCCCCAGCAAAGCCCTCCCCTCCCCCTTGGGTGCCGCTTAAATACTCCCAACTCCTCTCCAGCGCAGCCCCCGAAAACCCGCTGGTTAATTCCAGTTTCCCAGGTCAAATTTGCCTGGAAAGCGTTATTTGGGAGGTAATTCCTCGCCTTGGACTCGATTGTAACAACTTTTGACAGAAGCACCGTCTAGGAGCGCTCCTAGATCCCTCCCGGGGCATTGCCTCGCCCCTCCCGGGGCTTTTGCTCCTTCGAGTAAGGCAGCTCAGCTTCTGCAGCCCAGCGCCTAAAGCTGCTCGGCTTGAGCTCAACTTTTTGGGGGGTTCAGCGGCTCATCTTTAGTTCAGCTTTTTGGGGGGGTTCAGCAGTTCGGCTTTAGCTCAGGTTTTGCAGCCCCGCGCCTAAAGCAGCTCGGCTTGAGCTCAGTTTTGCAGCTCGGCCCAGCTAAACTCAGCTCGGGTCTTCGCAGCGAGGTTTTTAAGCTCGAGGCGATGGCGAAGCAGATCCCGCCTTTTAATGTCCATTACACGGGGGCCTGGGGGGTTTGGGGTCCCTGGGGTTTGAGGGTCCTTGTGGTTTGGGGGGGTCACGGGAGTTTGGGGGTCCCCAGAGTTGGGGGCGGCTTGGGGGATCTTTGGGGTTTGGGGAGGTCCTGGAGTTATGTGACGTCCCTGGAGTTTGGGGGTCCCTGGGGTTTAGGGGGGATCACAGGGATTTGGAGAGTCCCAGAGTTATGAGGAGTCTCTAGGGGTCTCTGGGGTATGGGGGGATCACAGGGGTTTGAGGGAGCCCAGAGTTATGAGGGGTTGTGAGTCTATGAAGGGTTGTGAGTCTCTGGGGTTTGGTAGTTATGGGGATCTTGGGGGGTCGTCTCTGTGGTTTGGGGGGGATCACAGGGATTTGGGGGGTCCCAGAGTTACAGGGGGTTTGAGGGGTCTCTGGGGTTATGGGGAGCCTGGGAGTCCCTGGGGTTTGGGGTCTCTGGGGTTTGAGGGGGTCTCAGGGGTCTGCGGGGGTCCCTGGGGTTATGGGGGTTTTTTAGGGATCTCTGGAGTTTGGGGAGCATCTCTGGGGTTTGGGGATCCCCGAGTTTTGAGGGGACTGGGGGGGTTGAGGGATCCCCTGGAGTTTTGAATGTTTCTGGAGTTATGCAGGGGTTTGAGGGGTCTCCGGGGCAGTTTGGGGGTTCAGGAGCAGTTTGGGGGGATTCAGAAGCACGTTTGGGAGCAGTTTGGGGGGCAGTTTTGGGCGTTCGGGGGCCATTTTTAGGATCAGGACACACCTGGGGCATTTGGAGACCCCCAGGTACATTGGGGACCTCTCAGAGATACTTGAGGGACACCTCGGGGACATTTGGGGACCCCAGGGGCACACTGGGACCTTTCGGGGCCACCTGGGAGACACTTGGGAACACTTGGGGACCCCCAGGTGGGGGACATTCAGGGACACTTGAGGACATTTGGAGACCCCCCCTGGGGCACATTGAGGACCCCCCAGGGACATTTGAGGGACATTTGGGGACCCCCAGGGGCACACTGAGACTGCGCCAGGGCACCTGAGGGGGACCTGGGGATATTTGGGGACACCTGAGGACATTTGGGGACACCTGGTGACGTTTGGGGACCACCCGGGGCATGCTGGAGACCCTGGGGCACATTGGGATCCCCCAGGGCCACCTGGGGGCCTCCTGGGAGACATTTGGGGACATCTCAGAGAAGACACCTCAGTGACATCTGAGGGACATCTGAGGACCCCCTGAGGCACTCAGGGACCCTCTTGGGGCCACCTGGGGACACTTGGGGACCCCCCAAACAACATTGGGGACCCCTCAGAGACACTTGGGGGGAACCTGAACACACCTTGGGGACACCTGGAGCTATTTGGTGACCCCACAGGGACATTTGGGGACACCTGCAGGACACTGGGGGTCATTTGAGGACCCCCAGGGGGACATTGAGACCCCCCTGGGGACACCTTGGGGACATTTGGTGACATCTGGGGACATACGGGGTGTCATTCTCCTGTCCCTTTTCCTTCTCTTCCTCCTGAGAGACTGTTGTTTACTTAAATTCAAAAACGTGTTTGAGTTTATTTTGATTTTAACTTTTCAGACTCAGAGGTATCTGAGGCTATATTGGAGTTACTTTTATGAAACTTCAGTAACATTTGGAAGGAAAGGTTTCCTCAGCAAACTATCAATATTCCCCTTCTAATAACAGGGGGAAAAAAAAAAAAGAGGAGAGATGCTACAGGAATTTATGGAAGAATAGAAAGTTGCTCAGGAATTTGCTAAGTATAAGTTGACTTTTCACCTAGGATAACAACATTGATCAAGACACTTAGCTTCACATGTAATGATAGCAAAGGTTAACATGCAGACATAAAGGAGTTAGGTTTAATCATTTAGTAGAAGATTGCTGTGTACTGTGAAAGGGAGAATTTCGAGAGGAAAATGTATTAATTGGACTTAATAAGCATATTTAATTTACAGTGACTTTTA
Organism: Lepidothrix coronata; assembly: GCF_001604755.1. Lineage (NCBI taxonomy): Eukaryota > Metazoa > Chordata > Aves > Passeriformes > Pipridae > Lepidothrix > Lepidothrix coronata. The sequence continues at coordinate 6,671,467 of NW_016690201.1, read as the reverse complement.
GAACAGATATTTCCAGCCCTGCAGTACAGATTTCATAGGCTGGTTGGAAGGTCTTTCAAGAAGAGTGCCTGAAACAGTTAAATGCTTCTTTTCTTAGAAAGCTTCAAACTTCCATGTACAGAAAACACAATGACTTACAGTGTCTTTATGCTTGCCTGCATATTTATTGCCTAATTCATATCCATGAAATTTCTGAATGAAGTGAACATTAGTTATCTTTTTTTAAAAAATTATAATTACAGTAGTTAAAATCCCAAACAAGAAGGTTTACACTTTGCTTTTACAGGATGAAAACTTAATAAGACTTGAATCCCTCAAAAAAACCCCCACATATCTATAAACCCCCACATATCTGAACTGCCCTACGTTATTTGTGAATTTCTTCATTAAATTAGTAACTTGTGTAAATAATGTAGACAGATGTACAAAACTTCGATCAGTTGTCTAAGAGTTATGAAAATACTACTGAAGAGTAAAATTACAGAAAAAGCCAGAAAAATCCTTCATTGTTTGTATTTTAAACAATAATATCACTTTGTATTTTATGTTCCTGGTTGTTTGCTATGTCTGAACAGCATTTTAAACAGAACCCTCTGTCCCATATTACATTCTAGAGTTGCTTCATGTGTTCTTCCATTTACAACATTTTAAAATACAAATGCAGTCCTATTTTGTTGGTTTATTCCTGATCACTTCTGACTTTGTCTGCTTAAGTTATCAGTAATTTATGGACAGGCACAGAAAAGCTATAAAATGACTGCCTTGTATATATACACAGAGAAAGAATATATGTATACGTATAAAATACTAAGGGAAAAAAGCAGACAAAGTGTGTAATGCTCTCATACCATAGTAATGCAATTACAGACACCTAATGTTTGAAAACTTACACTGCATTAAGCCAGGAAAACAGAGTCCCACCTTTGCTCTCCAAACAGCAGAATAAAGTCATGTGAAAAGAAAATATCTTTTGAAGTTCAGGCTCAGACCCTACACAGTGATACGAGAAAGGATTGCAACTTGTGTTGTTGCTTCCTTTTCCAATAGAAAAGTTTTTTAAAAATCGAGCAGAATATTTGCAGTTCTTTGATCTCTCTACAATAAATTTTATGTTTCTGAGACAAGAATAGACATGCTGGCTTTATTGTGTTTTACGTTTGTGCTAGAAGTGCCAGTGGAACCAACATCTCCTATTAGAGAGAAAAATAATCTGAAGATTTGAGTCTGTCATAATAGATGGAAAAAAGAATCTTTTGCTCTGTGTTCAAATAATAAATGCAGCATACAAAAATAATGCCCAAGAACAGCCCCAATAATTCTTACATTTAAATTAAGTCTTGTAGTGACAGAGTAGACTTCTGAAAAGCAATATTTCTTAGGTTGGACAGAAAAAAAAATTAAGATCTATAAATATCCGAGTTCTTATTGATATGACAAGAAGTTTTTTTGTGCTGAATAGTAAGAGCAATACTGATAAGAAAAAGGTCAATGAATATACTGAACTGCAGTTGCCATGGGAACCAGTAATGCCTTTTACCTATGATTAGATACTGAGATAAATCAGGTGCATGTTTGTATCTATATGCTGGTGAGAGGATGGTTATTTAACTTGAAGAAATAAATTCATGACAGACAAGGAAATGTGCTATTTCATATTTCATTTACATCCAGAGTTGTCCACCCTCAGAACGGGGTCAGCAATTTAGCTGTTACAGTTTAATAGTTTTGGTTTAGGAAAGTCAACAGCTGTTTTTCTCCAAGGTCAGATGACTCAGCAGAATAAAATTTCTTCGCAAGTAAACTAACTTTAAAAAATGAACTCTATTTAAAAACTGAATATACAGGTGCTGACTGAGTATAATGTATGCACACCTGGCCTCAAATGCCTTTAGATCCATAGCTATTGTATGTCACCACAGGTACTCTGAATTTGTCTTAGATCTTGAAATACATGTTTTATTGGTAATATGACTTCTCAATTAAAAGTTAGAAACATACTTTTATCAGTCTACTCCTTTGGCATACAATCTCAAAAGCAGTATAGAAGTTCTGATAAATCTTTATCTGGTTATCTCTATTAAACGAGAGAAAAAGGTACTTTCAAAGTGATGTCACTTGCTAGGAGAGAACTTTAACTTTTTCATCAAATGTAATGTATTCAAAATCAGGATCACGATGCCTTTGTGTGCATTAAAAATCATCAATAAATCCTCCTGCTCCTATCAGTACACCAGTGACAGATGATTTGATATCGGGTCAATTTTATCATCCAGGTTTTGCTTTTTATCTTATTATTTCAAGGATAGTTTCATTACTTGTAACATCACTCTAATACCCCTATTTGCGGGTGATGGAGAATTTCTATTACAGTTGTAACTTATGATATCATTTTCTTTTCTTCAAATTTTGGCACAGGAAAATTGCAGTAATTAATTTAAATCTATAAAAAATGGCATTTGTAGTAATGAAATCAGAATTTGAAATGGAAAGCAAGGCACAAAGACCTATAGGGCAGTTACTGGTCTAAATGTTGCTTTCAATACACTACTGTCTACATATGAAAAGGAAAATGCACTTGTGCAGAAGATGGCATGTGAGGAAATAGACAACCTGGAGAGTGTTGAATCCCAGAATTATCTGAAGATTCCATATTTTTTTTTCTGCCACTGAAACATTCCCTTTCCCTCTCTACCTAGGCAATATTCCCTTATGAGAGCATGCAGGAGGACCTCAGCTGTGGACAATCTGAACCACCTTTTTCTTGCTGGTTGCTTCCCAGATTTCTTCCAGTGTGACAGAGTTCACTGTGGAAAGCATTATGTTTTGCCTGACCAGTCTGGGATACACCACGATGGTATCAGTCTATGAAGAGCCTAAAATAGTTTATTTCAAAGCCTCAGAGTGATTGACTTTCCATTTTGCACATCTAGTCAGCCTGGATACACATGTGTGATCACAGCTATTCTATGAAGGAAAATTCATTTCTTATTCTAGTAAAATGAGAGTTGATGCATCAAAGGAAGGGAACACGTAAAAAATTGTTTTCTGATATGTTAACAATTAGATCATCTTCATTTCATAAATTCCTTAATTTTAGTTAACATTGTATAAACACAGAACTATTTCCATCAATTACAAAAAAAAGGAGAATAGTTTTATCTGATCTAGTTCAGATTTAAATGTTAAAGTTGAGTGAGTGAATGATTGACTTTCAAAAAATACAATTGGTTTCAAGAAATCTTGTTTATTTTAATTTATTTCAAGAATCATTGAATGCATTTTCACTTAATAAAACTGACAGAAAAGAAAAAATAACTTTTCAAGCAGACTGCTTCCATCCGGTCTCAGTTGGTTTTACATCTTTTCTGTATCTGTTTGACATCAGTTGTTTTTCATATGTTGCATATTAAACTTAGCATTTATAAAAAAAGAATTTGAATTTGTATTTAGTGAAGTAATTATACAAAGATAGCTTCATTTTCCTCAGTACATGTGGAAATTGCAAATGCTGGAATTAAGTGATAAAACTTTACTATATAACATTAAAGTACACATACTTAGAAAATTACAACTCCTATTTCCATTCAGATGATTTTTTTTCCCCTGCAATATGAGTGGGAAAACAAGGAGAGTTTTTGATAGAGCAGCATCAGGAGACCTCTTCATCCAAGGAGTTAACAGAAGTCTACTTTAAGCTTAAGTGTTTTTTTTTGGAAGTAGGATATATAAATCTTGGTGTCTTGTACAAGGCAAAAGAAGTCAAGCTAGGACTCAACAAATTGGGGTCCTGAACAGAGTGAAGAGGTTAATCATTATTAGAACTATGACATTATTAATAATCTTAGTAATCATTCAAGATTATTCAGGCCTGCATGAAAGAGACTGTGTGGCCTTTCAACAGCTGAATGAGACCCACCTTTTTCAACTCACTACACCTACAAGCGGAGAGGAATACCCTGTGGTGCATGATGAAATGAAGAAATGGTGAATTGCAACATGGAGTGTGAGCACAGTACTTCAAAAGCTGCTTTCAAAAAGGGAATGGAAAAACTAGAGATTTTTTTCTGGTGGTGGTACAATAAAGTAAATATAGGAAATAAGTAATGTGCATATAATTACATTGTGTCCTCTAACCTATGTCCCTATAACACAAATCAACTAGTGTTGTAAACATATGGAACTGTTTTGTTATTTCCTTCAATTTTTTAAGTGTGGAGGCCATTGTTTACATAACATGGTTTGGGAAATCCACACATTTCTTCTAATTTAACATGCTAGGAATCAATTATTAATATCCTCTTCCTGTAAGATTAGTTAATTCAGCTGAGGAAATTAGATGAGCTTCATTATTTTACTTCAGAGTTCGTGACTTCATTGGCTTCTGGAGCAATTTCTCTTGCATTCAAAACTTTTTTTTTTTTAAAGGTTGGCTTAATAAAAACATACAAGCAGCATTTGTTCTAGGTAAATTAATGAGAATTTTTAATGCTTTGCTTTACTTAAAGTATGTAGGCATTCAAATTATCATGTTATTGAAATAATATCACAAATTATTTTGTACATAAAGAATGTAACGTAGAGCGGGAATCAGAAAGGAGAATATCCTTTCTGTTTATCTTCCACTATTTACCTCATGGCATTAACAAAATAAATCTGTTACTGAAGTTTCCCATGACAGATTCTAACAATGGGACACACACAGACTTCCATAATCCATTCTGTACTCTTTTTACACTACAAAAAATATCTTGTCTAATGCTTTATTAAAGACTATTGAAAATGAAGATACAAAGGGTCTGATATTATGACTGTTTTTAGAATGTAAAAATAAGCCCATCTCATGCTCTAATTCACCAATCCTAAAATATTTTAATTTAAATAACATGTCCCTCTGTCTCCAAAATTCACTCAAATTCTATTATCAAATAAAACTCATCTACCATATGTGCATCACTACAGATCTGCTTGCTCCTTTTATGATGATTTTTCAGTAATTAAAGAGACTAATATATTGAAGCTTTAGATGGTAATATCCTACCATAGCATACTAGAAATGTTAGCATACATACTAATGCAGAAATACCATACTATGGCCTATTTTGATTGATCTATTCACCTACTTCATTAAATCTAAAAAAACTGTTTTAAGAAACCTAAATGTTCATAGTCTACTCTTCTTCAACAATTAGAATAAGAGCTAGAAGCCATAATAAGGGTCTTCAGAAAGAAGTTTCTCTAATGTCCATCAGGTGCAGGAGTTGGTAGAAGAGAGTTTTCTAGTGACTGTTATTATTTTAAATTTTTAAATTAAAATCTGGGTAACTCATATCACATTCACTCTAGAGGATGACATAACAAGGTGAGCTAAGTACCTGTATGTAATGGAAAGCAATTATTTTTTTAAGTGCCTATTGTAAGACATTTTAAAAATCCCATGTTAGTACTATGAAGAGATTTTTTAGTATAACTTTGTGCTATATTCTATTAATCTGATTTGCTAGCGCTACACAAAATGCTTTCCTCCCTTTATTTACCTAAATGTTGAGCCTGTGAAGTGGAATCTTTAAAGTCTAAAAATCAAAATTATACTCATAAACAAAGTGAGTTTTCATAGCAGATTGATAAAAAATGTAAAAAACCCAAATTAATAGGTTTGTCCTCTTCTACATATTTAAAGAAGACATCATTCAGGTGGTTACTTCTACTTACATGCATTTCACTGATAGTTACCATAAGCTGTAAGGATAACCCTGACTTGCAGTGTCCCTTTTCCCTCCAGGCATTAATTGATGATTAAATGATTCTGTGTTATGTTTTTAGTTTCCATAATAACTTTACATTTACTCCTTTTTTCTCCTTCCTACACACAATGGGAGCTCTGAAGCCTAAAATGGAGGCTGAGCTGACAAGGTTTGTTTTTTTCCTCAGGTATTATATAATCTAATATTATGATATAATATTATAATGTCAGATTGATTACAGCTGTAAGTAATGTTTTAATATCTGTACTTTTAATTTTAAAGGCACTTTGTGTTCATTTATGTGCTGGTTCTTCCTGGGTTGGAGTTAATTTTTTTCATAATGTCTGGTGTGGGGCTGTGTTTTGGATTTGTGCTGAAAAGAGTGTTGATAACACAGGGATGTTGTCGTTATCACTGAGCATTTGTAATGAGTTCTCTGGCATTCCTGGCAGCCACAGTCACGCTGAGAGATTGGGAGCCTGCTTATTGCCCAAAAAGCACCTCTCAAGCAACCCTTTCAATTGCTCTGCATGGTCCTGACAGCACCACATTTCCCACTGACTGACTCTGAAGCTGGATGTTCCAATGGTTTCTAGCTCAGACTCCTGAGGTGAAAAGCAGATCAGAACCTGGAAAGTTTATAACTCATGAGCTATTAAGAATATGTGCAATATTCAAAAGCAACCAAGGAGATAATGATGTTTGGCCTTAACTTGCTGAACAGAAATGCAGCCATGCTTTTCACACTTCATTTCTTTCATTTTCATTTTGTTTCATATTTTCAAACAGCCAAGGACCATAGAAAAAGTGGCAAAAATATAGTTAATATTTATACTTCTCTTAAAAACCTCTTCCTTTTAAGAGAACACACTGGGTAAACCAAAAACTTTTAAAATGCTAAAACAAGTAAATCCACTGCAGGTTTTTGCAAATCTCCCACTCCCTTGGATTTTTCATCCTGTAGAAAATTTTAGAGGGGCAGGGAGGAAAGCATATATATATTGATGGGTTATTCCTGTCACCCTTTATCAACATCTTCACTCTACAAGCAAATATCAGATTTATGAAGTTATGCTACTTCATGAACTACAGGAGCTGATATTTTATATTTGCCTACTTGTAGGGAACTGTATGGAAAATTTATGCATTGAGTGCATGAACATTCAGGATACATAAAAATGAGTAAGTATGCTTTTTGCCTTGTATTTGTGTTTTAATTGAGAATCAAAGCCAAGCTGGGAAAACATATCATTGTTTATACAACCACTCAGCTTGACAGGGCAGATGGAAAATTGGGCTAAAAATAGAAAGCACTGGAAAGCAGTTCTTGCTGGGTGAATTTCAAATACAGAGGTAAGCTAGAGGTGTATGCACCCAGCATAGCACACAGAGAACCACTGGCTAACAAATACACAGCTTGAGTAGGAAAATTTAATGGCAGCCTTCAAACAAGTAGAAGTGATAAAAAAGGAATGACTGTCTGCAGTACTTGATTTCTTGCTGAGTAAATCTTCAAGACACCTTAATAAAGATGTAGTTTACATGAATCATCTCCTAAATACGTCAATTTTTTTCCTAAGTGGCACAGTAAAAAAAAACAAATTTAGAAAGGGAGAGGATACATACTAAACACTTGGAATACCAAAAATTTCATCTTACTTCTGGAGTTTTTTGTTCCAGCCATGTGTCTGGTGAACTGCTGCTTCTTTTGTCCAATTAATAAGGTGTCCTGGAGATTTTTGTATAGAACAACTGACCTTGGGCACTCAACATTTTGCTCTGGCCTAGAAGAACTATCCTTTACCATCTAGACCTTTTTCAGAAAATTCACTATGTAGTAATGTGAATTGATATAATCAAAGCTTGGAGATAAAAAACATGTGGCTCATTTTAGCCTGAAAGAAACCGTGAAGGGAAACCCTTCACAGACAGATAGCAGGTATTTTTCCAGGAACATCTACTCCACACCTAAACTTACCACGTGCCACTAATTACTTCCCAATAAAAGCCACATCTCCATCATTTTCAAGGAAGGTGAGGGTCATCATAAATCTTTAGAGTACCAGGAAACATCACTATCTAATTGCAAAATGTCTGTCACTTTAAAACAAAGTGATAATCTGTCTAAAAAGAGAGATATATTATGGAGAATGGAAACTTTTTGTGTTTTGTAGATATTACAGAGGTATGCACACATGCACACACCCTTAACTAATGTCTCTTACATCCTATGGAGTTACTCACTTTCCAAGTTTCGACTTCAAATAACCACTCCTAAGGCTAAAATTACTTTGACAGAGCTATCAGGCTGTTTGAAGGGGCTTTTCTGGCCCACATTTCAGTGTGTAGTTGAATGGATGTTAAATGAAATTGGCAAAAGGTAGTCTAAAGAAAATAATGAAAATCCTGAAAGATCTGTTAACTCCTTTAAGAGTCTGCTTGTAGGCAGAGATTCTCAAGCAGTGGTTGTGTGCATTTTACAGCAGGTGATATGATGTCTGAAAAAGAAGGATCGAATTGTCTGGTTGCTGACAAATAGAATAGAAAAGTCTGAGACCCAGGGAACTAAAGGCCAGTCTGTCTCTACTTCTATGTCCAGCAAGATCATGGAGCAGATCCTCGCGGAAACTATGCTAAGGCACGTTGAAAATAAGGATGTGGTGGTGACAGCCAACATGGCTGCACTGTGGGTGAAATGTGTCTGACAAATTTGGTGGCCTTCTATGATGGGGTCACAGCACTGGGGGATAAGGGAACAGTCCTGTCTAGAGACTCCTGTCTCTACCTGGAGCTGTGCAAAGCATTTGATAGTCTCCCACACAACATCCAGTACCTAAAGGGAGCCCGAGAGAAAGCTGGAGAGTGACTATTTATGAGAGCATGTAGTGACAGGACGAGGGGGAATGGCTTCAAATCGAAAGAGAGTAGGTTTAGATTAGATATCAGGAAGAAATTCTTCCCTGGGAGGGTGGTGAGGCCCTGGAACAGGTTGCCCAGAGAAGCTGTGGATGCCCCATCCCTGGAAGTGTTCAAGGCCAGGCTGGATGGGGCTTTGAGCAACTTGGTCTAGTGGAAGGTGTTGGGGGTTGGAATGAGATGATCTTTAAGGTTCCTTCCAACCCAGGCCATTCTATTGTTCTATGGCTTAAGTAAATAATACTTGGACTACAAAATATATTGCAATTTTTCATGACTTTCCCTTAAATAAGCTACACAGTCAGTTCTCTCCATTTTTGCACCTACCTTTGCTCTGTTGACTTTTCAGACACAAGTGAACATTCAAACATTATAGCCAAAGCAGACAAGCATATCATTACTGCCACATCAGTTTGCTATGTGAATAGAAAGATTTTGTCTGGGTAATTTTGATAATAATAGTTATTAAATCAGTCCAGAAATAAAGTGCATCTTCCAAATCAAGTAGGGACATATGCTACAACAACAGTGATGCTTCAAAGTTGTTTATGTGTGGAGTACATTACTTTCAAATAAATGGACTATAAATAATTTTCTTAATTATCCATATGTGAACAGAATCTGATAAAAAACTGTATTTACCCAAAATAGATTAAAAATTGATAGTCAATAAACAAAAAAGCTAAGAGGGCACATTAAATGCAAAAGCTAAAAATATGTAACTAATTACATCATCATAGAAATGTTCAGGGTTATAACAAAAAAAAATACTAGTGCTGTTGATGCTTATTCTGGATAGAAAACATTTGAGAATATCTTGGATTCTGAAAATTATTATTTTTTCTTCTAAACTTGTTGTTTCATACCTACAGTTTATGAGAACATTGTACCTTCACTGAGTCATTTCAGACACTCTCAGAGCATTCCAAAAACTGCCAAAAAAAAAAAAAAGGATATTTTTAAATTGTAATTTGTATACATAAAACCCAAACTTAATTGTCCAAAAATTTGGAGCAAACATGGCAATAAGGAATTTTCAGAAAGGAAGATGAAAGATGAAGCATTTAATTTTGGCATTTTAAATGTGAATTGTTCTGATTTTTTTTTCTTAACCAGAGAAAAATTAGAGTAAAAACATTAAAAAAGTTTGCATTTCCAAAGCACAAGACTTTTCACAGAAAACTGTATGTGTTTTATCTGGGGTGTGTAATCTCTATTCTTGTTTGATTAAAAAATATTATTCTTAATAAAACTCTACCAGAACATTAAGCATAATCTGTAGTTAATAGTGTAGAAGCATTCATAATCACTTTATAGGAAGAAAATATAAGATAAATAACTTTTCAAACAATTAATTAAAAAATCCACGCGTAAGACCAAAGTATAACAAAGATATAATAGTGAATTATGCTGAAATTTATATTGATATGTTTATTTTGCCAGTCAAACCTTTACTGCAATGCCCTGGTAAAAAATTTTGGGTGATTTTGAGTTCTTAGGTATTTAAAATGTCTGATAGAAAATTTTACTTCATCTCATGGAGAGGAGAAACTCCTGGGAAGGTGAGAGGTGGATGGAAACCTGTCTGTGAGTGAAGGGTTCTGGAAGTGGTGCAGAAAGATGATGATCACTGCCTCAGGTACACAAAAGACTTTTGGACTTTCCACTACACAAAGAAAACATTATTGCCAACCTTTGATGCCAGTTCAATCCTTTACCAGCAAAGCATTGCTCAAAACAGCCAGAAAAGATGTGAGATAGAGAGTGCAGGGGGTATGTTTGTTGCTCTCAAATAATTACACTAGTTAACTTTTCCCGTCATTTCAAAAGAAAAATTTGAATTTCAATAATTTTATCTTCTTTCTCTGACAGTATTTTCCATACATGGTTTCTATAAAAGAAATTTAATATTAATATCCATTTTGAATGTACTACATTGGACATTAACAGTGCCAGAAACTTTATTCAGGAGCCTGCTAACAAAACATTGTCAGTGTTTGCAAATAGTTTGAAATGTTGTGCAGACAGATTCATAGAAAACATTGCTTAGTTTTTAAGCTTTATCTTATATTTTTGACAACTTTCCAAATGAAATTCTAGCTTACTTCAGACTCAAAATTCAAGTCTACCATTTTACCTTCATTACCTGATATAACTAAGATGGAAAACAGAAAAACAAAATATAAAAGGTATGTTTCAAAGCTTTTCAGAGTTTCACTGAAAAAAAAGAAAGTTCTTATAATTATGTCATCTCCTTTGACTGTCAGAGTTTCAGTATTTCTCTTTCAAATCTTTGACATGGTACACAGCGAATAAAAACTATAACACATCTTACTGCCTATGTTTTTAAATGCCTTTTATTATACAGAACCCTCCACACAGAATTGTATACCTGCTGTTTAAGAATTTCAACAGCCTCTGCCCTATTGTCATCCCTCCTTTCACCCCTCCTTTCACAGTGACTATATCACGTCTGGTCTCAAGGGTCTTTCCTAGTTTCTACCATCTTTCTAGGTACAGTTCAAGACACTCATTTTATAGAGCAAATATCTCTTTTTCTATGGACTGTTGCTAAGTTGAAAGCTTCATTTCTTCTCTACTAGTAAAGATATACTGAAATACATAACCCAAGGTGCACTTTATTTCAACAGGAAGAAAGCGAGAGAATACTAGTAATCTTTAGTAAGACATCCTCAGGGCATAATAAACTTTCTTCTTTGATCTCAATATATGGACATTTTGACCAGTAAAGTATCCATGAAAGTGGATAAGTACTTTCTCTCTCAGACTTTTGAGAGAGGTAATTTAAGAAGACATTGAAAATCTAAACTTGCTGCATATCTTTGTGTCCTACTGTTTAAATGGTGAAAAGAAACTGTATTTCAGAGTCAAAATGAGAGAAAAGAAAGCTGAAGTCACTTAGACCCTCCTAAGAATACTATGCTAAGAAAACAGAGCTTAATTTTCTTCCTTTTTTCATCGCAGCACAAAGCGCAGAAGATGCAGCAAAAGATTATATTTGTATGTAGAGATGGTAAAAAATTCACTCTGAAAACTTTAGGAAGGAGTATAGTATATACTATATATTAAAATATATATACTATATATATTTTACATAATGCAGATATAGTATGCATATAGTATATATTATATATATACTATATATATATATCAAATGATGAAATGGTGCATGAATCTGAGTTTAACAGTCTACATAAGCAACAGAGTAGAAAACACACGTTAGGACACCTGAAATAAGGACAACTAAGTGACATTTTCAGTGTGTGTGACATTTCATTTTACACCATTGGAAATCTCTCTTGCAAATGTTTCTGTTCTCTAGATTTAAACTTCACCTTCTGATGGTATTTTTTTCCCCTTTCTCTGCACTCTAAAAGACAGGAGCTGATGCAATTAAGATTTAATGGTATTTTAAAAGAAGACATAGAGCATTCTACAAGAAGCAGAAAGAATGAGGGAAACAGATTCAGGGAAGAAGGATGAAAGGGGAAGATGAGATTGGTGACAAAGACAGACATGATGTGAGTGGAGAAACAAAACTGTATATGAAAGGGAAGAAGGTGGGAAGGAGAAAGGAAGCAGAATTGAAATGAAGATTACTGAAACAGACAGAAGGTAGAATCTCTTTGAATGAAGAGGAAGGAGATGCTTTGTTTAAACAGCAGACATGAGGCAGAGGAGGATCAAAACTATCAACAAAGGGAAGAGAGAATGAGTGGGGTGGGGAAACAGGGAAAAAAAGAGAGTATCACAGGTTTACAAAGGCAAAAGAATATTGTAACAAGAACAAGCAAGTGAAAAATGGGCAACACAGAAACTACATGCATTCATTTTCATACCCACACCTTACTGAACTGATGTTTGCCACTCCAAATAGAACTGGCTGGCACTATCTCAGAGATTATTTGCTCTAAGAAAATAGGAAAGGTCTGTTTTCTTCCAGACAGGAACCCTTGCTGGCTGGAAGTAGGCAAGCAGCCTACATACAGCCTTGAGAGCTACAGCACGACAGAGCAGAAGGGGCCTTGAGGCAAAGTTTATGGTTTATTTGTATTCCCTTTGACATGTCTTTTCAAGAAAATAATAGCCTGCTACATAGACCACTTCTAAGAGGTTTATTTCTATAAAATAAATACATTGACTTTATTGACCATACTATTCCAACCACTTTACAAATGATGCAGGGATGTAAAGCTGTAAACCTGTGTTAAGTGGTCAGGTTTATAACTTCTCTTTTGCAGCAGACAGGTAGCTCAGAACAGATGTTTCTTCTTTTGTGTGTGCTCTGCTATCCCAACACTTTTTTAAGTGGATGTCAGACAAAGTATAAATCAACTCTGTATAAAATTCATAAGCCTGCAACTCCAAGTTTTTATACTCAGAATTACCCACATTACTTTAGGGCTGACCTTGTGACGTGAACAGCATCATGAAGAAAACAGAGTTCATCTCATCTTGCAGAGAAGTACTGTGCAGATAACAGACCCAGACTACATCTGCTCAGCTTTGGTTGAGTAAAGGATGTTGGTATATGCTGGGAAAAGAAACTGGGCACGGATGATTGTTTTGGGGACAGTTTACATGAAAGTTCTGGCCTACATCTGCCCTGCTCTAAGATGTTAAGTGCACAAAGGAAAGAAAAAACAGAGAAGCACAACTGAACTGATAACTGGTTTCTCATCCTTGTGATAAATGTGGGAGACAAAGCAGGACCAGGAGGTAAAGAGCACTCAGATAATAAGCACTGATTGGCTTTAAATATGGAGCAAGTTTCAACCATCTAAGTTAGAAAGCAAGAGTCAAGGTGATAGAATCATGGTGAGAATATCAGTGCCCAGAGCCTGATGTGGTAGAGGAGCCTGAGCCTTTGGAGAGATGTCAGTGAGTAGGGATTGGGCCACCAGGCAGTGCCTCACACATGAAGGGAAAGCAATGAGTGCCCCCTTTCCTTGTGTCCATGGCACAAGTGACAGCTGGAACAGAGGACCACACTACTGTCAGTATATACTAATACAGGGCATAAAGCACGTTTCAAAACAGTGATTGCTGTTTAGCTGGTATTGTCGTCCCTCTTCATAACTACATTAAAAACATGAAGTCTCTGAGTGTTACATCTCTCTCTTTGTGGCTAGCTCACCCTGACTCTCCCCCTGCCGTATCTATATTTGAATAAACTGATCAAAGAACAGGTGACAAATGACAGAGAATCTCTGATGTCTCCCTTTATTTTTAAAACTCTATAAAATGCAGCAGATTGCTATACTGTCAATATATACCTGTAATAAAAACACATTTTACCACAGCAGTGTGCAAAAGCCTTTTCCATCACGTCAGGGAATATGTTATTTGCTGCACCAAGATTAGTTATTTTATACTGAGATCAACTAGTTTGATGTCAAAGCCTTTTTGATCCATGCATCTCCTGTTTACAGAAGTGTCCAGAAAAACAAAATCAGCTTCAAAAGTAATTTGAGAATAATTTTCCAAACAAAGTAAAATAAAAAACATTATAAAGGGCAAGCTTAGTCTGAAGGGTAATTATTCACAAAAATCTCTGAGAGAGAGATAACTTTCCTCTTCATTAATAGCCTGCATGCAGCACTGGGTAAAGGGTATAGGGGGGAGATTTTACTGCTATTATTTTTTAACTCATAAACTATGAAATTTGACTTCAGAGAAAATTAGGATGTCTCATTTCCAGGGACTGCTATAAAAACCTTGAAAAAAAGTGACAGAATCTTGGGATAACCCAAGATTATCATCTCTCAGGAAGATGTAGTGTGACCACAACTGGCAAATGTGTCTCA